>NW_023270265.1:7411486-7672246 GCF_011800145.1 Mirounga leonina | reverse complement strand
GGCCCACCTCAGACTCCAAGAGACATCAGCACTCACACCAACGTGGCTCATTATGGTGGACAAAGCACATTTGTTGGCTTGATCTTCATAAGTCCTGTGAAACCCATGTTAAAATCTCAATTTCATAGATGGGGATTTAAAGGACACGCCCAAGGTCACAGAGCTGCTAGGTTCTAGAGTGGGCCCCAAACCTTCAGACTCCTTGTCCACATTACTCTTTGGAGCATACAATGCATCCAAATGTGTTTGAGGGTAGAGAAGGAACCAGGAGTCACAGTGGTCATTTTTAATCTCCATCTAAAACCCAGCTAAACTGGGGCGCCTGGGTGGCTCAGTCAGTTAAACAGCCAACTCTTGATGTCAGCTCAGGTCATGATCTCAGGGTCATGAGATCAAGCCCCACATCGGGCTCCATTCTCCATGTGGAGTCTGCTTGAGATTCTCTCCCTCTCCCTCTGCCCCTCCCCTCTCTTGTGCGCTCGCTCTCTCTCTAAAATAAATAAATAGAATATTTTCTTAAAAAATTATTTAAAATCCAGCTAAAATAATAAGGAATGTTTTACCCAGGAAAGAAAAGATTTATTTTGGGGTTGTAATAGTTGACATTATTGGCTCAAATTCTCTCTCCTTCCCTGTCTTCACACCCTTCGACACACAGCTTCGCAGTTCCTCACAGGAAAGGAGCAGGATATACTTTCCCACCCTGAACTCTCTGACATACTGTGGCCAATGTTATGAGGTGAAAGTTGACAGTCCTGCTTCAAAGACTAGATTCACAAGCCTAGAATGCCACTTGCTCTCTGGTCGCTGGGAAGAGCATGCCTGGGCTAGCCTGCTGGTCCCGGGGGGAGCGTGGGAGATTCGGGGAGCAGAGCCACCCCCGCTGAGATGTCCAACCAAGAGCAGTTGAGAGCAGAGCCCCCAGCCAACCTTGGCAAAGACTCCCTCACAGTTAAATGGGTGCAGGCTGCCTGTGGGCAGTATGGACAGTAGCTCACTCTCTGGAAGGACATGGGGGGCGGTGTGCACTCAGGGATGCTGTCAGGGAATGCCTCCACTGGGGAAGAGGTTGGACCATACCAATAGTTCCAGACTTTGGGATTTTAGGTATGAAGCAAAGTTATTCTCAAGGGTTTAGAAACCAACATGGGGCTGCTAGCTTTTTGCTTTTCTGAGCAAAGGTAATATATAAAAATAACTACCACTTACTATCACCACCCATTCATAAAAGATAGAACATTTTCACACTACAGTAAAGGAAAGGAGATCATCTTAGAATACGACACAGTCCTTTCCAAGCAAAGACGGTGGGCCACCCTCCATCCATGAGCCTTTTTCTTTTCATTCTGTCACAGATCAATAAAAACTTTGTCACTAAATAGCTCCAGTCTGTGTATTAGCAACTTTCCCGCATGCTTTATGATAGAACTGTCAAGAGAACATGAAATCAGTTACATAAATTACGAGACTTAAATCATGGTTCTGTTTGTTCTGTGACAATATAAAAATTACATTTTTTTCATCAGGGTAGAAAATAAAGCTAGAGATGAATTGGAGCACCTCTGTGGTGCCTTCTCCACCGGCTGCGGCAAGCACTGCAGCTCCCCCGGGGCCCCCGCCCCACCCCCTCCTCCACGGAACTTCGGAGCTGCACTACGCAGGCGCCTAAGATGCTCCTGATGTCCTTCTGTGTTTCTAATGGATGAATGAAAAGGAAAGCAGCAATTCTCAGGGCTACATAACTGGCACCGAAGTGAGAAGCAGGGAATCCCCTGGGACCAGCTTGGGGGATGTGTGTCTCAGTCACCCGTGAATGTTGACGTTTTTCTTTCTGGGCCATAAGGAGCCTCTCCATCCTACATATCCCACAGATACAGATACCTGGTGAAGGGGGCAGGCTACAAGTGGACGGCTCCCGCTTAACTTCACTCATCAGGCCCTCAGGAGACCCACACACCTACCAGACCTACCAGGGCCCAGTGTGGAGAAGCAATGGCTATTCTCTGGGACTGGGAAGACTGGATCTGATCTGGCACTTGATTCCCACCTTCACCCATTCTTTAGGCATTCAGAGAAAATGAACAAGGACCTTAGTTTCACAGGCTTACGTTCAGGTAGGAGAACAGACAAAAGCAAATAACAAGATAAATATCAATTGGGTGAGCACTCTTAAAAAGATGAGCATAGTGAGTTGAGAGAAACTGGCAAAGGCTTCTTTAGGTAAGGATTCAGGAAAGGCCTCTCTGAGAAGGGGATATTTGAGATGAGAAATAAGAATGCATCGTCCGGGCGCCTGGGTGGCTCAGTTGGTTAAGCGACTGCCTTCGGCTCAGGTCATGGTCCTGGAGTCCCGGGATCGAGTCCCGCATCCGGCTCCCTGCTCAGCGAGGAGCCTGCTTCTCCCTCTAACCCTGCCCCCTCTCATGTACTCTCTCTCATTCTCTCTCTCTCAAATAAATAAATAAAATCTTAAAAAAAAAAAAAAAAAAGAATGCATCATCCATGCAAAAAGCTAGGAAAAGAGCAATACCAACCAGATTAAAAGCAAGTGCAAAGGGCCTGGGGCAGAAAAGAAAATGGCTTGTTTGAGGAGGAGGGAAAAAGCCAGAGTTGTGGAAGCAAGGTGGACAAAGGGAGAATTGTGGTATGAGGCTGGAGCAGGAAGCAGGACCCATCATTGGGGGCCCTGTAGGCCCCAGCATGGCATTTGAAATTCATTGCAAATATAAAGGTATTAAGCAAGGGAGTGACAGGATCTGATTTATATTTAAAATATTCGCAGGATGCTGCGTGAAGGGTTAATTGTAGAGGGGCCAGAGTGAAACAGGCAGACCAGTGAAGACATTCCTGCATGAACTGGGTGGTGCCTCTGTGCCCTTTATGACCTTGGACAGTCCCTGAAAAATGCTACATTTCAGCCATCCCACCTGTAGTATGGCTACCACCTACACTCAATAGTTCATAAACTCTTTGGGCTCCTGAAGATGGGATGAAGGTGCACATGGCCTTGCTCGCCCCTGCATGATTTCACTCCAGCTGCCTTTCCTAGAGCTGGAGCCACGCCCACAGCTTGCCTGTGAGGGCCTCCCCATTAGCCCTTAAGAACACACGGTCTCTCGTGCCCATCATGGCACTGAGGGTCATGCTCTCCATCCAGATGGAACTGAGAACACGTGGAGGCTGCTCAGGAAGCAGGTGTGTAGTTCGCATTGCAAGGGGAGACACAGGCCAAGGTGGAGGCTGGCCAAGCTCCCCGGAGGCAGGCAGAAGTGAAGCAAAGGCAGGTCAGGGTCTGATGGATGCTAACTGCAGCCGAAGAGACCCATTCTGACCAGGGGAGTCCTCAGACAAACCTGGGCTCAGTGCTGATAAGGGAGGGAAGACTGGGAGCAAGGCCAGAATGCAACTTATCCAGAGAAACCTGGCAGTCTGGCCAGGCTGCTGGAGAATAAGAAACCATACGGAGCAGAGAAGAGATGTCTCGGGCAAGTCTGTCCTGGATAAGTCAGCACCCAGCAGACCAGCCCGCTATCTGGGGACACATGAGCAAGCTCAGCTTAGATCATCTGAGCCTGGCCCATCCCAGAAGAACTGCCTAGTCGATTCGGAAATTTACAAATAAACAATAAATGCTTATTTGTTTTCAGCTCCTGAGTTTTGGGGTGATTTGTTATGTCACAATAGCTAACTGATACAGAAGAGGTTGATGGCCAGTAACGACTCCTAGCTCACTGTAGCAAGTCTCTGCTGAAATTACAATCCGGTTTCCCAGTTTGAGGCCTCTCCAGGTTCAGATCACTGGACTGGGATCATGAGCTTGAGATATATTCTTGAACTTGACTTTACAAGGCTATCGGTGATATGATGAAAACTTTCTCCCCACTCTGGACCTGTTTCCTTATCTGAAAAATGAGGAGTTAGACACTTCCAGGGAGCCTTCTGCTTGGGTGACTCTGACCTCTTCATTCAGCCATTCTGTCATCTAATCAACAGGTATTTGTTCAGAACCTGCTGTGTGCCAGTCTAAGGCCAGGACCTGGGATGCAGGCTCAGACCACAAGATGCAGGCCCTGTCCACCAAGTGCAAGGAGAGCTCCCTGTCTTGTGAGTATAGAGAAGACGCCTCTGGATGGCCAAGGAGGCTGTGAGTGGGGGCAGTGGGCAAGATCGTGGTCATCCTTCCCCAGCAGACAGAGGGGAACGAATGCACATGCAGAATCCTTGGCGCCTCCAGTCTCCTGGACTCCTGCTCGGAGATGTTTGCCTTGGTCCCTAAAGCCTTGATGAACGCCACTCAGCATTTCAGCTCATGCCCTGGGGAAATCAAACTCTGCCTTGAGCTCAGCACATTCAATGAGCAAACAGAGGGCAGCCATGGGACCTGTCTCCACGCCACTGTCGCCCAGGTGACCCAGGAGAGCCGATCCTTGACCCTGGGAGACTGGCCAGTCTCTGTGGGGGCGGTGCAAAAGTAGCCAAGTCCAAAGTCCTCCACTGCCCCTGATGACAGCAGTCCCTCAGGACCTCCTCCCAACCCCGGAGAGAGGCAGACAGGTGGAAACTGTCTGCCCCAGGGGCCGGGAAAGCCATCCTACCATGGAACCAGGGGGCGATGGACTCAGTGTTCCTCTCAAAGCCAGCTCTGCGAGGCAGCTGCTCCTCCTTAAACCAGCGGACTATGACTTCTCTGGAGACAGGTCTCAGTGGGCGCTCCCAGGTCCTGCTGAGAAGAGAGATGAAGTGTGGAGAGTCCGGGAGGGAGGGGAGGGGGAGGAGGGGAGGGGGAGGGGAGAGGGGAGGGGAGGGGAGAGAAGGCCTCTGTGAGAATGAATCAGCATGGTGCCCACGCTCATGCCTGTGGAGAAAATTAAATGAGTCCAGGTGCATGAAGGCACTTTGCAGATAATAATGCACCAACTAGTATTATTTTTCACAAAAGAGCACTGTTATCCCTTGCTTCCAAAAAAGCCACACAGGTGGGAATGGAAAAGAGGACAGGAGGGGATGTTTGAGGGAGAGAAAAGGCATTTTTTTCCCCTCTAGAATTGCAGAGCACAAACAACAGCATCCATGAAGGAAGACCCTCATGTACCAGGAGCAGCAGACCCACGCACCCGGAGAGGCCAGCCATCAGCCTCCCTCCTGGGGCGGACCGTGTATAAAATGGACGTCTACAGCGTTATTCACTAAGGGCACTGTTGGTCATAACCAAGGATTTCAAACAACTCCAGTGTCCATTAACAGAGTTTTTGATAAATAATTTCTAGCACATCTGCGGAATGAACACGATGCAGTTATAAAAAAAGGAAACCAAACCAGGGTGCCTGGCTGGCTCATTCAGTGGAGCATGGGATGCTTGATCTCGGGGTAGTGAGTTCGAGTCCCACATCGGGTGTAGAGATTACTTAAAAAGAAAATCTTAAAAAAAAAAAAAAAACTAAATAGGGTGCCTGGGTGACTCAGTCGTTAAGAGTCTGCCTTCGGCTCAGGTCATGATCTCAGGGTCCTGGGATCGAACCCCGCATCGGGCTCCCTGCTCAGCGGAGAGCCTGCTTCTCCCTCTCCCACTCCCCCTGCTTGTGTTCCCTCTCTCACTGTGTCTCTCTCTGTCAAAAAAAAAAAAAAAAACCACAACTAAATAAAAATAAATGACTAGCTAAGAATTGACATGAAAAGACCTCCAAAATACAGTTAAATGGAAATAAAAGTCAAGATGCAGAGCCATGTGTGTAATACGCAACCTTTTCTGAAAAACAAAAACAAAAACAAAAACAAAAACACAAGACAGGGCTACGACTTTTCATGTCATCAACTACACAAAGGGACTAGGGGGGTGGTGCATAAAAACACTGAGGACAGTGCTCCCCTGCAGGGTCAGGGAGAACCAAGTAGGTGGAGGTAAGAATGGAAGGCAACCATTTTCCATATTTTTTTTTAAACTTCGTGGTTTGTGAATCATATAAATGACAAGGAAGGGAGGGAGGGAGGGAAGGAGGGAGGGAGGAGGAGAAGAAAGGAAGGAAGAAATGCAGGTATGGTCAGCCCTCTCTAGCCCACAGGGAGAGGGAGAAGGGAGTTATGAATAATCCTAAATCCCAATTAAAGTAAAACTCAGAATGGACTCTTCTGCAGATTAACCAGGGTTCGGGGACCCAGCAGGCACTCACCACGCACCCTCATGGGGCAGTAGTTGCTCAGCAGAGATGGAGGTGTGGGGCACCAACCTCGGGGCTGGCTAAGGTGGGCACAGGCAGAAAGCGGAGAGGCTCCAGGCAGCCTCTTGACCTTGGGTTCTGGCAATGATGGGCAGTCACCTAAGTGCCCTTGCCAAGCCACTCCAGAGACACCATTGTGTGTGAGGACCCTCAGGACTCAACCACGTTCATCTGCAAACCTGTTAGCAGAACCAGGGATGCACCAGCACTACCTATGGTTAGAAAAAGCAGCCAGCCCTGGTTTCCAAGCAGCTGGGCCATATTTAACCCACCTGAGGTCTTATATTACAAGTTCTTGGGGTCTATGGACGTTTAAGAGCTTGAAATTATATGCAAACATTTTTGGGTATTTTCATATGCACATCTTGGAGGGAAGAGGGTATACAGCTTTCTTTAGATTCTCAAAAGAATCCTAGACCCCAAAATGTTAAGACTCCCAGAACTCTGGGGCTATTAGAAATCTCCAACCAGACTCCTCACTGCCCTGCTCTGGCCCCATTACACAGACTTGAACACTGAGGCCCACAGCGGGGAAATGACTAGCTCCAAATTTCATAGCTGTTGGAGCAGAGCAGGGACTGGATCCCCCAGCCACGCTGCATTTGCAGAGTCCCCCAGACCCACCTGACAGGTATGGCAAGGCATGGCGGAGGCCCGGGGCCTGGGAGGTGGTGGTAGAGTCTGGCCTCCTGCTCGTGGCTCTGGCCAAGCTCTCGGAACATGGAGCTGAGGCCGGCGACCGTGCCCTTCTGGATGGCGCGGAGGGAGTGGCGCCGGTACTCGTCCCTGGCGCGCTGAGCTCGGCAGCTCCTCTCCTCGTCTGCGGCCTTGGACCTGCGCACTGGAAAGGGGTGGAGAGCGTGTTCACCCAGACCCACAGCCCAGGCCATACACCCAGCAAGCCAGGACTGGGCCCGGAGACCCGGGACTCACCCAGAGTCTCATGATTCACCTGGATTCACCTACATGGGCTACATGGAGGTTCAGAGCCCAGGAATGGCAGGGCCAGCCCAGCTCCGGCCAGCAGCTCTGGGCTTGCCTGTCACCGTGGAGGTAGAGACACTCATGACAGCTGAGGGTCATCTGCCTGTTCCTGCAGCCTTGGTCCAGAACGCGCAAGCAACCTTTGGATGGAAACATACATCTCTATATGTATTTCTTTCTGGGAGTACTCTGCTTAGAGCAGCTTCTCAAACCATGTGCCCACCGGCCAGCCTCAAGGGCACCTGTCCAGGTGGTCAGCATCTCCAAATACCACTGCCATCCCCAACAGTGACTGTAGGCTTTCTCTGTGCCACGCCCTTGTTCCATGCTTTCCCTACAATATCTCGTTACAGATGATTCCCCCAACCACCCAGGGTGGAGGGCCCATCACTCTTTCTACATCAGAAACTCAGCCTCCAGAAGGTTACATAACTTGTCCCCAAATAAAGAGCTAACAAGGGGCAGAGCCAGCGTGGGAACCCGAGCGTGGCTGGCTCTAAAACCCATGCAGCCATTCCTACCACCTGCACCCTACCTCTCAAGCTCCCTTCCTTTGAAAACCAGGTGTGCCTGACACCAGAGCCCCTGCTCCTTCCTACAAAAAGCCAAAAGAGCACTTAAGACCCCCCCATCCAACCTCCTCATGCTGCTCATGTGGAATCTGAGGCCCGAAGAAGGACAGTAACTTGACCAGCTAGAGCAATGGCCAAGCCAAGCCTGGAGCCATCCTTCCGGCTACCACAGGCTGAGTTGTTGGAAACCCAGGTGTCCTGGTTCTGGTGCCCTTTCTCTGGTTTGCGGTGGCCTTGACGCTGGGTGAGTGTGTTGGAGAGAGAGGATCCTCTGGGAGCTCTGTCACTCACAGACCACAAACTCCAGATGCCCGTCTCTCCAGCCTTCCAGCTTTCTGTGTTTCCCAAGGCAGGGCCTGGTCTCGGCCAAGTGGCCTTGGAAAGACATCTGCGTGTTGCTGCTTCTAAAACCCAAAAGGGAGTCCTGGAACTGGGGAAATGCCAAGAGAGGGAACACAACCTGTTGGAGGCAAGGTCTCGAAGTAAAACCAATTCTTTTGCAGTCTGATTGCATCTCGTCAGGCTCCTACCTGCCTCTAAAATCTAATTCTTTTTGTAGAGAACTCTTGGAGCTGGACATGTTCTCACTGTGCGTGACTGGTGACTGCGTGGGCCCGGGCAGGTCCCCTGTCCCCCCCCCCCCCCCACCGAGTCAACTCTTATCCAGAGTCTGTTCCTGCTCCAGCTCCATTCCACACATGTGTCGCAAACACCTACAACCGACCAACATCAGAGAACTGTGTTCTGTCAGTGTTTAGGAGGATACAAGGTAAATAGCCCTTGTCCTGAAAGAGAGCACTTCTACCTCTCAAGTTAACAAAGACCTTTTCTTATAACAGAACATTTCCCCAGATCTGAGGAAGGCAACATAAAGTCTGTCCCTCAGAAAGATTTATGGAAGTGGAGGTCACATGCAGAGGATCCAGTAGGCTGAGCCCCCCAAGGGCAGGTGGGGGACTTGCTCTGCTTTGTTCACGGCCATATCCCAGCGCCTACATACACAGGTGTCAGTGAATAGACAATGCCTATTCTTGGATGACTGTGCCCAATCAAGTATTTAACCCCGAGCTGGGTGCAGACATAACAAAGACCAGACCCTTCCCTCGAGGCACTCAGAGCCTACCTGGGAAAATAAGACAAATATCTCTAACAAAAAACAATGAAATCTGGGAGAGATAAAGTACTGTCAGGGTTTAGGGGCAGCAGCTCTCATATTCTGTGAGGGAGCCAACAGCGATCCCAGGAGAGGAAGCATCTGGAAAGGTCAGTAGGAGTTTTCCAGAGAGAAGAAGCCATCCCAGGGAGAAATCTAGGTTTGGTGCCCAGCTGGTTCATCTGTACATTCCAGACACTAAGAAGACCATAATGCCTGCCCCGCATTGCCATGGGACGGTCAAAGATAAGGCCAGGATGCCCGGGCATGAGCTCTGCAGCCACTACCAGCAAACTAAACATGCAAGCTGGTGACCTACAAAAGCCAGCGACCTTTGAGAGCTTACAGCCCCTGAGAGACAGTGACACTCAATGACAGGTAGCAGAAGGAAGTCATAGGCAAACTAGGAAGACAGGCTGTTGGAACTCAGCCAGGTGAGGCCCTGAGCCATTGGACACACAGAGACCAAACCCAGCCTCCTAAAGGCCAGCTCTAACCCGGCCATTCTCTTCCTCAAACGCCTTCAGGGGTTCCCAATGCACACAGGATAAAGGACAGCCCCCCTCTCTCCCAGCCCTTAAGAAGCGTCCTGCCTGCCCCACTTTTTCCCCCAGTCCAATGCCTTCTGAGCTCCTCCCCACTCTGCGGTCTGGCTCCGCCGTGCTCCCCACGCTCGGCGGACTCTCCCCTGTGTGGCTGTGCTCAGCCACCCAGACCCGCTGTGACGAGCGGGCAGCCAGGGCAGCCAGAAGGGCCAAGCGCCGACGGCTCCCGGGGGTGAGCGAGCGGCAGAGGCTGAGAGCGGGAAGCAAGCGGGGGCTCTGCCGTGGCCTTGGCCAAGCCTACCTGCTGCCCAGCCACACACGCGCATGCTCCTTATCCACTTATCCCATGCAGACCCTGAGGTGGTTTCCATATCTCCGCGGCTGGGAATGATGCCGCAATGCCCGTGGGGGTGCAGGTTATCTCCCCAGGAGACTGCTTTCATTTCCTCCGGCTAGATACTCAGAAGTGGGGCTGCTGGATCATAGGGTAGTTCTATTTTTAATTTTTTGAGGAAGCTTCATACTGTTTTCCACAGTGGCTGCACCAACTTACATTCCCACCAACAGCGCACACCGGGTCCCTTTCCTGCACGTGCCTGCCACACGCCATCCGGCTTCCCTAGGAAAGTCCTTGAACGTTCAGCCTCTAGGCCTCAGTTTCCCCCTCTGGCAAAATGAGAATGACACAAATGTCTGCCTCACAGAGTGGTCATGGAGGCTAAATGGAACATAAAAACATATGAAGTATTCTGGAAAGGCAGTGTCTTATTCGATCAGGCCCCTGACGTTGATCCTTTCTTCAAATGCCCCATAGCCTGGGTCTGGAGCCAGGCTGCCTAGATTCAGATCCCAGCTCCACGTTCCAGCTGTGTGACACTGGACAAGCTGCTTCATTACGCTGGGCCTGCGTTTCCTCCTACGTAAAATGGACACAACCATAGTCCCTACCTCATAAAGCGGTCATGAGGCTTGAGGGAGCTAATAATGTCCACTTAAAATCATGTCAGGGACATATTAAGCACCATGGTTAAGTGTTAAAATTTTTCCTTTTTTTTTAACAATTTTTTTTAGGATTTTATTTATTTATTTGAGACAGAAAGATACAGAGAGAGAGAGAGAGCTACAGAGAGAGAGAGCATGAGCAGGGGGAGAGACAGAGGCAGAGGGAGAAGCAGACTCCCCACTGAGCCAGGAGCCCGATGTGGGGCTCGATCCCAGGATGCTGGGATCATAACCTGAAAAGAAGGCAGACACTTAACCATCTAAGCCACCCAGGTGCCCCTAAAATTTTCCTTTCCATTAGCCCTGGTATTGCCAAATCCAAACCAGAATTCATGGCCGGTCCAGGAAGAGACACCCTTGCTGGTCGATCACAGGGAATCTGCTCTGGGTCAAGCAGCTTACCCTAAATTGCAAGTTGAAATCTTAAAAAGGTTGCTTTAGTTCCTTCTCAGAATCAGGAATGGATTCAGACTGTATCCCGTGAATCTGCCGCGAAAACCCTCAGCCAAAACTCATGGGGTTTCTTCCTTCTCACCCAGTGAAAATAACCAAAACTCAGAGGAGGAGCCACATTAGGAGCGGCCACAAGCATCTTTTGCCCTGAGCCAGCAAGGGTCAGACTCTCCGCGTGGCCCAGCAGACCCCCTGGCGGAGGAGGTGAGGACCCACACCGAGTCACCTGCTCCCTCCCCCCGCCACGCTCTAGCCCGAGATGATGCCCCGCGGGCCTGTCCAGCAGACACTGAGAGGGCCTGCACTGTGCACAGGACAAAGGGTGAGCACGGCCACCCCCACTTCTGAGGCAGGATCCAGAGTCTCCTCTCTCCTGCTTGTGGGAGATTGAGGCTCATCTCCCAGTAACACCATAAAGACAACTGGGACCGCGGGAACACACCGAAGACTTCAGAAGCAAGGCTGACTTGAGAGATCCAACAGTGGACCAAGCACGATAAGACACCACTTCACACTCATGAGGGTAGCTATTTTTTTTTAACTTGTTTAATTAGAAAAAATAGAAAACAAGTGTCGGCAAAGGTACGGAGAAAGTGGAACCCTTGTGCATTGTTGGTGGGCATGGAGCATGGTGCAGCTGCTGTGGAAAATGGGATAGCAGTTCCAGAAAAATTAAACATACAATTACCATGTGGGCCAGCAACTCCTCTCCTGGAGATATATCCAAAGGAACCAAAAGAAGGGCTTCAGACACATTTTTGTACAGCGATATTCATAGAAGCGTGATTCACAATAGCAAAAAGGTGGAAACAACTCAAATGTCCATCAAAGGACAAACAGGTAAATGCAGTAGGGTATATACACACAGCAGAATATTATCCAGCCCTAAAAGAAGGGGATTCTGGGGCGCCTGGGTGGCTCAGTTGGTGAAGCATCTGCCTTCAGTTCAGGTCATGATCTCAGGGTCCTGGGATCAAGTCCCACATCGGGCTCCCGGCTCAGTGGGGAGCCTGCTTCTTCCTCTCCCTCTGCTGCTCCCCCTGCTTGTGCTCTTGCTCATGCTTTCTATCAAATAAATAAAATATTAAAAAAAAAAAAAAAAAGGAAGGGGATTCTGATCCCTGCTACAACACGGATGAATCTTTAAGACAGTTTGCTAAGTGAATAAGCCAGACACAAAGGACATCGTATGATTCCACTGATACTCCACGTACTGTACTTACAATAGTTAATTGCACAGCGAAAAGTAGAATGGTGGTTCCAAGTAGCTGGGGACAGGGTGGATCAGGGACTTACTGTTCAGTGGAGGCAGAGTTTCAGTTTGGAAAGATGAGAAAGTTCTGGAACGTACTCGATGCAACTGAGCCGTACACTTAAAAGTGGGTAAAGTGGTAAATTTTAAGTTGTGCATCTTACCACAGTTTTTTTAAATGGACATCCTGTAACATTCTGGTTGGTGAGCACTGGGCTGAGAATGAAGAAGCCAGAGCATGGAGGCGCCTGGGTGGCCCAGTCAGTTAGGCGTCCGACTCTTGATTTCAGCTCAGGTCATGATCTCAGGGTCGTGGCACTGAGCCCTGGGGTCAAGCCCCGTGTTAAGTCCCATGTGGAGTTCTGTACTTGGCAGGGAGTCTGCTTGAGATTCTTTCCCTCTGCCCCTTCCCCTGCTCATGCTCACTCTCTCTCTCAAATAAGTAAATAAATCTTGAAAAGAAGAAGAAGAAGAAGAAGCCGCCAGAGCATAGCTAAGTGTCATCATCAGCTAGATGTGTACCCAACTGTGTCCTCACCTCAGCCCTCAATTCTCTCCCATGCAGATAAGGGAGTAGGTCCCTTCCAGCTCTGACCCCCTATCTCAGGGATGCACCCACACCTGCCTGGCCTGGGGCCACCTCCCCAGAACTGAGACACCACTCTCCAGGACTGCCCAGCCTGGAACCCTCCTGCTCAAGAAGAAACCAGGAGTCCCACAGGTTTTGGAGTCCAACCTCTCCCATATCAGACCGGGAAACTTCAGCTGCCTCAGGCTCAGGGGTGTGGAGAGAGCTGGGCATTTGCTTGGCTTTACTCCTGTCTGTCTAGACAGGGACAAGTTTTCATCTCTCTGGGTCTTAGTTTTCCCTCCCTGGAGACAGTACCATCCTTTATCCAAGGGCTACCAAACTGCCAGACTGGTCTGGAATCATGTCCTTACCTGTGCTCAAGATAACACTACTCAGTTCTCCAACACCGAAGAGAAACAACAGAAGTTGGTTTCCCCCCTGGCAGAATCTGCAAGCAGTTACATAGCTCCAGACGTCGAGCCAGACTAGTCACTGCATGCAAGAGGCAGAGTTCTTAACACTCTAACACAGTCGGGCAGGGTGTGCGCATTTATTCAGCACATGCGCACTTAGTACCCGCTCTGTGCCCACTCTGTGCTGCACAAGACCAAAGCTGCGCATTGCACACCTCCAGAGAGCACAGTCCCTGCATGATCATCATAGATTTGGACACATGTAACAATTTTCTGGCAGATGGTAGTGCAGTGTCTTTCTCTAATTTTCACAAGGTCAGCATAACAGCTGGCTGCCAAGCTGGTACTAGGAGACATGGGTACAGCAATGAGCAAGACATTGGCCTTGCTCTCAGAGAGCTCACCATCTAGCAGGGGGACCACGCCAGCAAACCGTGGAGCTGAGTTGGAGAAGGACATCTAAACTGATGCCTGGTGGACACGTGGGAGTCAACCAATGGAGGTCAAGGAGAGGGTCTTCTGGGCAGAGCAGGCTCAGGGGCAGAGGCCGAGGGGCAAGAGGGAGCTCAGGCCTCCCTCCTGGAATGGGTCAGCATGGCTGGAGGGCAGCTCTCTTACAGACAGGGCAAAAGGTGAGGATGCAGAAACAGAAAAGGCCATTTAGGAGACCAATAAATACTGGCTAATTAATTTTAATGCTTTACCAAAGGGTGACTGGAAGTCACTGCCATGTTTTTAGCAGGAGAGCAGGATGCTGTTTCCACCTCTCGAAGATTGGTTTGGCTGCAGTGTTGGGAATGAATCTGACAGGAACAAGAACGAAGGCTTGGAAAATAGAAATATAGGTAGAGCCATGGGGTCAAAGTTCAGATGGTACCAGGACAATGGGGTGGGAGGGTGTAAATTCAAAGAATAGTAAGGAAGTAGAATCCTTACCACTTGGTAAGTTTGGGGATTGATAGTGAGCCAAAAGGAGAGACCAGAATGACAGCCAAGCTTCTGCCTTTGACAGCCAGCTGATAAAGCCGGTTGGGGGGAAGGGGGGGCTTGTTTTGGACATGTTGAAGTGGAGGTGTCTATGGGATCCCAGGAGGACATGAGGTTCTGGAAGATCATTAGCTGCTGCTCGTCATGAGACCCCTCTCTAGAGAACCTGCCCATGGTTCCTTGGGCACTTTCTACCTCTGCCCAGATAGAAAAGAGTACTTTATAGAATTCAGATGATCTAGTTACATCCACAGAGAAACCCAATGCTTCAAAGCAATACCAATTTGTAGTAATGCCTTCGATGAATAATATATAATGTGTCTGAAAATTGAATCATATATACATATATGTATACATACATCATATATATATGTATATGTGTATATACATATATATGTATATATATATAATGAAAAAGCAGCCATAAAGATTTAAATTGTTTATGTGGGCAGTTGTGTTTAACTTCTGCTCCATTTTCTGCTCCATGTGACATTGGACAACTCGAGTTACCATATCTACACTTTATCCCCTCATCTGTAAAATGAGGGGATAAATCATCTGACTTCAGAGGGCTGCTCTGTAAATGAGGTAATGAGATATTACACAGAAAGGTCCTGGACAGCTCTGGCACAGAGCAGAAGTTCATTAAATATCATATATTGTTGTTACCTCTGTCTTCACTGTGAGGTAAGGGGACTGGAACGCCCCTCTAGAAAGGGCCCATCCCACTTAAGGCAGAAAGGGGTGGAGGCAGGGAACTGGTGTAGGGGTAGGGCTGAGTAGTGTCAGGAGCTCTGGTTGGGCAAAGGGGGAAAATGAAAATTTTGTGAAACGGGGAGTCTTCCTGGCCCCGGGGGGAGGACAACAGGCATTCCAGATATTGAAGGCTATGCACACAGGCCCCTGAGGACTCAACCTACTGAAGCAGTCATCACCTGGGGAACGGGTGGGTTTGGCACCAAGAGGATGGACCCTGAGAGATGAGCCTCAGGGAAAGAAAGTGAGGCTCCCCCACAGCTAAATGTAGCCCAAGGGAAGGAGGGCTCTCTCCTCCCTGACTCCAATGCCTCTGAGATCACCGTGAACCGAGTCCCGCTAGCAATTCCTGATGGCTGCCAACAGTGACCCCCGCTGTGGCCACTGGGTGCACCCAGGGGAGAGGTTCCTTAAGACCAGAGTGCTCCCCGCACCAGGGTGAACCCGGGAAGGACTCCTGGGACAACAGAAAGCCTCCAGAGATTCTTGAGCAATTCAAGAGGAGAGAGAAGCCCACGCAGGATATGAATCGAGCACATGGGGACTCCGGCGGGCATTATTCTGAGTAGTAAAACCAAACCTACGTGGCCCTCGGAGCTGGAGGAACGGCCAGTACTGGTTCTGTCCAAAGAGACACTGCACCATTTCCCAGGCCATCAGTGCATAGAACAGGCCCTGCTTTGTGTCAGCTTTCCCTCCAGCCCCACATCCAGCTCTGCCCCACCCCATCTCCCGACCACCCGGCACCTCCCCTGCGGGGTCTGCCTGTCTCCAGCACACGGCATTGTAGAATCACCCATGTTAAACCCAGACTCCAGAGCACTCTCTTTTCTATGAACAAAGAGAACAGAACCAACATAGCTGGACTCCGTCCTGAGCCTGAGCACACATTTTTCTCCCATGGCTCTGAGCACACAGCAAAGGGTGAGACAAGCAGAGTATAAATTGTGGGGAAGGTGCCACCCCAGAATGACATGGTTCAAGGGAAGAGGGGAGGGGTTCATGAGAACACAGTTCCAGTATTCGGAAATAGTATCATTGACCAAGTCATGCAGGCTCTTCTCCAACTCTCTGGGCAACTAGACAGCACCTAACTCCACACTCCTACATGTTTGCAGCTGAGAATTAATTAAATGAATTTCTGCCTGGATTTTCAGAGCTTCTGAGAGGCCAGAGCCTGTTCTACTATTTGAACTGAATAACGAATTATGTATTCAAGTGATACTAAAGGAAACAATGCCCTTTTTTTTCCTAACTCGGAGAATTTAATTTAGGTGTTTTATCAAAAACGGCTGCTCCCCGTAGATTAATGGCCCACTATAATCTTTCATATTAAATTAATTGAGGGCAGAATGGCTTTGCTGGTTTTGAATGACAGCCTCCACAGTTTAGCTACATCATTCTTTAAGAAAGCATAAAATAAGGAACCAAAATCGTGAGGCTGGCATTATCACCTTCTCACTGTCTTTTGGAGGTTTTTCCACTTTCCGTTGCCACACGCCGCATTAATTAGCAGTCAGGCAGCACTTGGGCCAGATGATCTCCAGGCTGCATCCCTAACAAAACACCTGCCTGGCCCCTAACGGTCCGCCTCATCGTGTCGCTACAAAAAGAGGAACACTCTTGGGTGGCGCTTCCTTCCTCCTACTATACCCTCCCAACAAGCTTCAACTCAACACGATTACCCCCATTTTCCACAGGAAGAAACCGAGCAGCTGAGCAAGAACTTGCTCTTGGTCACACGAGTCCGTGGCAGAACTAGGGCAGGACTCCCACTCCAGTGCTCCTTCTCCCACACTAGAGTGGCTTCATGTGACCTCATTTTGTAATTGTTCACTATTTTTTCAGTATAAAGCTTTGTCCCGCCTTTTTTTCCCCTATCTCTTCCATTCTGAATTTAAATGAATGAATTCTTCTTTAGCTCTTATCCATCTTGCCTTTCCCACTTTCACCATTGTTCACTATGAACCTCAGGCTGCAGCCACGGGGAAACACATCCTAGGCACGCGATGACCTTGCTTTTGCTCAGTGCTGCTCCCTTGGCTGTGATGCCCTTCCTTGCTTCTTTACTTCCCCACTTTTCCCAAACCAAATGCCATTTCCTCCATGGGGCCTTTCCAAATGCTCTATACACCATGATCACGTGTGATTGATTCCTGGGATGCCAGGCTAGCTCAGCACCCGCAAATCAGTAGCTATGACATGCCACATTAACAAAAAGAGTAAAAATCGTATGATCATCTCAACAGACGCAGAAGAAGCATTTGACAAAATTCAGCATCTTTTCATGATAAACGCTCTCAACAAATCGGGTATAGAAAGAATGTACCTCATAATAAAAGCCGTATATGACAAGGGCATAGCTAACATCACACACCACAGCGTAAGGCTGAAAGCTTTAGCTCTAAGATCAGGAGCAAGACAGGAATGCCCACCGTCACCATTTCTTCCACCATGATACTGGAAGTCTTAGCCAGAATAATTAGGCAAGAAAAAAAAAATAGTAAAAGGCAGGGCGCCTGGGTGGCTCAGTCATTAAGCGTCTGCCTTCGTCTCAGGTCATGATCCCAGTGTCCTGGGATCGAGCCCCGCATCGGGCTCCCTGCTCCGCGGGAGGTCTGCTTCTCCCTCTCCCACTCCCCACTGCTTGTGTTCCCTCTCTCGCTGTCTCTCTCTCTGTCAAATAAATAAAAATAAAATCTTTAAAAAAAAATAGTAAAAGGCATCCAAATCAGAAAGGAAGAAGTAAAATTGTCTCTGTTTACAGGTGGCATGACCTTGCATATAGAAAACCCTAAATATTTCACCCAAAAATTGTTAGAACCAATAAATTTGGTAAAGTTGCAGGATACAAAATCAACATACAAACATCAGTTCTGTTTCTATGCAGTAACAATATATATACAAAAAAGAAATTAGTAAGACAATCCCACTCACAACAGCATCAGAATGGGTGAAATAGGCAATGGGTATTAAGGAGGCCACTTGTGATGAGCATTGGGTGTTATATGCAAGAGATGAATCACTAAATTCTACAACTGAAACTAATATTACACTGTATGTTAACTAACTGGAATTTATTTTTTTCAAGATTTTATTTGTTTATTTGAGAGAACGAGAGCATGAATGGGAGGGACAGAGAGAGGAGAGAGAGAATCTCAAGAGACTCCATGCTGAGCATGGACACAAACGCGGGGCTCAAGCCCAGGACCATGAGATCATGACCTGAGCTAAAACCAAGAGTTGGACGCTTAACCAACTGTACCACCCAGGCACCCCACTAACCGGAATTTAAATAAAAACTTGGAAAGGAAAAAAAATTTAATAAAATACTGACAAATAAATTTAACCAAGGAGATGAAAGACTGGGACACTAAAAGTATAAGATACTGATGAAAGAAATTAAAGAAGACACAAATAAACAGAAAGATATCCTGTGTTCATAGATAGGAAGAATTAATATTGTTAAAATATACATACTACTCAAAGCAATGTACAGATTCAATGCAATCCCTATTAAATTTCCAATGGCATTTTTCACAGATAATAGAAAAAATAATAATCCTAAAATTTGTATGAAACCACAAAAGATTCTGAATAGCTAAAGCAATCTTGAGCAAGGAGAACAAAGCTAGTAGCATCTAACTTCCTGACTTCAAATTATATTACAAAGCTGTAGTAACCAAAACAGTATGGTGCTTGCATAAAAACAGACACATAGACCAATGGAAAAGAATATAGGGCTCAGAAATAAACTTATGCATATACAGTCAAATAATTTTCAACAAAGGCACCAAGAATACACAATGGGGAAAGAGAGTCTTTTCAAAGAAATGGTGCTGGGAAAACTGGATATTCACAGACAAAAGAATGAAATTGTACACTTATCTCCTAGCAAACACAAAAATCAACTCAAAAGGGATTAAAGATTTAACTGTAAGACCTGAAACTGTAAAACACCTGGAAGAAAACATAAGAAAAAAGCTCCCTGACATTGGTCTTGGTGATGTTTTTTTGGATATGACACCAAAAACAAAAATAAACAGGTGGGGTTATGTCAAATTAAAAACCTTCCACACAGTAAAGGAAACATCAACAAAACGAAAAGGTAACCTGCGGAATAGGAAAAAATATTTGTAAACCACATATCTAATAAGGGGTTAATGTCCAAAATATATAGGAATCCATACAACTCAATAGCCAAAAAGAAATAACCCAATTTTTAAAAATGGGCAAAGGACCCAAATAGATATTTTTTCAAAAGGATATACAGATGGTCAATAGGTACATGAAAAAGTGCTCACCATCATTAATTATTAGGGAAATGCAAATCAAAACCACAAAGAGACATCACTTCACACCTGTTAGGACGTCTATTATCAAAAAGACAAAAGATACCAAGCATTAGCAAGGATGGGAAGAAACCGGACGATGGCATGGAACGTAGCTAGCTTCCTTCAGCCACTACGGATTTGTTTGTTTGTTTGTTTTGGCTTTGTTTTGTGGGGGTTTTTTGTTTGTTTTTTTAAATTAACATATAATGTATTATTTGTTTCAGGGGTACAGGTCTGTGATTCATCAGTCTTGCACAATTCACAGCACTCACCATAGCACATACCCTCCCCAGTGTCCATCACCCAGCCACCCCGTCCCTCCCACCCCCTCCCCTCCAGCAACCCTCAGTTTGTTTCCTGAGATTAAGAGTCTCTTATGGCTTGTCTCCCTCTCTGGTTTCATCTTGTTTTATTTTTTCCTCCCTTCCCCTGTGATCCTCTGTCTTGTTTCTCACATTCCTCATACCACTGAGATCATATGGTACTTGTCTTTCTCTGATTGACTTTTTTTTTTTTAAAGATTTTATTTATTTATTTCAGAGAGAATGAGAGAGAGCACATGAGAGGGGGGAGGGGCAGAGGGAGAAGCAGACTCCCTGCCGAGCAGGGAGCCCAATGTGGGACTCGATCCTGGGACTCCAGGATCATGACCTGAGCCGAAGGCAGTCGCTCAACCAACTGAGCCACCCAGGCGCCCTCTCTGATTGACTTTTTTCGCTTAGCATCATACTCTCTAGTTCCATCCACGTCATAGCAAATGGCAAGATTTTGGGGTTTTTTTGATGGCTGCATAATATTCCATTGTGTGTGTATACATATATATACATATATATATATACCACATCTTCTTTATCCATTCATCTGTTGATGGACATCTTGGCTCTTTCTACACTTTGGCTATTGTGGACATTGCTGCTATAAACATTGGGGTGCACATGCCCCTTCGGATCACTACATTTGTATCTTTGGAGTAAATATCCGGTCACTACTATGTTTTTTTGAGCTTGCATTAATGTTTTAAGAGGTGCCAGGGGTACATCTTGCACTGAAATCTAAAGATTTCACTTAAATATTCACTTAAAAAAACACTTCACAAAAATAGTCTTTGTCACTGCATTATTTACTCATGTGTTTGTACATTTCTGCTAATTTATGAATGATTTTTTTCAGTAAAAACACACATATTCAAGAACCACCAAAAAAAAACCCATATGTTCACAGCAACATTATTCATAATAGCCCAAAAGTAGAAACAACCCAAAGGTCCATCAACTAATGAATGGGTAAACATCATGTATAATTCTATTTATAAGAAATATCCATAATGGGCAAATTCATAGGGACAGAAATTAGATTAGTGGTTTCCAGAGGTGTGGCAGGAGAAGGAAAAACCAATGGGGACAGAGTTTCTCTTCGTGGTATGGAGATCTCTGGAAGTAATAGCGGTGGTGGTTTGCACAAGGCGGTGAGTATCCTAAAAGCCACTCAACTGTACTCTTTAAAAGGATGAATTTTATGTTATGTGAATTGTATTTCAATTTTTTTTTTCTAATCTATTGAATGAATCTGGCATGTGGTTGAAAAGGCTGCGGACCAGAGGGCTGGCGAGTAGCAGTCATGCGGCATCTGTGCTCCCCCTGTCGTGGCCCTGGCCCCAGTCATCTCTCGGGGGTACCACTGCAACAGCCTCCTCCTCTCTCTCACCCCCAAACCCACATTTACAAGTGTCGCACTGCCCACCTGCAGGAACCACGCCTTTTTATTTTCTCCATGTTTTGACTTCTGGGACCTTGCTGAGCCGAGAGAGACTGGCCCTCCCAGGGATGGCCAATTCCTCAAGATACTAAAGGACTCACCCGCAAGTGTGCCTTTCATTTGCAAACCAGCCAATCCAAAATACTCCGATCACTTCCTCTATCTAGTTCTGACTGTCCACCTGCCCTCCTCACCCCGGGGCCAGGCGTCAGACAACTAGAGAGCCCCTGTGCCCCAGAGCCTGCAGACTTTATTCAAACCAGCCGATCCTACCCCTGCGCTCCCTGTCTGGCCTTACCTGCCCCGGGGAAACCACAATGCCCGCACTGTGCCCTGGCTCCCTCCGCCCCCTGACGGGCCCTGGTGCTCCTGTAGCCCCACCTGGGGTGTCCTGCTCCCTGTGAGTAAAAACTTCTTGGGGCAACGTCATTTCCACATTATCCATATGATCCAGGTGTTACCGCACCTGATTCAACCGAAGCCAGAGCACATACTGAAACACCACCCTTCAAATCTGCTTCCGCCTCCCCTCTCCCCACCCCAAAACTTTTCTCCACCCCACACTCTCCAAGCTTTGTAGCCTCTGTAGCCCGCCCCATACATCTCCACCTTCCTGCGCACATCCCATTCCCATGACCATGCCCTTACGTATGCTGGGGCCTCCGTCTTGGGCACCCTCTCCCTCACCCGCCTCTTCGCCTCCGTTGTTCCTGTGCGCGCATCAAGCTTCGCTTCGTCATGCTGCCTCCGGAAGCCCACCGGGATAGCCACTCTGTACTCCAACAGGAGTGGTACTCTCTCCCTCTGAGCCGGGAGCCTGCGTGTCTGTCTGCCGCCCGGCCCGGGAGTTCCTCCGAGATAAGCACGGTGATCCCTCAATTCTGGGTGCCCAGAGCTTAGCGCAGAGCCAGTAAAGTACTGGTAACGCAATCAGTACTTTTTAGGGTAAGAAATCTCCTCCATAGGCGTATAAATAAGCTCTCGGCGGGCGGAGCCCTCACCCTCTGGGTCCTTAGCAGGGCCGCGTGCAGGGTGGGTCCTGGGTAAGGCCTGGGGCCGAAAGCGTGAACGGAAGGATGACGGAGCAGACAAGCGGGAGGAGAGCGGTGGGGCCGCAGGCTCGTCTACTCACGCTGTTCCTCCCACTCGCGCTCCTCGTTCTCGCGGGCGGGGCTCTGCAGCTGGGCCTGCTTCAGGGTCCAGTAGAGTTCCTTGGCCCTCTGCTCTTCCCGGAGGCGAATCTGCTCCTCTCCTCGCTTCCTCTCCTCTTCCTCTTTCCTCTAAAATATCATGGGGACAGAAGGACGTTAGGTCACGAGAGAGAAGTGCCCCTGTGACTCTGGGGCAGGGCAGGGCTGTGGCGGGGTGGGGTGGGCCAGGGCTGGCGGCTCAGGTGCATTCTCTGACACAGGAAATGGCCATAGGCAGGCCTGATCACAGCTGCGGGGAGAGATGCAACGGGTTAAAATCCGGGGAACAGGGGCGCCTGTGTGGCTCAGTCGGTTAAGCTACCGGCTCTTGGTTTCAGCTCGGGTGGTGATCTCAGGGTCCTGAGAACGAGCCCTGTGTTGGGCTCCTCACTGAGCGCGGAGTCTGCTTGAGATTCTCTCCCTCACCCTCTCCCTCTGCCCCTCCCTCCCTAAAATAAATAAATAAATCTTTAAAAAAATATGTGTGGAATAATGTGTAGACCCCAAAGCTTTCTGCAAAGGTAAGAGGAGCCTGGGCCATCCTGGGCCATACCTGCATTCTGGGGGAGACGGAGGATAGGTACCATTCCTTCTGGAGGCCAATTAAGCAGGATATGATCATGTCTTAACCTTCTGTCTGGATAAGATATTTCCAAGACAAGCAGGTTTCGGGGGACCCACATCTCCAATTGTCACACTCTGAAGCTCCAAAAAGCTGTGTGTGTGTGTGTATCCCTCTACCTCTCATTTAATAAAAAAAGACAAAGTTTTTTGTTTCTTCTGAAATAGTGTAAGATTAAGGATTTTTTACTAATTCAAAAATCAATTTTTTAGCCGGAAAAAATAGGCAAAATTCCCACTTCCTAAGGAGTCACTCTTAAGAGTTGGGCATGAGGACAAAAGAAGCTGAGTGGCTTCACGCAGTCACTCACCAAATACTTACAGAGCACCCAGAGGCTCAGGCCTCCATCGGGCTCTGGGGACACAGCTGTGGCCAAGACACATGCAGGCCCCACCTCCGCGCTTGCCTTTCCAGGGGGCGAAACACACCAGACAAAATCAGGAAATATCAGAAGATAATAACCAGTGTGCAGAGAATTAAAACAGGAGAAAGGACAGAGAATTTAGGAGGCTACTTTAGGCTGGGTGACGAGAAGTCCTCTCAGAAGGGTCTGGTCTGGATAGGTACCATTCCTTTTGGAGACCAATTAAGCAGGATCTGACAACTGAACAGTAAGGAAGAACACCAATAAGTAAGTTTCAGGGAGAAGAAATTTCCAGGCAGAGAAAACCACGAGCACAATGGACCCAGCATTGCAAATGGGCTTGGCATGTTTGAGTATAGAATCATCCACTGTGGTTGGAAGAAGAAAAGTCAAAATTCTATATTTGATGAGTTCGAGATGCCATCTGACATCCCAGAGGCCTGCCATTAGTAGTGGGATGCGGGAGCCTGAGGCTGAAGGGCAAGTTCAGCTGAAGGTATTGGTTCAGAAGTCATCTGCATAGGGATGATGTTTCTCAGCCACAGGACCTAATGCTATCACTGAGAGAAAGAAAGCAGATCCAGAGGAAACAACCAGAAATAAGGTATGGAGATGACAGTACAGCATAGGGAATATAGACAATAAAACCATAATAACCTTGTAGGGTGACAGATGATGGGTGACTCCACTTACCGTGGTGAGCATTGCGTAATGCAGAGAACTGTCGAATCACTATGTTGCACACCTGAAACTCATATAACGCCGTATGTCAATTATGCTTCAACAATAACAATAAAAGAGAGAGAGAGAGACAACCAGAGTGTCTTGAGCCACTCCACTATTTAAAAGTTGAGAGAAAGAGCAGGAACCAGGAAAGGAGGCTGAGAAGGAAATCCAACAGATAAGCTAAAAACCCAGAAGAGGTGATGTCTGTTGGGAAAGCCAAGAAAGAACGTTTCAAGTAAAAGGGAGTGGTAAACTGAGCTACAGGCCCTGAGACATCACAGAAGATAAGGACAGAGAAGTGACAAGGGACGGCAGGCAGGTCGTGGCCTCAGGACATGATGGGAGAGCTGCCCGGTGGGGTGGAGGGGCAGCTGTCCAGGCGACATGGGGGAGGGAGTGGAAATGACCACAGACAGCCCTCTGGGGACATCTTCTGCGGACATGAGCAGAGATAGGGAGCCGCAGGTGGAGGGGAACGTGGGGTCAGGAGGGACATGGGCTCGGATGGGAAATGCTAGAGCTGAGAGTTGATGAAGGATGCAAAATTGGAACCAAAGTCTGTCTGACCCCAAAGCAGAAGTTTTAGCTCAAAGCCATGAAGAAAACCTCACCTTCGGCAATCACCGGCATCTCAACAGAGCAAAAATCCACCCCACCCCAGCACAGCACTGCAGTGTATGCAGCCGGTTTCCCATGCCCGCCGCCTTCACCTCAGCTCATCTCTGACCCAGGTTGTCACAGCACCCAATACACGGGGCACCCACAAAGACAGCGTCCACCCCAGCTCTTCAGATCTGGCACCTGCCCAGGGCGGGTCTTCCAGGCAGGAACAGGTCTCAGGGAAAATACAGGCAGCCAAGGCCTGTCCGAGCAGAGGGTCTTCAACCTCCCTGGTCCTACTTTCTGGTACAGAGGAGGAGGGCACTGGCTTGTTCAGGCTGCCATAACAAAGTACCACAGACCAGGAGGCTGAAGCCACAGACGTTTATGAGCTATCGAGGCCATAACTCTAGAGGCAGGGTGGCTCTTTTCTGAGGCTTCTCTCCTTGCTTGGTAGAGGGATCATCTTCTCTCTGTGTCTCACACATTCTGTCCTCTGTGTGTACACATGTCTGTGTCCAAATTCCCTCTTCTTCTAAGGACACCAGTCATGCTGAATCAGGGCCCACCCTGAAGACCTCTTCTTAACTTATGACCTTTCTAAAGACCTTACCTCCACATACACTTACATTCTGAGATAGTGCCGATTAGGTCTTCAACATAAGAATTTTAGGGTGACACAGTTGAGCCCATCGCAAGGAGACAGCACCCCAGGGAAGGGTCATGACTGACACTTAGCATAATGCTCTCCAAGTTCATCCATGTTGTCAGAAATGGCAGGGTTTCCTTCTCTATTAAGACTGAATAAGGGGCACCTGGGTGACTCAGTCGTTAAGTGTCTGCCTTTGGCTCAGGTCACGATCCCATGGTCCTGGGATCGAGGCCCACATCGGGCTCCCTGCTCCGCAGGAAGCCTGCTTCTCCCTCTCCCACTCCCCCTGCTTGTGTTCCCTCTCTCACTGTGTCTCTCTCTGTCAGAAAATAAAAAAAATAAAATAAAAAAAGACTGAATAACATTCCATTATATATATATACACATAATACATATATAAACATTATAGATACATATACATTATATATACATACATTATAATATATACATTACATTATGTATACATTCTATATATATACACACATAATATATACATACCACATTTTATTTATCCGTTCATTGGTCAGCAGACACTTAGGTTTTGTTTGGCAAACGAGCACAAAGTTTCAGTCATACAGGATGAATACATTCCGGACTTGCTGCATGGTGCCTATAGTTAATACCATACTGTCTACTTGCAATTTGCTAAGAGAGCAGATCTTAAGTGTTCTTACCGCACACAAAAAAGGTCACCAGGTAAGGTGACAGATGTGTTCATTATCTTGACTATGGTCACCATTTCGCAATGTATACCTCTATTAGAACATTGTACATCTTCAATATATACAATTTTTGTTTGGAAATTGTAGCTCAGTAAAGTGGGGTGGGGGGAACTACCCACAAATAAATAAATCAACAAATGGCAGAGCCACGCTGTTCAGTCAATCCTCTTTGCCCGAGTGAACAGCACGCTGGGAGCCGGGAACCCGCCGCCTCCTCCATCCCTGAGGAAAATAACCAGCCACTTACTGTGACAAAGACAAGCTTCTCACAGGGCTGGGGACAACAAAAGAAAACACTTTGCAGCCGTAGATAAAGAGCATTGCATCTTTCCCTCCGCGGTCTTGCTGAAATGCCTCACCCCTCACCGCTGAAATTGCCTGGAAACGTCCCCTGTTGCAGCCGCTCTCGCAATCCTTCGGCTCCCCTGCGAGCCCTGAGGAAATGTCTATCTTTTCCAAAGATAAGGTGGCCAAAGGCAGATGGGCAAAGGCCAGCACGGCCAAAAGGCAGGTGGGCACTCCCTTCTACCTTAGGAATCGATGCCTCTTTCTGGTGGGCCCAAAGCCCTCGGAGCCGCCCGCCTTATTCAATCCCCCTTCTCCTGATAACCCCTCAGTCACGCCACACCCCCATGGAAACTGTCACCAAGACAGATGCTTTTCTGGAAGCAAAAGAGTCGTCTTTGTTGTGCTGGGGAGCAAGAATTCCTGTCCCCTTCAAGGGTCCTTCTAGCTGGACTAAGAATCCAAATTGACATGAGACAGATTAACAGTAGAACATCAGAGGTCATAGCGTACATATGGGGAAAGCACGCAGATATGGAAGACGGTCAGGCAAAATGAGGGATATGTGTCATCCTGAACTTAGGAGAAGGGGAGTAGGGGTCTGGGATTTCAAAAGAGAGGAACGCAATTCACAGGGCAATAAAGAGAAGAGCAGGTGTTTGGTAATTCGATGTTGGCCCTGCCATACAGCTGGGTCACTCAGATCAAATATATCTCTGCTAATAAACCCCCATTCTTGAAAAGATCCGTCCATTTAGATTCTTCTATGTAGTTAAGGGTGGGGCAATAGTTTCTCTTGAACCCTCGGGGTCTCAATTGCCTTCAGCTCAAAAGAGTCTGCTGGCCAAAGTGGCACATTCTGGAGGCAAGAGGGCTGTCCCGAGCCCCTTCAGTTAGTTGTTCATTGGGCCCGAATAATACCATCATGCTTTTCGAGATGATGTACTCCAAAAGGGCAGGGCCATGCCTGTGTCCGTCCTTCTCCCATCGACAGCCCCCAGCACGGGGCCTAGCAGAGAGCAGGTTCTCCATAAATGCGGACCGATGAGTGAATGAACTAACGAACAACAAGAAGGTAACACAGGGTTTGTGATGATCGTTGAGAGGGGAAGGGTAAGCCACATCGTGTTGTCTTGTTGAGGCCAGCCTCATCCAAGAGAAACTGGGAGCAAGCCTCCCATTTTCGAGAGAAAAGTGGAAAGTGTCCCCACGACTGATAATCCTATTGGAAACAAGGTGGGGATTGTTTCTATAGTCGTACAAAATGGCATGAAGGGCCAAGATGAATTCCAGCCTTAATGGAGGAAAAAACAAAAAGAGAATGAGTGGCCTTGAATTGGAAATGGTGCAAAACCAGAGGACAATGTAACTATCAACTGTGCATGTTCCTTATCAGGAGCACTGGGAAGGGAGGGAGACTAAGGCAGAGGGAGAGAGCGGGATCCTTATGACAGTGTTCTGTGGTCTTAAGCAGAGGCAGAAGCAGCCAAAAGCAGTCTTATGAGTTAAGAAAGCAGAGAAAATATGCAAATTCTGTCCAGCCTCATGATCCCTTCCTTCTAAAGGAACACTTTCATATGCATGTAAATTGCATCCAAACGGCGCCAGACACAACAGAACGGGATTTTAAAAAACAGGTCTCCAACTGTCTGCACCTTCTATTTTGAAGTTCCCTCTTTAACCTTACACAAGATTCTTGGATTTCCCCCCATTTCCTCAAAGGAATTTTCACTCTTATCTTTCCTATGACCAAGAGAATTCACAGAACCCGCCTGCATTCTGGACACAGGCAACCCATCCCCCCTCCACCAGCCGACTTCCCATCCAGCTTCCCACCCTCCTCCAGCCCCCACCCCAAAGTCCGCTTCTGGTGGCACAAAACACAACCCCCCTGGGCCCAGCTAGCACATTCCCTGCCCCCCAAGCCTACCCGCCCCCTTCCCAGCTTGCCTCTGCAGCAGGGTGGCTCCCTCTCCCTACTCCTCAGCCTGGGTTCGGGTGCATCCCCTCATCCCAGCATCTAATTGACGCCAAACCTTGCTGATTTCGCCTCCCCTGTTTCTCTGTGTCCATCCCCCTGAATCTAGCCATCCTCAGACTCATCAGTGACCACTTCGAGGACCGCAAAAATCTCCTCATTGGCCTCTTCCTCCCCCGACGCCTTCATCACCTGCATCACACCATGGCCACCAGTCATTCTCATAGAGGTTGATCTAACCATGTCCCTCTGTATCGAGATCCTCACAGCACTGCTCTGCCCACAGACAACGGTCTGCCTCTTTATTGTAGCATCAAAGGACCCCACAGCCTACCTTGCCAGGTTCCTGTCTGGCTTCCCCCATCACATGCTTTTCTCTCTCCCCCTAGCAGACCACAGTCACCATTCCACATATCCCCTGTCCATTTCCTGCTCTGATCATGCCCAGCCTCCTGCAGGTGCTCCTTTGCGCTCCATGTAGTCCCCCAGGCGTGGTGGGGGCTGAGGGGTGCTCACAGAGCTGTCTCTCTCTCTCTCCTGGCACCCTGTAAGCTTGTAGAGAGTAGGGAGTTTATTACTATTACCACCACCCTCCCCCTAAACAACCTGCACTTAGGTTCTCAGGGAAAGGAGGAAAAAATGTATGAAATTAAATGAATTCTGTTGGTGCCTTCCCGCATGCAAGACTCACATCAGGTTAGAATCTTGATGTTGAAAGACACAATGAAAATGATCTAAGCCAATCTCTAATCCAATGCATAAATCCCTTTGATGAAGCTGTTCCCGTTATCTATTACCGAGTAACAAACTCCCGGAACACATAGTGGCTTAAAACAGCAACCATTTTATTTGCTTGTGGTTCTGTAGGTTAATAATTTGGGCAGGGCTTGGTGGGTGGCCCTTCTGCTCAACATGGTTACATCTGAGGTCAATCACTTCACTGGGGTCATTCCACAGGAAGAATCCAGGCTTCACTCACGTGTCTGGTGCCTTGCTGTCCTCCACACAGCCCCTTTCCCTCTGCCTGGCTTGCCCGGCTTTCCTTACAGACTGGTAGTCCAAGGCTGTAGAGCTTCTCACAGGGAAGCTTCCAAAAGGGAGCATTGCAAAAGGGGCAGAAGCTGCAAATCTCCTTTAGCCTGTCCTCAAACGTTACACAATCATTTCTGTTGCCTTCCAAAGATGAAGGCTAGGCACAAGGCCAGAGCCAACTCAAGGGAAGGGAAGTCAACCTACCTCTCAAAGAGAGACGTGACAAAGAATTTGCCGTCAGCCATATTTAATCCACCACAGCAACTTCTCAGATCTTGTTTCAGCCCATGCTAAGACAGTTCCTGGGATGAAGAGTTCATCACAATACAAGGGCAGCCCATTTACAGAAAACACCCCAGCTCGTAAGCCTGGACCTTCCTACCCCCAAGTCCATGAGCTGACATTCCCGGCAGACACTGCCCTGATGAGGCCCACCTGGGCCTCACAGGAGTTGCTTGCATGTCTGAGGCTCCTCAAAATGCAGACATACCAAATCAGGATTACTGTGAGTATTAAAGTTTAAATGTTCACATGCAGCAAATTAATTTTGAAAGCAAAAACAAACATAGCATTACCATAGCCTTCCTTGTAAATAACACCCAAAGCCTGCATGTGGGTCCCTTGGTGAAACTCATGGCTTTATTGAGCCCCCCATGAGCCCCAATACGGAGCACCCCACAATTCATCATCTCTGTCTCACTGAGGTTCTCAAGGAGATCATCAACCAGAAAATCTCTGGGAACTCAACCCCTCTGTAATCTCCTTGTGAACTGAGCCCCAGGACACCAGCTCCATGGAGCCACCTTCCCAGCATCTGGGGCTCAGCTCACCTCCGGGGAGGAGGGAGGCCAGAGATTAGAACAGGGGATTCTTGCTATTAGAGATACATAGGAAGTATTGCTTGACTACTGGGTATTTACCCCAAAGATACAAAAGTAGGGATCCAAAGGGGCACGTGCACCCCAATGTTTACAGCAGCAATGTCCACAATAGCCAAACTGTGGAAAGAGCCTAGATGTCCATCAACAGATGAATGGATAAAGAAGATGTGGTATATATATATATATATATATATATATACACAATGAAATATTATGCAGCCATCAAAAAATGAAATCTTGCCATTTGCAACGACGTGGATGGAACTAGAGGGTATTACGCTAAGCGAAATAAGTCAAAACACAAGTATCATACGATCTCACTGATATGAGGAAATTTGAGAAACAAGACAGAGGATCAAAGGGGAAGGAAGGGAAAAATGAAACAAGACAAAACCAGAGAGGGAGACAAACCATAAGAGACTCTTAATCTCAGGAAAAAACTGAGGGTTGCTGGAGGGGAGGGGGGTGGCAGGGATGGGGTGGCTGGGTGATGGACACTGGGGAGGGTATGTGCTATGGTGAGTGCTGTGAATTGTGCAAGACTGATGAATCACAGACCTGTACCCCTGAAACAAATAATACATTATATGTTAATTTAAAAAAAAAGAGAAAGTATTGCTTGTCTTCTCTAGCAGACTTAAATAATTGTATGCAAAGTCCAACGATATAAACCAAACATCTCTCCACTACGGGTTGATTGGATTTTTATACTGTTATGGAATTATTGTTCATTTCAACAGGTATGATAATGATTGTTGTGGCTCCAGAGCGAATGGTCCTCAGTCATGGGAGATGCACACTGAAGTACGTAGGGTTTGATCAGGAGTCGGCAAACTTAGGCTCCCAGGCCAGATCTGCCCTCTATTGTTTAAAATAAAGTCCTACGGGGGCACGTGGGTGACTCAGTTAAGAATCTGCCTTTGGCTTAGGTCATGATCCCAGGGTCCTGGGATCCATCCCCTGCTTCTCCCTCTCCCTCTACCCCTCCCGCTCTTGCCATCATTGTTTATTATATAATAAATATATTATTATATAATAATAATATTATATAATATAGAAGAGCTTGCGCACTCTCTCTCTCTCTGTGTCAAATAAATTTTAAAAATCTTTAAAAAATAAAATAAAGTCTTATTAAAAGACAGCCACACCCATTTGCTTACATACTATCCGCAGCTGCTTTTATGTTGCAATGGCCTGGTGAGTAGTTGTGACAGAGAGGGTGTGGCCAACAAAACCTAAAATATTAACTATCTGGACCTTTACAGAAAAGAGTTTGGTAAGCCCTGGGCTAGAGTATATGATATCTACAACTTCCTTTCAAATTGCTTCACAAAACAATTTCGCAGTAGCAACAGAAATATACATATGTATGTATGTGTGTGTATGTATCCATGTGTGTACAGATAGATACAGATATAGAGGGGAGGACAAAAGAGACAATGCAAATGTGACAAGACATTAATAATTGGTGAATTTCAGGGGAGATTCTACTAGTCCTTTTTTCTTTCAATTTTGCTGTAAGTTTGAAATTACTTTAAAAAAAATGTTTGGAGAGTAAATATTGCTTCCCTTAAAAACGCAAGAGAATCTCCTAAATATATATATAGCTCAAGGGAAAATTAAATAAGATCAATAACAATATAAATATGTAACCAGCAATTGCATTAGGTTTTAAAGTAACAAGAACAATCTTATTCACAATCACAACAAAAAATATTAAACCTATGGTTTAACAAGAAAAGAGATGTGGAGCATTTAAGTAAAATAATAAATTTCACCAAAGTCCAAAAGATGGAAGCACAACATTATGTACAAGTTATTGTGAATGTTTGGGATTGGGTGGCCAGTGCATTTACAGGTGTTTAAAAACAAAAAACAAAAAAACAAAAAATAACAACAACATCAACAACAAATCACTTCACTAAAGACAAAAAGAAGCTTTGAGTAACCAGGAGAATATACCATATCCTGAGCAGGAAGACTGAATGATTTAGTATTGGAAAAAATGTCTATCCTCCACAAATACATCTGTAACATTGATGTAATTCCAATTAAAATCACTGTGTGGTTTTTTTGTTGTTGTTGTTTGGGGGAGGATAGTGACATAAAGATTCAAATGTATCTCAAGTAGAAAAAAAAAAAATGGGTAAAATCAGCCAAGGGCATTTTGAAAATGAAGAGCAATGATAGGTTCATACCTTGGCAGATGTTAAAACTCATTTTAAAAGCTACGGTCATTAAATGAGCAAATCTGACTCAGGAATAATCAAAGAAGAAAAAACCCATGAAGAGGTCCAAAAGTCTGTAAGAAGAATTGGGACAGCAGGTACAATGAGAGGGGAGAGGACAGATTATATAATAAACAATGATGGAACAATGTGCCCACCATGTGGAAGGAAAAAAGTTATAGCCCTGTATCATACCACACTCCAAAGTGCAGGAAAATTAAGTACAAAGAAATAAAATCATGAACGATATAGAAAACAATGTAGATTAATATTAGTACAAGCTTGTGGCGGCACAGATCTTTCTTAGCATGAAACAAATCATTTTTTTAAAGCTTGATATAGTTGGCTAATAAAAATTTTAATCTTCTATACACCTGAAAGCACTATAACCAAAATTAAGAAAAAAAACAAACTGCGGGGCACCTGGGTGGCTCAGACAGTTGAGTGTCTGACTCTTGATTTTGGCTCAGGTCATGATCTCAGGGTCCTGAGATGGAGCCCTGCACTGGGCTCTGTGCTGGGTGTAGAGCCTGCTTAAGATTCTCTCTCTCCTTCTCTCTGCCCCTCCCCCTGCTCTTTCTCTCTCAAAAAAAAAAAAAAAAATCCTCTGAGATAAATATTTGCAACATAAATGATCGTAAGGGGCCACTATCCTCATTGTCTAATCATTATAGGAAAAAATATTATTAAAACGTTTAAATGTGCAAATGCCGTGAATATACAATTCATAAAATAATATAATTGTTGGGATTCAGCATGGTTATTATTTTCTTCTTTTCATTTATATGTATTTTCTGAGTTTTCTACACCCCCCCCCAAAAAATGTATTATTCCTATAGAAAAAAATAAATTCAAAAATAAGGACCAGAAAAAAATTTTTCTTCAGGCAATCTAAGCTTCTTACCAGAGAGCAATAAAAAACTCCTTTACCAGTTCTGAACTTTCCCAGAATGAGTAGGTATGCAAGGTTCCCAACAACTCCCTTTCCAGGGCCAGAAAATGTGCATTTTTCATCTCCTTGAATCTTCCAAAAATCTCAAGTTGGGTGTTGTTATTACCCTAATATTATAAACAAGAAAGTGAAGGCTCAGAGAAGTCCAGCAAGCTTCCCAAGTTCACACAGGACCAAGCAGGAGAATTGGAACTGGATCCCAGGCTGGTCTGACCACAAACTCAGCACTTTCTGGGCCCCTTTTCAAGCCCCTTGGGTTGGGAGGCAGAAGGTCTGAGTTCTGATCCTGCCTCTGTCCCCTCCTGCACGATGTCCTTGGCAAGTCTCTCCCTCTAACACTTAGTTTCCTCATCTGTCCAATGAGAAGTGGATCGGCTCAAATGGGGTGTCACATTCCTCCCTGCTCAGACATTCAAGATTTCTATTCTCATAAAGCACTCAGTACCAACCAATGGCCAAACCAGAGATGGAAGCCATTAGCCTGGGAGCTAGCATTGGGGGCCGCACACGGATGCCCCATGCACTCACTGGCTTACCTTGAACTCCTCACGGATGCGTTCCTCCAGGACCTTGGCAGCCTTCCGGTCCTCCATCTCCACTTTCCACTTCTCCGCCAGGATCCGGGCTTTCTCATTGGCCAGAGCATCCCGGAACTTCTTGGTGATTTCTGCCTCCTTCTGTCTCCTTGAAAGAGAACACCAGCAGGTAATGAGCTCATGTAGGCACATAACAACAGGACTTCAAATAAATACCAGGAGCAATATTTCTTGGTCTATCAGAATGGAAAACATCTAAGAGCCTCAAAACTCAATGCTGGCAAAGGTGGGGGGGAAATAGTCACTGTCCTGTAGGGTAATGTAAATCAACCGAATTTTTCAGGAAGCCAGGAAAAAAAATAGACTCAGAAATCCTTTTTCTCGCTTAAGATCACAAAAGTGTAGGTAGAAGATGTTCATCAGAGGATTTTTATCATGTAACAATTGGCAAACAACCTAAATGTCCATTAACAGGACCAATAAGTTGGGTTTCTCATGTAATAGGATACCATATAGTAATCTTAAATAACACTGTCAATCTATATTAATCAGTTTGTCTGAGAAAACTCAGAAAATACATATAAATGAAAAGAAGGTGTTGCCAAATGCTCACCGTGATTATCTTAGGTAGTGGGTGTTGAGTTGTTATAATTTTACAATTAAAATACTGTCATTAAAAGCTGGGTGGGAGGGAATGTTGGAGTCAACTTATATGGATTTCCAAGTTGGGCAAAAAAAAAAAAAAAGGTTAAAAGTTGTTTATGAAAGAAGGTTGACTCCAAATCTTACCGGGGGCTCAACTATCCACATTGTGTGTGAAATGCAGCTAAAAGGAAGAGAAATGAGCAGACAATAGTGAATCCAAATTGCTTTATTGTCGCAGGGACAACTCAGTGAGGAATAAAGGAAATGCACGTCATCTGTATTATCTCAGTGAATCCAAACTATGTCCAGATGGAAAGGGCGTTATGCCCACACCACAGATGCAAAAACTGAGACCCCAGATCAGCTCACTACTCACTGGTGAAGCCAGGATTTGAACCCGCAAGATCTACCTGATGAAGAAGACTCTGATGCTTTGGTCACCTAATCTTAGCTGAGCTCAGCAGGGTCCGTCAGCTGCCTGGCACCTCCTCCCTCCCACCCACCACCTGTCGTCCTTCAGCTTGGACCCAGCCTAGGCTCTGTGTTCAGACCCCACCCAAGACCCATCTGCACCTCTCACCAGAGCTCCTCGGCCTCCCTCTGTGCCTGCAGCCTCGCCCTCTCTGCAATCAGCTCCTCAGAGATCTCTTCGTAGGGTTTGTCACCAGGACCTTCTCCCATGATCCAGACCCAGACTTCACCATCTGCCCCCAGGAGCCACCGGATGTGCTTGTCGCTTGCTGCCTCACAGCAGAAGGAGGAACAGGAAGGAAGAAGAAACACGTCTGAGTTCTAATTAGTCCAGGACGGGCTAGGTTGGCCAATGGTGCATCACGTTGTCTCTACAGAACATTGTCATCTACAGAAAGCATTCCAGAGAGATATCAGCCTGAGTGCAGGTCCACCTCCACCTCTCCTCCCACTCCCTCCAGGGAGCAACGCAGCTGCCAAGTCAGCCCGTTGAAGCAGGTGCCCAAGGCTGCAATTGGTGTCGGCGGCCGAGCGCTACGGAGATGGACCGTCAGCAGACAGGACAGCAGGAGACAGCGCATCCGGCCTTCTCTCCCTCTCTCCTGTCCACTGGCTGCAAACAAGGAATTGGAGATAGTGTTCCAAGATACAGAGCCTAGGCCCCTGACCCGCATCTGCCTGTAACATGAGCAAGAAATAAACCTGTGCCGTATTAATCCACTGAGATTGCTCAGTTTGCCTGTTGCAACAGATTCCATTGATTACCAGGACGAAAATGGAAATCTGTGGGGCACCTGAGTGGCTCAGTCGTTAAGCATCTGCCTTCGGCTCAGGTCATGATCCCAGGGTCCTGGAATCGAGCCCCACATTGGGCTCCCTGCTCGGCAGGAAGCCTGCTTCTCCTTCTCCCACTCCCCCTGCTTGCGTTCGTTCCCTCTCTCACCGTGTCTCTCTCTGTCAAATAAATAAGTAAAATCTTTAAAAATAAATAAATAAATATAAAATAAAATGGAAATCTACTCCCAAAGCAGGGTAGGGCCAGGACAGAAATAGCAGCTGTGTGTCGCTGCCTTAGCCAGGTGGCAGTCAGCTGCAGGCTGCATGAACGGCTACGGATCCATGTTAATACAAGAGCAAAACATCTGAGAAAACTGTCAGATGCTGTAACTGGAAAGGCAGACCCTCACGCCTTCCAGACCTGCCACTCTGCCACTCTAAGGCAAGAGACTGGAAAACAGAACATTCCTAGTGCCTGTTGTGTTCAGCAAGGTGTTAAGAGAAAAGAAATGAGCTCCAGGAAGAATTGAGTGCTTTGCAAGTAAAAATAAAAGGGAATAGAGAGAACACAGAAATCTGGGACTTTGTAGGACTGGAAAAAACCACCTCCTTCTAGGGCCCAAATTACAGGAGAGGGGATTTTTTTTTTTAAGTTTGCATGATAGAGCCCAATAGGACTTCTAAGGTGAAGAAGTGACCTAAGGCACAGAACACCGTGGCTGCCATGAGAATGTGCTCCACCGACATCCAGCTGCAGGGGGCAGAACCTAGCAAGCCCTTCAGTTCCTGCGCTCCTGTGTTTGCCTGCCGCCATGCTTCCCAGAGGTGGCTCCCGGCCTTTGACTGACCATGGTGGGCCCACTCCTGGGGGACAGCAAACTCTTCGGATGGGCAACGTCAATGACTTCTTGACTGCACAGCTTGGGCTGCCTGGCTACCTAGAACACCTCCGCCCCCTACCAACCTCCCCCCTGCCTAGAATACCTCCTCTCCCACTTCCCTCCCCCCTGCCCAGAACACCTCCACCTCCCACGCCTCCTTCGCTCAAGGTCAGACTTGTGTTGCAACACAACGGCTCTCCCACACTCCTCCAGGGCTCTGCCCCTTTTCTCCCATGAGGAAAATTTTATTTCCTGAATAAAGCCCTTGTTTGTGTAACCCCATCCCTGTCTCCACTCCTCAGAGGAGTCAGGCTAACACAAGTGCATTAAGACTGCAATCTCTTGTGTTATTTTTCAAAGAGCCTGAGATAGATAGATGCCGTTCGGTTGAAAGGAGAGATATAGGGAAATAGAGGCAGAGAAGTACAGTCAACTCGCAAAATATGTCTAGAAAAGAAATTGTAGATGTGGTTACAGGGACATGGAAGCAAACAGATCAGAAGCCTCCTAAGTTTTTGAGTCTGGACTAAAAAAAGCCTTTGATTGTTCAAGATGTCAGCCACCCTTGGATACCTAACCTCGATGAAGGAACAGGAGGCAGGTTTCAAAGGCTGTACTGGTCAGGAGGGCGTGGTCCTCAACGCTCACTTCAGAGAAGGCTAAGGGGAACAGTGAACAAAGAGGAGGCTCCTCAAGGGCACAGTCCTACACTTATCGAAGGCTGTCCCTTCACTGCCAGGGCAGGAGAACTGCAGAGCCTGACGTGTGGGACTGCAGGAATGCTATCAGCTAGCGACTGAGTGGGGCTCACCCTCTCTCCTCCTCCATAGTGGACATTCTCAACCCCCACTCTACCACTGTGTAGTATGTCGTAAAGGTGGGGGGTGTTTAGAAGACATGCCTTTTCAAGCCACATCCAGACATTAGAGAGATCAATGCAGAACCCATGCAGACTGTGGAGTTTGGGCTGGAGGCAGTGACTGCATGGGACTTGAGGGTATCCCCCTTAAGGAGGTGGTGAGTGTATTTATATGGAAGAGGAGAACACAATGTGGGCGGGACCAGAATGACCATCTGTGACCGCCACCATGCTGTCTGGCATCCTTTCCTCAGTTCCATGTGGCCATGTGAATGAATTCTAGACTATGGATGATGTCAGAGGAGGTGATTTGTACCTTTTCAGGCTGTGACTGTTGCGGTTGGTGTGACTTTTCCATATCCTGTCCCTCACCCACCCATCTCATCCAAGATGGCGGCACTGCAAGGAAAAAGCAGCCTGATCCATGAGTCACTGTTTGAAAGCCAGTGACACAGAAGAGCTACCCAATCCACATCAAGAAATAAACCTTCTTTATATTAATCCACTGAAATTTCAGGGCTTATCCATTGCCCAAGGCAGCATTAATTCCCTGATTAATATAGGAAGATACTGTTACTTTTTTGCCTGGTAAAAGCAACATTGTCATAGAGAAACACAGGCTTAGTTATGACTGGTAAAACACTATTAAGATTATAAAACTTCCAGAGTAATAGTGGGGGGAAATAAATGATAAGAGGCTTACCAATCTTGCAAAAATCTGTAAAGGGCAAGAGAAAACAAACACGATGCAGCTGTTAGAGCAGACAATGTCGGTGCCCAGCCGCCGCCCCTCCACCCCACCTTCCTCCCTTATGGGATAACCCCAATCTGCCCAGGGCGTATAGAGATCTTGCAGCATCAGGAAAGGCAAGTTTCTATGCCAGACTCAAAGGACAAGAAGAATTAGTGAGGGATCAATCTAGGAGAGACCAAAAGTCCCCATTTCTGGCAAAGTAGATGTAAGCAGCAGTCCAAATAAAGGGCTTTCCGCTCTGAACCGAAGGGGAAGACTCCTTAGGAAAAACCCCTGCACCCTTCCTCTTTTATTCCCTCCTTCCTCGAACTCCCTGAAATGAAGACGTGAAGTCTGGAATTGCTGGAAGGCTTTTGCCACCCTGAGAAAGAAAGCCGCAGCTAAGGGCGAGTAAGCAGAAAGAGAGAAGGAGGTGGGGCCCTGCTGATCTTGCTGGGCAGCCATACCGACGTTACCCAAGCGGTAACCTCCAGAGGCCTCGCCGTTTGAGACAAATAACAACCTTTGAAGAATACAGTGGTATCATTAGCAAATGAAATATGATAATGTTAATTTGAAATGAATAAATAAATCTCATTGTCTCTCTGTCAAATAAATAAAATCTTAAAGAAAAAGACAAAGACGAATATTGTGTGATAATAAAAGATGCACCCCGCAAAGAAAATATAAAAGTCATAAAACTTAATACCACATACAACGTAGCAGACAACTGCATCAAACAAAAACTCCTAACAACGCAAGGAGAATTTGAAAGTGTATCTATGGTGGGGAGTTTTACTATATTTATTTCAGAAGTTGGTGGATCATGTAGATTTTAAAAATTAACAATACAGAAGATTTGAATAATATGGTCAAAAAAATTTTATTTAACAATTACAGAACTTTATTCCGTAAGCTTTGAGATTATACTTTTTTTCCTTTTGAGCTTACAATCATGAGAAAAAATGTATAGGCCATAATCTCTAATAATAATATAAAAATTAGAAATTGATGGGGAAAATAGCCATTTTTAAAAGCCATTAATAAATTAATAATTAAGAAAATATCTCCTAGTGGGCACCTGGGTGACTCAGTGGGTTAAGGGTCCAACTCTTGGTTTCAGCTCAGGTCACGATCTCAGGGTGGTGGGATCAAGCCCCTCAGCATGGAGCCTGCTTAAGATTCTCTTAAGATTCTCTCTCTCCTCCCTCTCCCCTAAGTCCCTTCCCCACCCCGCTCGTGCTCTCTCACTCTCTCTCTCAAAAAAAAAAGAGGAAGAAAAGAAAAGAAAATATCTCCTAGGTAACCTAAGAATCTTAGAAAAAATCAAAATTGCAATTACATTTTATGTAAGGGGAAAATGTAGCCAAAAAATACAGGCACACATAACAGTGAGCTCAAAAGTATAGGCATAAACGCTTTTCTTTTGGATGTCCTGGTGAAGATGTACATCTCTTCTCCAAACACACAACAATAATAGATACAAAATAGCAAGACAAAATGCATAGGAATACAAGAAACACCTCCAAGGAATCTATACCGAACAGGAATGTGAAGCAGAGAGCAGGGCTGAAGCCTTAGACTCCACTTGTTCCTGAAGCATCAGCGGTCACCAGGAATGTGACTCCTGCTGGTGAAGGGGAACAAAGGTTCTCTGGGCAAGGCAGGGGTCTGAATAGGCTCGTTACTGAAGCCAGGTGCTGGTGATGTGCTTGGTGAGTTCAAGGAACAGCACGGAGGCCACCGTGGCTGCAGTCAATGGGGGCAAGAAGGAGAGTGGGAAGGAAGGTGGAGAAGGGGCAGCAGCCCCAATCATGGTGGAGGAGGCACAAAGCGGTTAAGATTTAGGACATATTCTGAAGGAAAAGGCAAAATTTGCCTAAATTCTGGATATGAATTGTGAAAAAAAGAGAACGAGAAAAGTCCAACGTTCCAAGCTTAAACAACAGAATGAATGGGCTGGCACCATGGAAGAAACAACTTGCAGAAATAGATGATTCTGGGGGCGCCTGGGTGGCTCAGATGGCTAAGCGTCTGCCTTCAGCTCAGGTCATGATCCCAAGGTCCTGGGATCGAGTTCCGCATCGGGCTCCTTGCTCCTTGGGAGCCTGCTTCTCCCTCTGCCTCTCTCTCTCTCTCTGTCTCTCATGAATAAATAAATAAAATATTTTAAAAAAGAAAGAAATAGATGATTCTGTTTGGGCCAAATTAAGTTCGAGATGCTTATTAGACATCCAAGAGTCAGCTGAACAAAACAGAGTTGAGAGGAGAGGCTAGAATTAAGATATACATTTTTGCAGTCATCAGTGTATAGATATTTAAGCCACAAAACTGGATGAGAACAAAGAGAACGCGAAGATAGATAGAAAAGAGAAGAGGTCGAAAGTTGGAGGTCCAGGACACTTCAACACTGAGGAGGAGGACCCCCAAAGGAGGCAAGGACAAAGAAGCCTATGAGCAGGAGAATAACCCTAAAAGAGCGATATCCCAGAAGCCAAGGAGAGAAAGAATTTCAGGAACTAAGGAAGCACCGATTGCGTCGAAAGATGCCCATGAGACAACAGGATGAAGACAGAGGACCGACCACAGCATTTGGCACCATGGAGGTCATGGTTATCTTGACAAGAGTGGTTTCATGAACTGGTGAAAAGGAATACTAGGAAACTCGGAAATTTTTAGAGGGAAATATAAAAGCACATCATTATAACTTTGGGGAAGGGAAGAATTTCTTCTACAAGACATAAAAAGAATAAACTATGAGAGACAATGTTGATAAATTTGAATGCAGACTAAGGCTTAAAATTTCTACACAAAAAGGCACACCATAAAGACAATTAAAAATCAGGCCACCAGCAGAGAGAAGATATTTGAATACACATAACTGTCAAATGATTGCAACAATTAATTAAAGCAATAATAACTGCTCACATCTACAGAGGGCTTATCTGCTAATCACGGTTCAACATATTTTACATCTGTTAACTTATTAATGTCTAGAACAAGCTTACCCTCCTGGGGTCCTGTGAGAAAAATAAGCCCTATAAAACATAATTTGAATGATGATTTTTAAAGATGGTACATAGATAGTGCTAGCCTCAATGCATTGTAGAAAAGTTAACCCATTACATACAATGGGTCCTTTAAGGAAGCTGTTCTCAAATAATTTGCTCTCAGGACCCCTTTACATTCTTTAAAAATATTAAGTATCTCAAATGCTTTTATTTATTTGAGTCATATCTACCAATATTTACCATATTCAAAACTAAAACCAGAAAAAATTGAATGCTTATTAAAAATAATGGCAAATCCATTACATACTAACATACATGGCATTTTTATGAAAAATGGCTATATATTCTAGCACAAAAATATTTAATAGGAAGAGTGGCCTTGTTCTACATTTTTGCAAATCTATTTGATGTCCAGCTTAATAGAAAGCAGCTGGATTCTCATATCTGCTTCTACATTCACTCTGTTGCAATATGTAATTTTAGTTGAAATATATAAAAAAATTTTACTTCACACAGATACATAGAAAAGAGAAGGAGAAAAATTGATAGTTTTTCAGAGAGTTTTTGATAATCTTTGATACTACAGTGAAACTCAAATGGTAGTTCTTAAAAGTTAGTTGTAATGTGGAACCTGAAAAAAATGTCGATGGATTTACTGCACTTTGTTATCTTAGGACTCATTGGTCATGTTATTTTCTTAGTTTTGATCAATGGACCAAGGTAACATAAGATGTTACCATTCAGGGAAGCTGGATGAAGGCTACATGGGAATTCTCTGAACCACTTTGCAACTCTTCCCTAAGTCTAAAGTTGTTTCAAAATAAAAAGTTTAAAATTTTAAAAAGCAAAATAAAATAAAAATCCATTGGTTTATTTTGTGCTTCGAATGACTGATGCACTAATGCATGATCTTCCAAAGTTATCCATTGGTCCTTTGGAAAATATTGGTTCACTGAGTCAAGGAGATATTCCAAATGTGGATGCATTTTATTTTATAATATCAGAAAATCATGTTTGTTAATATCACTATGAATCTCATGAGAAAAGCTTTTATGTATTGGGAATTTAATAAATTGTTGGTGACAGAAGTTTTCCCAAAATTCTAATTTTTTCTTGAAAGCTGGGATTTTATCATTGGCATAAATTCTATCAGTTGTTTTTCTTGAAGTGACAGATTCACTTTATTCATTTTCAAATACCCAAGTCTTACAAAAGATGTAGCTTGTCTGTCTGTCTTCCTTCAAGTAAAAATGGCATTCTAGGAATAAAGAGGCTAGTGTAGCACATGACTTAAGAAATCCCACAGTGCTTTTCCTGAAGACACTCATCATACTCGAATATGCAATGGAAATGTTTTATGCATACTTCCCATTTTGTCACATGATAAAATGAATAAGGTTTACTGTTTCATCAAGGAGTGAAACCATTATTAACTTTACTGTAAGAGTGATGGTGAAAAAATACAATGACTATTGCTCCTAAGATACCAGCACATTTACCCACTCTTGGTTTTGCATCATTAGTACAAGTGTAAACATGGTGAGTAGGTCAGAGAACACCTCAGTATTATTGTGAGAACAGTTTTAACCTTGTTGACGTGGAGAGTCTCACACCTCCAGGAATCCAGGGACCACACTTCAAGAATCACTGCTAAAATATAGAGGCTTAATTTTTTTCACAGAATCTTGACTGGAAAAAAAAAAACTATCTGGAATAGGGGCACCTGGGTGGTTCAGTTAAGTGTCTGACTCTTAGTTTCAGCTCTGGGCTCAGTGGTGAGTCTGCTTGAGATTCTTTCTCACCCTCTGCCCCTCCCCCTACCGGTGCTCCCTCATGCTCTCACTCTCTCAAATAAATAAATAAATAAATAAAATCTTAAAAATAATAATATTTATCTGGAATATACAAAGAATACTTATAAACTAATAAGAAAATGATAAACAACCCCACAGAAGAAAGGGCAACAGATATTGTCCCAAATGCCTTCAGTTACCTACCAGTTACCCCTCAACCCTCCTTCCATTGCTTCCTTGCTTTTAGTATGCAGAGTTTAATCAAAACAGCAATAGGTTTGATTAAAATTCTCATTTTCTGTCTCCCTTCCAGGGAAGGGCGGCCATGTGACAAAGTTCTGGCCAATTATTATAAGTAGAAGGTAGTGAGAGTGCTGTGAGAAACGTTTGCTGTCCTGACACAAATTAACACCCAGTCTTTCTTCCCCTATTCTTCACGTGATGCTAAAAAGCACAAGAGCCACCTGAAGATCCAAAATACTAAGCCACCATCTAAGGTCATGAAAGAAGAACCAGCAACATTAATGACATCACAGGACCAATAACCCAGGTCAAGTCTGCCTATTTCTAGATTTTTTTTCCTTGGGTGGAAAACAAACCCTACCTAGGAAAGTCCCTGGTGATTGGATTTTCCGTTGCTTCCAGCTTAACACATTGCTGTCATGTTATTGATATGAACAAACATTTCACGAGAGAGGAAACATAAACAGTAAACTAACATATTAAAGAGACTTAACTTTATCACTAATTAAACACAAGCATATAAAAACAAGAACGAACAGTTATTTCACTCCTACAAGATTGGAAAGAATCTTGTAAAAAGTCTGATGAGACAAGTGTTGGAAAGGATATGGAGCAACAATAGTTGTTACAAAAATTGCTGAGGGTACAAGGTGCTGATACAACCACTTTGAAGATCTTTGGTAATATTCAGTTACGTTGAAAATGCTATACATCATTACTAAGGAATGACACTTTAGGTACATAACTTACAGAATCTCTTTCACATGTGCTTGGAGAAAACTGAACGAGAAAATATTATTCAAATTTAACACTGTTCAAAATTTGAAAAATTAGAAACAACATAAATACCCAATAAAGAAAAACAGACAAATAAATCATGATATGTTTTTATAATGTAATACTCTATAGCAAGAAAAATAAATATATTTGAACAATATAAATATATGCCTTTTAAAAATGCAGAACCACAAAATTAAATTCAGGTTGCATATAGTATAATGTCATTCATATAATGATTAAGTAACATAGTGCCTACAAAATATATATCACAGTATGGCAAGGATATAAGTATGATATGCATTGAATTTAATAAGGGTTGCATATTAGCAGAGAGATGGGGAGTAAAATTTTAGGAAGGCATTAATGTAGGTCTCTACTCTATATGAAGTATTTAAATAAAAACCAAGACGGCACTAATGTCAACATTTAATAAAGACATTATGGGTCCAAACACAAGAACCAACAAGTGTTGCAGAGGATGTGGAGAAATAGGAGCCCTCAATGCCTTCTTGGTGGGAATGCAAACTGGTGCAGCCACTGTGCAAAACTATATGGAGAATCCTCAAAAAGTTAAAAATAGAACTACCCTATGATCCACGAATCGCACTCCTGGGTATTTACCCAAAGAAAACAAGAACACTAATTCAAAGGGATACATGCATCCCTATGTTTATAGCAGCATTATTTATAATAGCCAAATTACGGAAACAGCCATGTGCCCATCAATAGATGAATGGATGAAGAAGAGAGGTGGGGAGGAGGAAGGTTATTCAACCATTACTCTTTTTAATTTTTTTTAAAGATTGTATTTATTCATTTGAGAGAGAAAGAGAGAGCAGGAGCAGAGGGGAGAGGCAGAGGGAGAGGGAGAAGCAGAGTCCCCACTGAGCTGGGAGACCGACATGGAGCTCAGTCCCAGGACCAGATCATGACCTGAGCCAAAAGCAGATGCTTAACCATCGGAGCCACCCAGGCGCCCCGTTATTTAACCATTAAAAAAAAGAACAAAATCTTGCCATTTGCAACAGCATAGACAGAGCTAGACAATATAATGCTAAGCAAAATAAGTCAGTCACAGAAAGACAAATACTGTATGATTTCACTCATATGTGGAATTTAAGAAATAAAAAAAATGAGCAAAGGAAGAAAAAAAAGGAAAGAGAGACAAACCAAGAAACAGACTTTTAACTATACAGAACAAACTGATGGTTACCAGAAGGGAGGTGGGCGGGGGGATGGGTGAAATAGGTGATGGGGATTAAGGAGTGCCCTTCTCCCGATGAGCACAGGGTATTGTATGGAAGTGTTGAATCACTATATTGTACATCTGAAACTAATATAACCCTGTATGTTAACTATACTGGAACTTAAAAAAAAAGATATTATGGGTCTTTGAGTATTTATTCTATTATTTTCTATTTTGCCTATATGTTCAAATATTTTTTAATAAGAAATTTTTAAAGCTTTATTTTTTAAAGATGTAAAATGAGGGGCGTCTGGATGGCTCAGTCAGTTAAGCGGCCAACTCTTGGTTCCGGCTCAGGTCATGATCTCAGGTTCATGAGATCTAGCCCCGCATCAGGCTCCAGGCTTAGCTCAGAATGTACTTGGGACTCTCTTTCCCTCTCCTTCTGCCCCTCCCCGCTGCACTTGTGTGCACATGCTCTCTCTCTCCCTCTAAAATAAATAAATAAATCTTAAAAAAAAAGAGATGTAACACGAATAAAGTAAGTTTTCAACCTAAAACATTTTTTAAATAAAATAAGATAAAAGAAAGTAAGGGAAAAGAATTAATGAAGAAAAAAGCTAATATTAGTGAAATGAAAGAAAAAAGCTAATATTAGTGAAATATAAGTCCAAACATTTGTTATTTGAAAAATGTAATAAAATGAGAAATCGCCTAGCATGCCTAATTAAATAAAAAAGAAATAAGACAAAAAATAGCATTAGGAATTATAAAGATAACATAAAACAAGGAGTGATTACAAGAGAATATCATGTGCTATTCTGTGTCAATAAATTTGAAAAGAGATACAGATATAGGCACAAATCTTCATCACCTTAAGTTAGACAATGATTTCTTAGCTATGACACCAAAAGCACAAACAACAAATATACATATATATACGCAGACTTTGCTGAAATTTAAGACATTTGTATTTCAAAGGACACCATCAAGAAGGTAAAAAGGCAGAGCACCTGGGTGACTCAGTCAGTTAAGCGTCTGGCTCTTGGTTTTGGCTCAGGCCATGATCTCAGGGTTGTGAAATCGTGCCCCGAGTTGGGCTCTGTGGAATCTGCTGGAGATTCTTTCCCCCTCCCCCTCCCTCCCCCTTTGCTCCTCTGCCCCCCCAACCCACGCTTGCACACACACGCGCAAGCGCTCTCTCGAAAGAAAGAAAGAAAAGAAAGAAAGAGAGAGAGAGAAAGAAAGAAAGAAAGAAAGAAAGAAAGAAAGAAAGAAAGAAAGAAAGAAAGAAAGAAAGAAAGAAAGGCAGGCAGGCAACCCAAAGACTGGGAGAAAATATTTGCAAATCATACATCTGATAAGGTACATGTACCTAGAGTATATAAAAACCCTTACAACTCAATAGTAAAAGACAACCCAGTCAAAAAATGGGCAAAGGATCTAAATAGATGTTTCTCCAAAGAAGATATACACATGGTCAATAAGCACAAGAAAAAATGCTCAACATCATTACTCATCAAAGAAATGAAAATCAAAATCACAATGATCTAACACTTTGCACCCACCAGGATGGTTTTAATCAAAACCATAGATAATAGCAAAGGTTGGGGAGGATGTGAAGAAACTGGAATTCTCATACTGCTGGTGAGAAGGTAAAATGGTGCAACTATTTTGGAAAACAGTCTGGTAGTTCCTCAAGTGTTTACACATAAGGTTACCAAATGAGCCAGCAATTCCACTCCTAGGTACACACCCAGGAGAAATGAAGACATATGTGCACACGAAAACGTGTACATTCAAGGTTTATAAAAGCATTATTCATAAGAGCAAAAAGGTGAAAACAACCCTAATGTTCATTATGAGATGAACAGATAAAAAAATGTACATCTGTACATGGAATATCATTTAGCCATAAAAAGGAACGCAACAGTATGGATGGACCCTGAAAACATTATGCTAAGTGCAAGAAGCCAGTCACAGAAGTCCACATATTTACAAGATTCCTTCCATATCAAAGTCCAGAATAGAGAAATTATAGAGACATAAAGTAGACTAGTGGTTGCTAAGGACTGGGGAAGGGAAAAGGGGATCTAGAGGAGTGACAGTTAAAGTGTATGGGCTTTTCTTGAGGTGATGAAAATATTCTAAAATTGACTGTGGTGATGGTTGCACATTTTGGTGAATTTACTAAAAATTATTTAACTGTACACTTTATATAAGTGACTTACATGGGGGATGAATTCTATCTCAATAAAATTTTTTAAGAAAAAATCGTTCCTGGTAATTTATAAGTAGAGGAAAAAATCAGTTAGGGTATAAGAGGTCGTTAAACAACACTGTCAACCAACTTAACCTAATTGACATTTATAGAACACTTCACACTGCAACAGAACCCTTTCTTTTTCAAGTTCACAGAACGTTCACCAAAGATAAATCATATTCTCAGCCATTAAAAAAAAAAACAAATTTAAAATGTTTGAAATCATCTATGGTATAACACTGACCACAGTGGAATCAATCTAGAAATCAATGACAGAAAGATGTCTGGAAAAAAAATCCCTCAGGTATTCAGAAATAAAACAATATAATTCTAAACAACTCATGGATAAAAGAAGAAATCACAAGGTGAATTAGAAATTTTTTTAATTGAAGAAAGATGAAAATACAACATGTAAAACCCATGGGATGTTACTAAAGCAGTGGGCTAGAAGAGAAATGTAGAACGCTTATATTTTTTTAAAAGAGAAGCATCTCAAATCAGTGGTCTAAGCTTCCACATTACGAAACTAGAAAATAAAGAACAAATTAAATCCAAAAATAAAAAAAGAAATAGTAGAGATTATAGAAGTCAAGAAAACAGAAAACAGAAAAAAATCAGTGAAATAAAAATTGGTTCTTTGAAACCACTAGTAAAATTAATAAATTTTTTCACCAGACTGACTGATCAAAATAGCAAGAAAAGACACAATTTACCAATATCAGGCAGAAAGAGGGGCCATCGCTGCAGATCCCACAGACACAGGAATTTACAAAGAACTTAATGCCAATAATCTGGTAATTTAGATTAAATAAACAAATTCTTTGAAAGACATACCAAAGTTCACTCAAGAAGAAATACACAACCTGCATAGCTTTGCGTCCATTAAAGAATTTGAATTCGTACTTTAAAATCTGCCCACAACAAAAGCGTGGGCCCAGGAGACATTACTGGTGAATTCTACCAGATATTTAAGGAAGAAATAAAACCAATTCTACACAAACTGTTCCAGAAAATGAAGAGAAGAGAGTATTTTCCAACTCATTTTTATGAGGTCAATATTATCTTAATATTAAACTAAAGACATTTCAAGAAAACTATAGACCAATATCCCTCACAAACACAGATTTTAAAAACTTTTAATAAAGTATTAGCAAACTGAATTCAGAAATATATAAAAAGGATAATGTATCATTACCATACAGGGTTTATCCCAGGAATTCAAGGTTGATTCAACATTCAAAAATCAATCAAAGTAATTTGTCATATGATCAGACTAAAAAAGAAACAACTATAATCAACTCAACAGATGCAAAAAAATCTTTTGAAATATCCAATGTCCATTCCTAATAAAAATTCTCAGCAAAACAGTAATAATGGAGAAGTTCCTCACCCTGATAAAATACATCTAGGAAAAATCTTTAGTTAGCATTATGGTTAATGACCAAAGATTGAGATTTCACCCCTAAAATTGGGAACAAGACAAGGTTGTCTGCTCTCACCACATTTATTCAACATTGTACTGAAGATCCTAACCAGTGCAATAGGCAAGAAAAAGAAATTTACAATGTACACGTATTGGAAAGGAAGAAACAAAATGGTCTCTGTTTGCATATTGTATGATCACCATGTATAAAATCTTAAAGAATCTACAAAAAAGACTATTTGAACTCATAGGTGATTTTAGCAAAGTCACAGAAAACAAGGTAATCAAAACACAAAAATAAATTATATTTCTATATTTTATCAGCAAACAGGTAAAAATTAAAATTTAAAAAACCATTTACAATAGCATCAAAAAACATGAAATAGAGATAAATTTAAGAAAAGGTGTTCTCTAATCCATAAAACATTGCTGAGAGAAATAGAAGACCTAAATATATGGAACATCATACCTTTTTCATGGATTGGAAAACTCAATTGTATCAATATGTCAACACCCCAAATTGGTCTACAGGTTCAATGCAATCTCAAATTCCTAGCAAGCTTTTTATAGAAATTGACAAGCTGATTCTATGTGGAGAAGCAGAAGTCCTAGATTACCCAAAACAATGTTGAAAAAGAACAAAGTGTGACTCAGACAATTCAGTTTCAAGATTTACTACAAAGCAATAGTTTTAAGATTTACTATGAAGCTACAGGCAGTGTGGTATTTGTGTAAGGGTAGGTATATGCATTCAGTGAAATAGAACAGAGTCCAGAAATAGACCCACACATATATGGTTAAATGCTTTTCAACACGAGTGCCACAGTAATTCAATGGAGAAAGGATTTTTTTCTCCAGCAATAGAATCTAGACCCTTACTTTACCTCATGTATATGTCCATGTTCTACCTGTCAACAAGTGGGAAAGGTAATATCATCCCCCTTTATCTTACAATTTCTCTCCAAATAGAAAGGGTGTGCCAAAGATAGGATGACCAAGAGTCCCAGTTTGCCTGGAACCGAGGAGATTCCCAAGATGCAGAAATTTCACTTTTAAACAGGATAAAGGCTGGGTTGACCAAGAGAAAAAGGTTTACCCTAAGTAGATATATTACCAGTTTACCCATCACATCCAACTCCCCTTCTAGCTCTGCCTTCCATAGCTCATAACTCTGAAAATCAGCAGCCTTACCTTCTCCATGACCCCAGCTCCTTTGCTCATAGAGGTGAACCAGAGCTGGGCCAATCAGACACCCACTGAATGGAATCTAAACTGAGGGACAAAAAGGGTGGGGTGATAATGGATCTTGGAAACAGAAGGCCACCTAGATTCAGATCTGGGGCAGTATTAGAAGGGCTGTGTCTGCAGATGAATAGCACTGGGAGCTGGCCTGAAGGAGCAAGTGTGCCGAGAGAAACACCAACAGAAAACCAGGAGAAAAACATCTCTGGCTGCAACTCTCTGATTCCAGATTATACTTGCCGTTCTTGGATTCTGGGAGGTAGCTTGGAAGAATCCTCCTTTACCCCACACGTCCTTACCAAAGTGTCTGGCCACCCCAGCCAGATAGAGGACTTCTAGCATCTCTCCCAGTAGATGCACACAGTAGGTGTTTAGTACCTGTGAGTAGGATCAGTTATGAACTGTGATGGTCAATTTTATATGTCAACATGACTAGGCCATGTGCCCAATTATTTGGTCAAATACTAGTCTAGATGTTGCTGTGAAGATGTTTTGTAGATGCGATTATCATTTACAGTTGGTAGACTTCAGTAAAGCACATTACTCTCCATAATGTGGGCGGGCCTCACCCAATCAGTTAAAAGACTTAAGAGTCTCCCCAAGAAGAAGGAATTCTGCCTCAAGACTGGAACAGAAATCCTGCCTGAGTTTCCAGTCTGCGGGTGTGCCCTACAGATTACAGACTTGCCAGCCCCCATGATCATGTGAGCCAATTCCTTAAAATATAGACAGACAGACAGACAGCTGTCTCCCAAGGGGAGGGCCACTTCTGATGAAATGGTGCCTCAACAATATTCTGCAGGGAAGTGGCTGCCCCAACGGCTGGTGTGTTCTCTTAATGTAAGTGCTTTTTGTTCTAAGTTGTGCACTTTAATCTTCTGGGAAAAACAAACAGAAAAGAACTCCTCTAGGTGAGAAATATGCTCTTGCTCAGGTTTATCAGATACTTAAACATACAGGCTCGACTGGGAGCATCTCATTCAATCTTGCCCACAGATCTGGGATATAGGTCCTATTGCCATCATCCCCAATGTACGAAAAAAGAAACTGAGGCTCAGGAAGGCTTGAGCAATTTGCTAAGGTCAAATTAACACGTGGAAGACACCTACAGCGAGGGAGTGGTCAGAGCCAAAACTTGAACCCAGGCCCTCTGACCACTTACTGCATAAGCCACCACTGGAGCAAACAATGTGAAGCTTGGCACGGTGTGGCCGTAAGGTACACGGTCAATCAGGCCAGGCTGTTTTATGCTGTATTCAGAACTGTCCTTGCTGTGGGTCAGCGACAGACTTGGGGTTAGCTCACACTAAACCACCCTCCCCCAACACTCATTTTAACCTTGTGAATGTAAAATGGCTCCTCACCTGGCTCCCCAAGCTCTATGCCACATCTTCTCAGAAGGCTTGCCCTCTCCTGGGAAAATAAGGGACAAATCTGAAATCTGCCACCAAGACTATAATGCCCCATGTGTGTTGGGACTTGGATGTCATTATCACTGGGAAATCTGCAATACCTCACCTTTGACCTCACCTCCCCCCAGTTCAGGCACAGCCCAATCAATGTGCCAGTGAGATCTCTGGACCCCAGTGTCACTGGTGTTAGCCCAGTATGTTTATCTGGAACAACACCTGAGGCACAAAATAACTTAATCTGTAAAATGAAGGGGTACACATGTACCAGGACACGGACAGACTTCCTAAATCTTTAGCATCTCACAGAGTCTGACTGTGAGAACCCAACTGTGGTAGCCAGAAAATGAACAAATCAGTGAAATGACAGGATAAAAAAAAATGACCCCAGGGGCGCCTGGGTGGCTCAGTGGGTTAAGCATCTGACTCTTGGTTTCGGCGCAGGTCGTGATCTCAGGGTTGTGAGGTCAAGCCCCACAGAGGGCTCCGGACTCAGCAGGGAGTCTGCTTGAGATTCTCTCTCCCTCTCCCTCTGCCCCTCCCCCCCTAAAATAAATAAATCTTTAAACATAAATAAAATAAAATAAATGCCCCTGAAGTCTAAAATATGTAATTTTGCAAGAACATGGGAGAAATCGGTGCGAAAATGCTCCCCCCCAAAGAATTTAGACCCGGAAGTCAAATGCAAAATCTGGTTCCAAATGGGAAAACCCTAAGAAGCGTTGCTAATTTTTATGTGAGAAAACCCTGGAAAGCAGTAATGCCAGTCTCTCGGAGAGATGAGCTGAGGGACAGGCAGCCGTCTGCAACCTGTTACTTCAACACACCCTGAGCTGGAGCTGAGACCTGGGATGGGGTTACAGGGAGTCAGGAGATAACCAGCGGGTGGCCTTTCTCAGAAACTGCCCCCTGCTGACCTGCAACCTGGAATGGCAAGCAGGGAGGTGGAGAGGGGAGAAGCAGGGAGTGGCAGGCATGGTCACCCCTGTGGCAAGGGGGCAGAAATTAAACCTGAGCACAGCTCACCAGGCATCCCCTTTGCAACAGCGATGAGGAGGGCTTCCCTCCATCCAGAGCTGAGCAAAACTCATCAGCCCAAAGTCCTTGAGCTTTGGCAGCGGTGAGGAGAGGACAGGGTACTACCCGGAAAGTCAAGTTCTCGGCTGGGCCACCGACCCCTGGCCGGCTTGTGTGCCTCCAGGCACCGGCCTTTGCTACCTGCCCAATCCCAGTGGGCCCAGGCTCTTCGGGAAGCTGCAGGAATACTGGAAAAAGACAAGCACTCTGCCCCTCTTGCGATGTCCCCGTCAGCTTTGTAGGAGAGAGTATCTCTTTCCCTGGATCATCATCAACATGACTACTCTCAAACGTCTTTGACATTTGCCTATCTTCCTGTTATAATTTGCCCTGTTGTGCTTTACTAGTGACGTTGGGCTTTTCACTTTCAAAAGTGCTGGCACCGGACATGGGGAGCCAAGGACCCCGGCGCCCTTGGCCAGGCGGGGCTGCCTCATGACTGAGGCACCGTAGCGCTGGGCTTGGGGAAGGCAGGAAGGAAAAGGGGCCAAGGTGGCGGGCTGCAAAGGAACCAGAGGCCCCCACAGCCAGGGCCATGCATGCAGCATTGGTTCGGAACTTGACACAGTGGCCCCTACATCCTCACAACCACTCCAAAATCCTGCCCCCATTGCCGATGAAGGAAGGGAGCTGCGAGGAAGCAGAGTGACATCACCCCAGGAGCTCCCTGGCCAGCGCAGCCGGCCCACCCTGCTGTCTGCCCCATGGGGGCAGAACATGACGCTAGCAAACCAGAAAGTAGGGCCCCAAAGTCAAGTCCGCAAAGCTGGGTAGAGCACCTACTGGTGGAAGGCCCACGTTGGGTCTCACAGTCCAGGCGGGTGGAACGGGGGGTCTGGCCCCAGCCCCCATCTCTATGCCCCAAAGTACCAGCAAAATGCATACCACACACACGTACACGCACACACGGCTCTCAGAGACCCCTCATCTTTATTCCACTGTCTTGCCCGGGACTAGGCCCCACGCCCAGCCACACAGTCACAAACAGGGTGGTCTCAGGCCACACAGTGCCGTGCCTCCAACAGTCAGCAGATCACAGCAATTCCCCATCGACTAGTCCTGCACTCCCTGTGTCACACCTTTGCCCAATGCATAGGAAAGGTGTTTATCAGGATAGCCTTTTAGTGAAATAACTGAATGTCCTCCCAATTTATCCTAAAAAATAAGCCACACAAGGAGTGATTTGACAGACCCAGGCAAGACTCCACCCCCTTATGGCTGAGGCTCCAGAAAAACAGAGATTGGGCAGGCCAGGAGGCAGCTGGCCCCCCAGCCACCCCAGGTCTAGTGGTGGAGCTCTCAGGAAGAGGCTGAGCCAGGCCCCAGACGATCTGACCCCAGAGTCGGGGGGAAGAGGGAGGAGAGGAAGGAGAGGAATAGGACTTGGCTCTTCAATGCCCCTCACGCAGCAGGAGATTTTCCCACTTGCTGAAGAAGCTTTATGAATCCTCCCAACGACTGTTGAGAAAGGGTGGTTATTCCCATCGCACAGGTGACTTTCAAAGGTCAAAACGGAACCAAGATGAAAATCAGGAGACCTGGTTCCATTCCACCATGCTAGAGGCATTTTGAAAATAGCATCGACCCAACCAAAGGGTGAAGAATTGATCGGTGACTGTTATTTCCCACCGTGAGCACCTCAGAAAATGAGCTAATAGAGTATCCCTTCCGGTGTGAGAATCTAGAAGAATGAACATGGTCTGCCTGTCCCCAAATATACCCCAAGAGCTGCAGGTGCCTATTTCCAAGTCATGGGTCCTAGGACACCTCTCTGGGCTCAGGTAGACAGCCCTGTGTCACCACAGATACACTTCTCATGATGTTCTTCTTGCCTGACTTCCGGGTTCCCCGTAGGAAGCCGGTTGCTCCCCCACTGCTCATCTGCTACCCTAACTGACCCCTCAGACCCACACTTAGCCCCAGTTTACCAGCCAGGCACCCCCTACAATAAGTTTTAAAACAGCATATGCTCTTTAATATGGCACCAAAAAGATGGAAGAAAAAAAAGGTAGAGGCAAATATACATTAAGAAGGGGCACCTGGGTGGCTCAGTCGTTAAGCATCTGCCTTCGGCTCAGGTCATGATCCCGGGGTCCTGGGATCGAGCCCCGGGTCGGGGGTCCCTGCTCAGAGAGGAGTCTGCTTCTCCCTCCCCTCCCTGCTCATGCTCTCTCTCTCAAATAAATAAATAAAATCTTTAAATATATATATATATATATATACACACACATATATGTGTGTGTGTGTGTGTGTGTATATATATGTATATATACACATACTAAGAAGATGTAAGGGAGAGACGCCTGGTAGCTCAGTGGGTTAAACATCTGCCTTCGGTGGGGCTCATGGTCTCGGGGTCCTGGGATCAAGCCCTGCATGGAGCCTGCATCAGGCTCTGCGTTCAGCGGGGAGTCTTGTTTCTCCCTCTCCTTTTTCCCCTCTCCCTGCTCATGCTCTCTCTCCCTCTTTCAAATAAATAAATAAAATATTAAAAAAAAAAAAGACGCAAGGGGAAAAATGTTATATTGGTCAAACTCACATCCAAGTCAAAAATCCGAAAATGAGGAAGGAAGCTGAAATGAGTATAAGCCTGAGTGAAAAGGTGACAGAATCGCTGTGACTTACATGTTGTTATACATTGTAGTTCAGCTTCTATAACCCATCCCCCAACACAACTATATTGGGACTTCGATACTTTCGATGCAGATTTTCAAGGTCTAGAGGAGGGGTCACGCTGCAGAGCGCACAACCATTCACTCAATAGCATCCTATTTTCTCTGAATACAATGGAAGCCACTGAGGCAGGGAGATGGAGGAGCTAATCAGCATGTTACAAAGTTTCTTTACTACTCGTCCCTTCCCCTTCGGTCCAGCTCCTGTGACACAGCACGTGTGTGCAAGCTGCGCACCCACGCCCACGCCCACGCCCCCACCCCCACCCCGCATCCAGACATCCAGATGCTGGCACAGAAGCCAGCGATGCTCCCCGCTCCAGGCCTCGCAGCACTTTCAGGCTAATGGAGGAGACAGACAACAAACAAGCAAACAGTTACATTAAAAAAAAAAAAAAAGGCAGCAAATCCATAGAGAACACAGACCCGCCCGGTTGCCAAGGGCTGAGGGGGCAGGCGGGCGGGGGTGGGGGGAGGGATGGGGAGTGAGTGCTTAATGGGTAAAATGAGTTTCCTTTCTGGGCTGAAAATGTTCTGGAACTAGATGGTGGTGGTGGTTGCACAACACTTTTTTTTTTTTTTTAAGAGAGAGAGCACGCGAGCTGGGGGAGGGGCAGAGGGAGACAGAAAACCTCAAGCAGGTTCGAGGGAGTGCGAGCTGGAGTCCTAGAGCCTCAACATAACAGCACCAATTCCTGTCGGACATTGAATCTTAGAAATGTGATGAAACAGCAAGCATGATGGTAGATGGGAAAACACAGCTGAGGGTCTGTATCTTCCACAGCAGGGTAGAACAGCAGAAGGTGCTCACCAAAGCATGAGGTGAAAACAAAAGACATGCCCGCGTGGTCAGGGGAGTGATGCGTGCCCAGCCATGACCATCATCTTTACCCCAGCTCATTTCTGCATGGACCTCAAAGGTGTGTTCAAGGACCCATAAAGCCCCCAAGTTGCTGTAAACTAGAATGATCCGTATCACCAGTGTTCACTACTACCCTCTCCAGGAACGACTGGATAGCAGGAAAGTTCTCACGGACAAGGCACACCTTGCCCTGCCCCGTCCTACAGGGGCCCTCGGGACAGCAAGGTCAGATCTGCTAGGAGCTGGGAAATGTCCCCAGAAAAGAGACAGTGGGAGAGAAGCCTTAGGGGACAGGACAGGACTGGGGGAATGGGCAGGAGGAGGCAAAGCATGATTCCAGGCTCACCAGGACTGAGTAAGTTGTGCTCGGGGACCCCAAGGGGCTGGCACACACCTCAGCAAAGCATAGCAGATGCTTCCTTCCAGACATAAGCATAGCAAATGCTTCCTTCCAGGCAAGGAAGAGAGAGGATCCAGCCAGTAGAGCATGTCCCCACTTACTCCTGCCCTGAGCCACCATGCAGCTGCTGCTGGCACTCCAGTTGGCTGTGGCCCCTGTGATCTGTCTACCCACAGTCTCAAGGGCCAAAGCTCTGTCCAGTTCACCAAAGTCTGCACTTAGCAATGTTGCGCATGGGAAGGAATAAGTGAAGAAATGAACAAGCGAATGCACGCACAGATCATTGTGGAATTCAAGTCTGAGTTCAGAAGCTAATGAATAGAAAAACATCAGTCACCAGATCTAAGGTCAAAGTCACGAGCTGTGCTTCCCGACTCCACTTCTTAGCATTTGGGTGACTTTAGGTGGATTGAGTCACTTCGTGGCCCACGGCTTCTCGTCTGAAACAGGGTCTCAGCACACGGTGCATCCCAGACCCTGCAGCAAAAGCTCTGCTAAGCCAGACACCCCCCAACCCCCACCCCCCGCCAAGGCTTCCCCATGGTCCACCCAGATGCTTCCACAGGCGGGGCTGAAGCCAAGAGCTGAGATTTGAAGGAGATCCTGACCTGAAATGCACACATTCCCCAGTGTGTTTCCTCTTTTCCATTCTTTATAAATCAGAAAACTAATTACCCGGAAAAGAGTCTCCTGCACCAGAAACCCAAATGAGTTTAATGTATAATTTACACATGAAAATATAGACGTTGGTGTGTGACAAATTGCCATAAAAATGTTTTTGGCATTAAAATTTTGGGCATCTGTCTTCCTCCCAGAAGAGCCACCATACAGACGGTGTGAGGCCCCAGGGCTGAGGCCGGGCGGGGCTGGAAAGGCTGCCTGTCATTTTCACCAACGAGGGAGGCCCCAGCCTGGATACCAGCCATGCCCAGCCAAGTTGGAGCTCTCCCCCACGGGGTCCTGTTGTGGGTCTCGTTCAAAACACAGATTTAACTGTGTGCCAGCTCTGTGCTAGACCAAAGGATGGAAGACAGGATGGAGTATGGTCTCATGCTCCAGTGGCTTTGAGACCCCTGGGAGAGCCAGGCAAGCCGATGATAAATGACAGACAGTGTGGGGGCGGGGGGGGGGGGGCTTCTGCACCAGGAGCACCCGCTGAAGACTCCAGGGGGCAGGGACTAGTCCTGAGGGAGTTTGTCAGGGGGAGCAGGCAAGGGGACATTCCCCATAGGAAGAACCACTCGTGCTAAGACAGAGGCTGGGTACAACAAGCATGTCCAGATGGGTGTGAGTGTGGCCAGGACGGCCCAGCGGGGAGCCTGGAGGGGGAAAGGAGCTAGGTCACCAGGGGGCCTGCACGCCCAGTCCAGACATAGGACTTTGTCCTGGATTGAAACTTTAAACAGATCAAGTCTATACTTGACTCTGCTGAACTGTATGGAGGCCAAGAGGAGGGTTGTTGGGGGGAGTGAATGAGAGAGAAGATGAATGGGCTCTGCATGCTGTCAAGTGCAGGAGCCACAGAAAGTACCATCCCTCGCAGGACCCAGAGTCCTCCACCAGGTCCTGACTACTTCAGTGTATCTTCATCCCGGGCGCACCAGCCCGCGGGCATAGGATTGCATATACACCACCTGAAACGCGAAACGCAGGCCGGGCCCCTGCTTCTTCTTTGCACCTGCTACTGCCATTCGGGGCTGGTCATTCTCTGTGCAGGACCTTCCCTGACACCCTCTCTCCAGATGCCTGGCGAGGCTCCAGCCACAGCCCCAGGCTTCCTCTCACACACAGATTGAGAGCGGCGGCCGGGTGCTCTGTGCTGGCCCTAGCCGAGAACCACTGGCGAAGGTCAAGAATACACCCTCTCCCTCACCAAGGGGTCATCACCTGTGTCGGAGCCCGATCGGAGATGCCAACGGAGTCTTCCCAGAGCTTGGGTCTCCCACAAGGCCAAGCAAGTCCCCATTCCCTCACCCCATCAGGAGCCCCCTCTGCAGCCTTGGAACCTCACAGACCTGATCAAAACATAGAGGCCGGGCCAGTGGGGCCAGACCCTCCCGGAACAAGGGTTTCGAGTCCCCAGCCCTCATCACACTTGGGCTCCTTTTAAAGAAGACAGCCTGGGGATGCCTGGGTGGCTCAGTCGTTAAGCGTCTGCCTTCAGCTCAGGTCGTGATCCTGGGGTCCTGGGATCAAGCCCCACATCAGGCTCCCTGCTCAGCGGGAAGTCTGCTTCTCCCTCTCCCACTCCCCCTGCTTGTGTTCCCTCTCTCGCTGTGTCTCTGTCAAGTAAATAAATAAAATTTTAAAAAAATTTTTTTAAAAAGAAGACAGCCTGGCATCAATAACTTTTCCACCTCCTGGGAGGCCAGGGACTGACCCCTTGTTGACTCCCAGCCACATACCTCGCTTGACTTTCGGGGGCCTGAGGCCCTCCGCCTGGGCCACGACCTCCAAAGCCTCGCGCTCCCTCCAGCGCCTCAGCTGCTCCTCTCGCATTTTGTAGAAGAGAATGTGCTTCTGCACATCACTGAGCTCGGCGAGGAGTTCGGGGTCGATGTACATGTCGTGCAGGATCTGCTGCAGCATGATGTCAGCCGGGGTGCACCCACCAGAAGGGCAGCCAGCCAAGAAGCCCTGCCAGGTGGGACACCCCGGGCTACTCCTCACCCCCGGCTCCTCACTGCAGGGTCACTTGGGGTGTCCCTTTGTGTAGCATCGTCACGCTGCCTCAGCGCCCAGCCAGGGACAAACGCATCTCCTCTGCCCGGGACGGCAACAGGGACCAGGCAGCAAGAAGCGAAGAGGCACCTGGGCCCCGGCAAGGGGCGGGGGGCAGGCATCAGGAGCAATCTAGCCCTTCTGTTGGGTCACCAACTGCCACATCCCAGCAGCGCCTGTGTCTTGGCCTCCCCTGGGGTTCAAGGACAATGGGGAGGATCAAAGCCTCCAGCTCTGCAGGGCAATGTGCGGACCCGGCCCTGCCTGGACCAGCAGGTGTCGAATGATCTGTTAGTGGAAGGTAACGATGACACCAGCCGTATCGATGACACTGCCCGGGCCAGCCAGGAACTGATCTCTCCTCTGCAGGTAAGAGGAGGAAAAGGCAGGTCTGCCTACGCATTCCATGACTTCTGAGCCAACTTCAAACTGGCCAGAGGAGCCAGCCAGCAGTTTCTAGGCTCCTCAGCCTCTCCCTCTACCTGCTCCCATCTTGCCAGCCTTCTTCTATTCCAGGACATTTGGCATCCTGAGGTAATGCTTTTAAAACTCTGCCTCTCACCGTGTTAGTGCCCAGAAAGGAAACACGATAGAATCAATAGGGACCAGGAAGGGGCATTACCGTGGATGGAATTCGAGGACACACAGGTGGCCGACTTCCTCTCTCCTTTCCCTATCCTGAGCTCCGAAAGCCAAGCATGTCCTGACAGATTAACCCTCCAGGGCTCAGTTTTGGTTGTTGCAGTTGATCTCTTTTTGTTGGTTGCAGGTGTCTGGAGATCACCAAACAGAATGATACGGTTTCCCTGTGCCCTGAATCAGAAGCACCTGGGACGGAGTGGGATGCTGCTTTCAGGTGGATAGGACCGGGTCTAAGAGGTGCTCACAGCTACTCACAGCTGCCCCTGTATTCCGACAAGGCAACTGGGCTCCAGAAGGTAAGTAACCTGCCTATTGCTACCCAAGCCCTAAGTTGCCACCTTGGGACTCTACTTTCAAATCGGACATCCACTGGCAACTGTGAATCTTTTGATGGTTTAAAAATGTAACCCGACCAGGAGGAAAACAACAACCGGTGTGGGTCTGGCACTGTGATGTGGTAGGATTGGTGATCTTCATGTCCCCTTCTCTCCCCACGAGGGCCAAAGGTGGATCAGACACCCGAGGGTGATGGACGGCAGGTGTGATTGGGTTCTCTTCTCCCGCTGCTGGGTTAGCACCAACGGGAGAGTAATGAAGCTGTTGGGATGAGTGTCAAGCCACAGGGTCAAAAACAAGTGTGGAGGGCCAGGCTGCCCCTCCCCTCGGCCTAGCTGGCTTGCTCCCGAGACCTTGCAGCCTCCACACTGAGGCTCGACCACCCAGAGCCGTGGCCCTGGACTCGCCACGCCGTCCTCTTCTCTGTCCTCCCAGCTCAGACGTTCCAGTGACTCCCCGACTTGTGTGCGGGTTCCCTGTTTCTTACAGCGAGGATTTCCCTTGCCTCGGGCACAGCTCTCCGCGCCCTCCCTGGGGCTGGGTGGGAGAAGGGCGTCCAGAGCAGAGGCAACAGGGGCACGAGGGGAGTCCGGCCTCCTGCTGGCAGCCTCCTCCTTCTCTTTGGGCGGGGAAGGGGGCGGGCGGGGAGAGACGCCTGCAGGGAGAAAGGCCGGAGGGTACTGAGAGCAGGAACGGGCAGGCTGCACGCGCGCCTCGGGCGGGGTGATGCCGATGGCACCCATGCGGTGGCCCCTCTGCCGGGACAGGGTGGGTGGGCAATCCCAGGTCGGTGGGGCGGGAGGCCGAGCCTTCAGCCGAACGCGGCGGGACGCCACCGGGTCCGCTTTCCGGAAAGACGCGCTCGCCGGGCACGGGTGGGAGCCGTTCTGCCCGCTCGGCGCCCCCTCCCGCCCACCCTGCCCTGCGGGGGAGGCCGCTCGGCCCAGCCTGGGGCGCCCCCTGGCGGCCGGTGTGGGCGCCTCGAGGAGGCCGGGAGCCCGCCTGCCGGGAGCCCCGGGGCACCAGGCGCTGAGAGGTGGATCCGGGCGGGGAGGACACCACCAAACAGTGCGGCGGGGACACGGTGGCCGTCAGGGCCGCGACCCCAGCGGCAGGGGCCGCGCAGACGACAGGAGTGCTGGCGAGTAAAAACGAGGCGAGGGGGCCCCTGGGTCTGCAGATGGTTGTCTGCGGCTTTTCAGCTGCCCTTGTTTTGTTTTCATTTTTCATTGGGCGCGTGATTGGTTTAATTCTGCACGCTAATGCAATTGCTTCTGGGGCGGGAGTACACGCCAAGGGACTGGAGACCACCTGAATGGCCCTCTGTGGGCTGGGGGGCTGCTCAGTACCGAACACTACACCGGTCACAAAGGATGGGTGGAACTGTCTGCTTTGGCAAGGGAAGATATCCATGGCAGATAAAAGGAAAAGGTGACCCACAGAATACTGTGTGCAGTGTAGTTCATTATTTGAATTTGTATCTGATTACTTTTATGTAGACAAAGGACAAATATGGAGCACACGTGGCTTTTTTTTTTTTTAGATTTGATTTATTTATTTGACAGAGAGATAGAGAGAGCACAAAGTAGGCAGAGAGGTAAGCGAGGGAGAGGAAGAAGCAGACTCCCTGCTGAGCAGGGAGCACGACTCGGGGCTCCATCCCAGGACCCTGGGATCATGACTTGAGCCACCCAGGCACCCCCACACATGGCTTCTTGCTTTCTTCTTGGAAGGGGAAGGGAGACCACTATAGGCAATTCTGCATTGTTTTATACAGTAAGATACAGAATACATACGACTGAAGCAAAATGTCTTTCGAAAGTCCTAAAATGTGATTCCAAATAATTGGCCTCCACACCAGCACCCACCCCCAGGGAGGGAGGGAGATGCAGGCAAAGCCAGAGCTCCCTGGCCAGGAAGGCTAGAGTGTTGAGATAGATGAACTGTTCATGTCATCAGAGGTTCCTAAACCAGAGAAGGGCTTGGAGGCATTCCTTAGCTCTGGTGCTGGTGCCAAGAGGAGGCTGGAAGAGCAGGAGGCAGACTTTGCTGGAAGAGCAAAGCCGGCCGACTTTGGCCAAAGGCTAGGAGAGAGGTGATAAGGACTGTATGGGAGCTGCCAGTGGGGACCAAGGAGGGGAGACTTGGGAGACATTTCTTATGCCAGAGCCTCCTATCAGGTTCTCTCTGCATCTGTTTAAAATCCTTTTAAAACTTAGATCATGGCATTCTCTGCTCAAAACTTTGCCATGGCTCCCATTTTACTCAAAGCCCAAGTCCTCATAGGGGCCCACAAGGCCCTCCAGGATCTGCCTCTCTCCACCCTCACCCCCTCAGATAAGCCCTCCCAGCCCTCTCCCTCCACCTGTGCCCCAGCCTGCTGGCCTCCTTGGCTTTCCACAAACACACCAGGCATGCTCCCTCCTCAGGGCCGCCCCTGGGCTCTTCCCTCCGTCTGGAACCTCACCTCCTTCAAGTCTTTGCTCTAACTTTTAACTCCTCTGTACTCCTGATCCTCTCTTACTCTGCTCGACTTTTTTTCCTTATTACTTGCTTTGTAAAACACCATTTTACTTATTTTGTGTTTTTCTGTCTCTCTCCCTATTAGATAGCAAGCAGTGCTTCACTGATGTTCTCTGTGCCTGCCACACTGCTTAGGCTGTAGCAGGTGCTATTAGATAAATATCTATTGAAAGAGAATAAATGAAGGAACTTGCAAGGGGGAATTGATTGGAGCCTGTGCAAATGCTGGGGAGGCATCCAGAACAGGACTCTGAAGTGAGGTTGCTGGAGACTTGGACATAGGAGTCATGAGGAGATAAGCTATTATCTCTGGGGCATTAGGTAGACTGATGGCCCCCCCCTGCCCCGCCCATGCCCTCACCACATGGTCCCTTGAAGGCTGAATCAAGTGACGACCAGAGAACCACATCATCTTGGCCTCGGGAAAGCCTGGGTGCAGCCACCATGTAAGGATCGGCTACAGGAAGGCTCTCCTGAGATTCCATTCACCTCCCTTGGCGAGTCACTGGGGGAAGCTGCTTCCAAGAGCACACTTGGGATCTCACCTGGTCTCAGTTTTGCAATCCGGGGCTCAGTGAAAGTCTGGAGTAATTTCTGCCTTGTCACCAGTTAAGCTGCTCTGAAAAATCGTGGCCGTGAAAATCAATAGTGTCCCTGATGAGTACAACAACTATGTAGAAAATACAACGTGAAAAAGGTCCCACTCACAGTAAGAACCAGATATGAAATACTGGGAATACATTTGGCAATGTGGGGACCTGTGTAAAGAAAAGTAAAACTCCACACTGAGAGCCTGCCTAGGATTTCAGGTGGCATAGGAACAAAACACATTCACAATCAGAAAGATCTAATGCCAGAAAATGTGTAATCCATCTGTGTTCGTGGGCAACCAACGTGGCCCCCTGTGATTCCTGGTATTTGTGACCCCCCGTGTGTCAGGGTTTTTCTGTGCCATCAATAGAAAATGCTAGAATGGTGATCTGTCACTTTTGAGGTTAGTGCATAAAAGGCATTCTGCTTCTCCTTTGGGTTCTCTTTCTCTCATCACTTTGGGGAAGCCATGTGAGCCCCACGTGGTAAGGATCTGACGTCTCCTGCCAACAGTCACGTGAGTGAGGGGGGCAGAGATCTGGTCAGGTGAGGCTGCAGCCCTGGGCCGGCGGTTTCACTGTAACCTCCCCAGAATCATCCAGCTAAGTCATTCCTAGATTCCTGACCCTCAGAGAGGGTATGAGATATATATGTGTTGTTTTAAGCTGTCAGACTTCAGGGTAATTTGTTATGCAGCAATACAATATCAAATTAATGTATCCATTTAGTGCAATTTCAAGCCAAACCTGGAAATTAATTGGGAAGTGGGAGAGAAGCTTGATAAAATGATTGCCAAGTTCGACAAAAAAAAAAATGAATAGATGAGAACAGCCTAGAAAACGTACAGAAGTACAGAAAAAGGACAGAAACTCTGTACTGCCCAATTCAAACTTATAAAGCAAACATTTCAGTCCTGACACAAGAACAAGCAGACTGAAGTGAGAAAGCCCAGACGCAGATCCCCAGACATATACATAATTATTTAGTACATGGTCAAAATGGCAGTTAATAATAGGGGGGAAGGATGAATATTCATTCAATAAACAGACCAGAAATAGTTAGCTAGATCCTTGTCTGTCACCTGTGATCCTACCAGGACATCCTTACCAGTGGCCATGAACTCTGGAGTCTTTGCAGTATTAGTCATGAGAGCGAACATTTCAAAGTAACTGATGTGTTCAATATATGAGGTATGGATTAGTGAATCATGGCAGGTTTATAGGATAAAATGCTCTACAGCCATTAGGATTGCTGTTGAGAAGAATATTTGTTGACATAACAGGGTGCTCATTATGTACTGCTAAGACAGAAAGCGGGTTGTAAAATAGTATGTGTAGTAAGGTCTCAGCTCTATGAATGAGGAAAAGAATATATATATTTTTAAAGATTTTATTTATTTATTTGAGACAGAGAGAATGAGAGAGACAGAGAGCACATGAGAGGGGGGAGGGTCAGAGGGAGAAGCAGACTCCCCGCCGAGCAGGGAGCCCGATGCGGGACTCGATCCCGGGACTCCAGGATCATGACCTGAGCCGAAGGCAGTTGCTTAACCAACTGAGCCACCCAGGCGCCCGAGGAAAAGAATATTTCAACCCCTACTGCCTTTGAAGGAGACTAAACAGGTCCAATTAAAAGGACAAGCCTAGGGGGGCCTGCGTGGCTCAGTTGGTTAAGCACCTGCCTTTGGCTCAGGTCATGATCCCAGGGTCCTGGGATCGAGCCCTGCGTCGGGCTCCCTGCTCCGCGGGGGGAGCCTGCTTCTCCCTCTCCTCCCTGTTCCTACTCTCTCTCAAATAAATAAATAAAGTCTTTTTTAAAATAAATAAATAACAAGAAAAGCCTGTGATCTGGAAACCTTGCTAGGTCTGGATGTGCCCCTTTGGGAGGCCGCGCTGGGGTGAACTGAGCAGCTCCATGTAACCCAGGCTGGACATCAGGTTCCAGAGTGGCAGAGATAGCAGGGGAAGGAGAGAGGGAAATGACAGATGACCGCACAACCCAAGGCTGTTCCAAATCTTCATCAAAATGATTTAATTCTCAAAAGGTTTGCTATGAGGAGATTTCTTATTTACGGGAAAAACAAAGAACAAACCAAAACCGAAACAAACAAAAAACCATCCTTAACCTTTATCCAATTCTGCCAGGACAGAGGAGGGACAAAACAGAGACCACTAAGGGGCACAGGAGTTGGAGGCCCGTGGGAGCGTGGGTCCCTGGAATGAGCGGAAATCGTGGGAAGGGCTTGGGGCTCTCCCCACCATGGAATTGGTGGTCTCCAAGGACCCCTGAAGGGCAGGACACCCACGCTGACATGTGCAAACAAAAAGATAACGGTACGCACACACTGCGCATTCGTGATAACAGCAGCAGAGCCCAGGCCTGTAGCCCACCGGCCCTGACGTTTCCAGGACTCATCTTCCTCTTCTGTACATGCAGAAGAAATCGTGGCACACACGGGGCTTCTGTCAGCATTAAACAGGTAAGGTAAGTCATGTCAGAGTCGGCCAGGCACATAGTAGGTGCCAATGTGAGCTGTCTCCCCACTCCTCAGTCTGGGACCTGGTTCCTCACTAACCTGGTGAATCAAAATATGAGGTGGGGGTGGTGAGCTGTGGCAGCTAATTCCGTCTGCCCAGAGAGCTTCCCCAGACACACGTGGGACGCAGGCCTGAGATGGACATGCCCTCACTGGGAGAAATCGGCAGATGTTCTACTACAGTTCTAACTGCTGCTGACCCTCCTGTTTCCCCACAGGGGAGAAGGTCTCTGGTGTGCAGCAGGGGAGAACAGGGCCGACATGCAGAGAGAAGCAGACACTGATGGAGGGAACACCCCAGTAGTGTGAGGTCCCCTCCCAAAGCCCCGCTCCCTCTCTGTCTAGGAATGTCCCGCTGTCCCTCCCTGCCCTAGGAACTAATAACCTTGCTTGAGTTAAGGTCACTGCCAACCATGCATCCTGACCACCCCAGTGGCTTGGCTCTCTCTCCATTTGTCTTGCCACGGATGCTTCAGAGGTGGACAGGACACCAGGAAGGCAAGGCACCCGGGGCAGGGCCTCTCGAAGGGCTCTTCCTAAGGGTCCATTTCTCACGGGAAGTCCTCCCAGACCCCAGGTCTCTCTCTGAACACAGCCGTCCCACCTCCTTGCTGCCCCAGTCCCACTCCCTGTGTCTCCCTCCAGGAAGCCAGGACCACAGCAAAGGAAGAGCAGTTCCTAGAGGAGGTGAGCCCTTCGTGCCTGTACATAGCTAGTGGACGAGGAAGCTCTGGGTCCTCGGGGTGGAGGAAGTTTTGAGCCAGTTGCCACCTCCCCACCCACCATCTGACACAGACAGACGACCAACACTTGCCTGCGCTCCTGCCCCCCAAATCTCTCCTAGAGCCCTAGTCCTGCTAGTTAGGAAACATACTGCTCCGTCCAAATTCCCCTGGAACAAGGCCACTCAGCACAAATAGAACAGATTGGCTAAGTCTCAGCCCAGGACTGACTCTTACTAACTCAGAGGGCAGGAGGCAGCTCTGGAGCCCCAGATGGCAAACAGGCTTACACCACAGGCAACTGCCCACAAAGTGCCCCCCCCCAGGTCCCCTGGTACCTGCTGAGGGCCACACAGCCTGTGAGCCCAGCCTGTGGCACCTCGCAGCTGCAGACACGGTCACATCCAAACCGTAGGCCCAGCCCTGCCAGGCCCCGAGGCCGTCCTGACCCCTGGAGAGAAGCAGTGCCTTCGCCTTGCAAGCAGCTCAGACCCCCCAGGCCAGGTTCTCAGGCACCAGGGGAACCCTGAGCCCCCATCCCCCTGTCCTCCTCCTCCGAGCAAGCAGGGAAGAGCTGCTATTATCTCTTAACACACCCACCGTGTGGCAGTGGGCACTGTGCCAAGGGCGTTCTTCCTCTATCTCATTTAATTCTCAGAACAAGATTATGAAGCAAGAGATTCTATTATCCCAAGGTCAGCTTTATTGTCAAGGCCAAACAGCTGCTAATGGATCCAGCACTTAAACCCATCATGCTGAGCTAGAACAGGTCCCTCCCACCCACCCCACCCCAGCCTAACCTCCAGCCCACTCCCCCCACCCCTACTCGTGTTCTGAGTTGGACAGTCCTTCCAGGGCCATGCAGCCATGCCCACACCTCCCCAGTGGCCAACCTGAAGGGCCCTGAGAGGAGTTTCGTGTGCCACGTGCCCCCTGATCTGCTCGCAGACCACATCCCTGGCCCTGTGGAGTCCACAGTCCTGCCCAGCACGGTGAGGTGCCCAGCGCCTCCAGCCACTCTGTGGAGCCATGGCGTGGCTGAGCAGAGACCGTAAGCTAGGCAAGCCAGCGCCGCGCAGACGGTGCCCTTGGTTCCTTGCAGAGGGAGATTCTGGAAGACAGTAAATCCAGTTCCGGTCTTCATTTCCCTAAACTGTGGGACTTGGGGCACAGACCACTGGTGTCCTCCAAGATCAGACCTCTCCTCTTCTTCCTGGGCACGCGGCTAGACCTTTGCCAGCCCCTTGTGATTCAGTGTAGCATCTGTGTTCCGGCCAATGGAATGGGAGCACGAGTGGTGTGCCCGCCGCCCAGGCTTCGTTCCTAAGACTTGCCCTCCTCCCCCTTCTTCCCCAACCACCAGCAGACTAGAAAGGACTCCAAAGACCTATAGTTATTTTTCAAAGCCACTCAAGTTTAGGGGATGCTTGCTGTAGCGGCTAGTCTATTCTGACTGTACCCTCATGCAGGGGTCCTCACACAAGCATGCCTTAGAATCTAAGGACTGGTTAAAGAGATGACTGCGCTCCATGCCAGAGTTTCTGACTCCAGAGGTCTGGAGGGGGGACCACAGAATTTGCACTTCTTCTTTTTTTTTTTTTTAAGATTTTTATTTATTTATTTGAGAGAGAATGAGAGAGAGAGAGCACATGGGAAGGGGGAGGGTCAGAGGGAGAAGCAGACTCCCTGCCGAGCAGGGAGCCCGACGCGGGACTCGATCCCGGGACTCCAGGATCATGACCTGAGCCGAAGGCAGTCGCTTAACCGACTGAGCCACTCAGGCGCCCACAGAATTTGCACTTTTGACAAGTTCCCAGGTGATGCTGCAGCGGCTGGTCTAGGGACCACAGCTTGAGAACCTCAGCGCTACCCCTAAGCTGTGGGTTGGAAGAACTATCCCCATTTTACTGAGGAAACGGCACCAGGTTCCTGGCTCTTTCTTGAGTGCTGTGTTGCCAGCGCGGCTCCACCACAGAGCGCCCATCACAGAGTCTCATATGGGAGAAAACCACTGAAAACCGTCCCCCCCGCCGCAGCTTCCAGGAGTCACTTGGCGATCCACAGGGAGGGGAGGTAAACTCACTTCAAAATGCAATTATGCTTGAAGAGACTCGAATGCACACGTTACAAACCAGGGGAGTCCCAGGAATCGTGCAGCAGGACGAAAGGGAGGACACCGAAATCTGTCACGTTGGTTGTCCCAGGGAGTGAAGCGTTAACGATCTCCCAATCTCCCAATCAGACGAGACGTTTCTTTGAGAACGGATGGCCTGGCATTCTGTTGACCACGGAGGAGCTGACGGCATGCTTGGAACCCAGATGATGCCCACCCGCCTGGATTTGGCTGCTGGGTGGATGGCAGGGCCCTCAGCTGAAATGGGACAAAATGGAGAGGAAAAGTTTGGGGTGTGGGCGGGATTTGGTACCGGGGGAAGAGAAGACAAATTCGGTTTTGAATGTAGCTCCTGATGGGTCTGCAGGGGTGGCCATGGGGCTAAAGCAGCTTGGCTGACACCCAGGCTCTCGACGCAGCAGACACAGCATGAGGACCTAAGGCATCCGTCCATTGCTAAGGGGGCAGCCAGTGCCCCCAGGACGCCTCCAACAGGGGCTGACCTTTACTTAGGGCACCTGGGAGATACGCTAACCCCCAGACTCCATTTTTCACAGTAAGAGATTGGCTCCTTTGGATTCCCTGCCTGGGTCCTATTTATTAAAATTAAGCTGTGGGACACCTGGGTGGCTCAGTTGTTAAGCGTCTGCCTTCAGCTCAGGTCATGATCCCAGGGTCCTGGGATGGAGCCCCGCATCAGGCTCCTTGCTCTGCGGGAAGCCTGCTTCTCCCTCTCCCACTCCCCCTGCTTATGTTCCCTCTCTTACTGTGTCTCTTTGTCAAATAAATAAATAAAACCTTTAAAATAAATAAATAAAGTGAGCTGTGGCCAGAAAGATGAGAGGTGGAAGGAAATCTTTTTTGGAATAACAATGCATTGTTTAGAGCACGCTCTTCCAATGATCTGATTCTAGGCTTTCGTTACCTTTGAGCAGCTTTACAACTAAGTTGTAGAATTAATGCCAAATACTTCTTGTCTATGGACCTGCCTAAATGTACATATCTGAATGAAGCCCAACTACCCCCTCTCCCCCTGAAGAAAGCCAGTCTTCACATTCCCTTACTCCATATAGATTTATGTGATTTCTCCTTCGAACTGTTAATCTTACCAGCTCCCTCACTTAATTAATGAGTTAAATAAAATTTTTGACACATGCATATGTAATATTACATAAGTAATGCTTTTTTGGGAGGGACATAATCTCTAACAAAAGGCACACCAAAGACCACTGCCTGTCAGAGATGGGAAGGAAGACTGTCCGTGGTCCACACAGCGCAAAACCGGCTCCCAGCCTCACCTGTATCACCCCCACCAGGAGATGGCAAGCCTGGGCTTGCATACCTCCAGAGACGGGGTGCTCAGTCCCTCCCAGAGGCTACTCCAACTCTGTCCAGATAGGCCCACAGTTGTGCTCATTTTAAAAAACAGGAAAAAGAAAAATAGGTCTAAAACTAAAGGAAAACACCAGGCCTGGGCCCAGTTCCTGCAGACAGATGAATGACTGCATCCAAACAATCACCTACAAACAGGGCCCGCAACCCTGGGCTCTTTGCAAAGGCACAGCTAGGCTGAATGGGCTGGGCAGGGAGGGCGAGAGGGAGAACCACCAGCAAGATGGAAGCAGTGAGTACACAGATGAGACCACTGGATTCATAGTGTCTTAGAACCTCGACCCGGCAACCTTCCTGACCCTGGGGGCTCCCACAGGTTTTTAGACACAAAGATTTTCTCCTGGGAGCAAGCACAGTGAGGGCCCAGGCACCTGTCTTACACACACACACACACACACACACACACTCGTCCCCCTGGCTCCTGGCTTCTGTCCTGCTGAGGCTGCCCCACCACCTGGAAGGACACCCTCACCTGTCAGCGGTGGAAAGAACACAGAAGGCCTCCGGGCCTGGGCCCCGCACTCAGGCCTCGGCGGGTCCCGGCACTTCCCTGCGCATCTGTGCTCTGACCAGAGGGGCACCAGATGGGGTCCACCTTGTCCAAACGTGATGTCCTGCCACGTCTGGGGCTTTGTCTCCTGCAGCACCTGGTTCCCATCCCAAGCTCCTTGAACCCCTTTCTCCCCACCTCATCCCTCCTGAGCCCCTTGAAGGCAGGCTGTGCCGCTACGCTGGTTCCCATGGGCTGGCCTCTGCGGACAGCCCTCGTCCCCTAGGAGGGCGAGAGCCACTCTGCTTCCTCCAGGGGCTCCAGAGACTTCTGGGGTTGTGCTGGTTTCCGACAGGACCCAAACTCCAGGCGAGAAGCCACACCCTCTCCTGCCTCCCCACCTCTATGACACAGAAAGCAAACAGACCTTGAACTCCAAATGCCTGCTGAGTCTCCCTACAGACCTCCAAGCCTTGTTCCTGAACGGACAGAGAAGTGGGGCGTTTGGCTGGGCTCCCAAGCTGTGACTTGGAACCCAGTCTGGCCGCCACCACGAGCTGCTCTTCCCTAATCTTATCGGCAGTAACTTGGGAGGCACAGACTAAGTGATGGGTAAACCACCTCAGCTCATGTAATCCTCAAGACAACCCCATGGGGGGCCATTATTGTCCCCATTTTACAAAGAGGGCTCAAGGAGGTCAAGTAACTTGCCAAAAGCCACACGGTTAGTGAGGAGTAGGTGGCTGGGGAGTCATGGCTCCCCGCGTTCTTTCATCTCTACTAATGAATGGAATATTACTGGGCACCTTGTGAAAGAAAGATAATTAAAATGAAGAAACTGAGGTACTAAAAAAAAATTTTTTTTTTTTTAGCCCAAACTCCAGCTCAGGCTCAGGCTTCTTCCCACCACAGCACAGGTCCTAACCCAATCGAATCTGGGTCTAGACTCCCTCTCCTCTCACATAATGACTCTGGTTTCCGCAGCCTGGTGCTGCAGGGGAGTGGAAGAGGCCGCCACAGCCCATCCCCGTCTCCACTGGGGCTGCACCCCCACGGAGCCAAGACCTCCTCCTCTCCCTTCCCAGCTTCTCCTCCCACAGGTACCTGCCTCTTTGGGGAAGTGGCCCTGCCGGCAGGCGGAGCCCAGCGCGGGCGCCTCCCTTCTCCAGGAGCGCCCAGCCGCCAGGGGGTGCAATCAGGCCGTGTGAGCTTGTCTGCACCCCAGAGCCGCATAGCAAGGAACCAGGGCCTGCGGGGAGATGGGGCAGCTCCTTTTTTTTTTTTAATTTTTTTATTGTTATGCTAATCCCCATACATTACATCATTAGTTTTAGATGTAGTGTTCCATGATTCATTGTTTGTGCATAACACCCAGTGCTCCATGCAGAACGTGCCCTCCTCAATACCCACCACCAGGCTAACCCATCCTCCCACCCCCCTCCCCTCTAGAACCCTCAGTTTGTTTTTCAGAGTCCATCGTCTCTCATGGTTCGTCTACCCCTCCGATTGGGGCGACTCCTTGACTTCACAAGTGTCGCATCCTAGAGCTTCAGCCAGGCTGGCAGGGGCCAGGCTTGTGCCTGCCCAGACTCTGCAGCTCCCTCCCTATGCAACCTCAGGGGCAGCACTGGGTCTTGAGTGCTTGTCCTCACTGATAAACAAGGATGCCACCCAACACTGTTCCCACGGGCTAGGGCTCCCCTGCCCATCTTGCTCAGCCCCTCTGTGGAAGCTGTGCTGTTAGAGAGCCACAGGCTAGTGGGAGGGGTCCTTGGAGAGACATCGCCCCCCACCCATCTACTCCCTTGGCCCAGAACCAGCCCACACTTCCATCACAGATGCTCATGCTCACAGCATGCCCCAGCCCCAAGTACCCGATCATTACAGTGTCAGTCCACCGCCTTGGAGAACTCCTTTAAAAACATGTTTTTCTTGCAAACCCTTCTAGGAAGTCATTCTGACAACAAAATACCATGAAGTTTTTATAAGCCCTTGTAACAACAAAACACCACACCAACTAAAACATCTACTAAAAGCATCATGAGGGTTGTTGGCAGCCTCCTCAATGTTCACCCCCTTCCACAGGGGTCTGTCGCCCTGACGCGTGGTCTGAGTAGGAAGGATGAGCACAGGGGGTTCTGGGGCGGGGGTGGGGGGTAGCTTCCCTCAATGGCTTCGCTACGATGCCATTCCCATCACAGTAAGGCCCCAGCTAGTCCGTGACGGCTCTGCCTTCCCTCTGCCTTGGCCCATGGGGACACTATGGAAGGCAGAGCAGAGAGAATAAAAGAAACCAGATCCTGTTGGCGTCGCTGAGCCACTTGGATCAAACAAACCCCGAAGCTCACCCCACCTCCGGACTTTCCAGTTTCAGGAGCCAAAAACCTCCCCTCATTGTATAAACCAGTTTGAACTGGGTTTTTTGTTACCTGCAACTGTAAACATACTCCCCTGAATAGAGCACGGTTCATTCACTGGCTGGCCGGTCCTGCTGTGGGCAGTGTGACTGAAAATGCACCGTGGATGGGTAGGCACTCATGGAGAAAGATCTCTGAGATATACTAAGTAAAGTTAATTGTTGACTACTATGTAAAACATGACCCTCATTTGTGTGAAAAAGATATTTGAATATGCATCCACGTTTTCTGGAAGGATACTTAGTAGCGGTTGCCTCTGGGGAACGGGAAACACGGGAAACGTACTTTTTCACATTATACTAGCGCACGTTTAGATTGCTTATACGTATAAAATGACTAGTCTTAAAGTTGTTTGAGGTGATAAAATTATAGTCCGAGGTGATAATTTACTTTGGTAGTTATTAAACCATGCCTCTGAAGCGCCCACTGAAATATGAGACGCAGGGCATGGGAAGAAGGCGGAAGAAAGAATGGTCTCTGACCTTCCTGAGGAATACTTCATTTCCTCCTCCTCCTCCAAAGCTGGGCTCTCTGAAATCGGTCACTTCACCAGAACAGCATCCACTTGAATGTAGGCTTGGCTTTTTCTTCCTGTCAAAGTCACTCCCCAGTCCTTATTCCACAGCGCCCACGGCAGGTTTTCTGGAAACATCTGGAGACCCCAACAGCATTCTGAGAACGAACGTACCTTTTTACTGCCGTCTAGAGGAGGCAAAACCAGGTCTTGCTGGGTCGGCAGAGAGCTAAAACAGCACTAAAGGTATACGGTTCTCTGGATTTTCGGAGTGTCCTGTCGGCCCTGGCAGGCCAGGCAGCAACCTCTTGAGTAACAAACACAAGCTTGTGGACGCATCTTTACCAAGATCCATCACTTGGGACAAGTTACCACAGTTTAGGGGCACACAACCAAAAAACCCTGTGGCCCATGGACAGACACCATACATGACCCTAGAGCTGGAAATGCCCATCTGTGATGGTCATACAGTCATTCTACTCATCTGGTACTGCTAAAGGCACTGCACCTCTGGGTGGCAGGCCTGAGCACTTGCCGCCTGGACAGGACTTCCGAGGATGCTGGGTCCTTCCTTGGGTGCTGGGACCACTGCAGTAGCCCCTCGCCTTTCTCTGTGCCTCTGCAGTCCGTGCTCTGAGGCTGCTGACCAAGAGCGGTCAGGTGGCCCCTGCTACTGAGACTGAGGCTTTTCCTTCACTGCTGGACTCCTCTTCTGGGGAGCTCTCTGCTCAGGGTCCCTAAGATTGCAGAGGCCCACACTCAGATGAGTGCCCATTACCACCCTGGTGGCAGTCCCCTACATAGTATCCCCTGGAGAGAAGGCCATGTCCGATTCCTCACCACCCAGTGCAGAAAGACCTCTGTGGGCTTGCTGGGTGGAGGGCAGCTCTGGCCTTGCAGGGAGGTGAGCCTGCTGCCCAAAGCCAGGGCCTCACGGGCAAGGCTGAGCACCGTGATGATCTGAGCGCCTTGAGTAAGGCTGAGAACCATATTCTCCCAAATCCAGGCCCAGAGGCAGGAGTGAGCACTCCCCTGCCTTTTCCAAATGCCTGCTGATCTGCCACAGAGCTCGTTAGCTGGACAATCTTCAGAAAACTGCTTCTCCCCAGGCTTGCCCTTGATGTGGTTTTGCTCAGCAGGAGCCAGGCCTACTTTAATAGGTACAGGTTCTGGGATTGGCTCCCAGAGTTTGAATCTAGATCTTCCTAATCCTCAACAGGAGCTCCCCTTTCTCGGAGTCTCACATTTGGGCATGAAAATGGCTTCCTCTGAGCTGTTCTGGTGACTGAACTTAACTGTTAAGGACCCAGAGCACTTCCTATGTTCCAGGAGGTTCCGTAACCAATTCATTTTTATTGTTATTCATGTGGGGAAACCTCCCATGAATAACCTGTGTGCCCACCTCACAACCTGTGTGCCCAGCTCACAGCCTTGCCCTTCAGGCAGGGGGCACCCCGGAGACGGGTGAGCTGGGCAGTGGCAGGCGTAGCTGGAGGCGTGACAAGGACGGGCGGGCGAGCGCCCGAGACCTGGCGAGCCTGGGCCACGGAGGCAGAAGATAGTTCAGAGTGTTGGGAGCTGCAGAGGCCAACAGGGCTTGGTGAGGGGGTGAGCAGCTTTCAGGCAGGGAGGAGAGGGGTGGGCTGTGGCAGGGCTGGGAACAGAGACCCAGACAAGGAGCCTCCCCGGGAAGGGAAGGGAAGGAAGGCAGGCGAGGGGGCCGAAGCAAGCTTTCGGAGATGGGGAAAGATGTAACGGTGTGAGTGGGAGAGGACATGGGAGAACAATGATGCAGCCGAGTCCTTCGAGGAGGGGGCAGGAGGGGCGCGGGCAGGATAAGGGGAGAGCCAGACACGTTACAGTGAGCGTATGTGGGGGCAAAGGGGAGACGTGCACAGGTCACACTGGCCTCCACCCGGTCTGGGAGGGCAGGGAGTACGGGGGCTGCGCAGGGAAGGGCCGGGACAGCTGCACTGTGGCTCGAGGCGGGTTCACTGGAGACGGCCACACGTGCACCACTTCCGCTGGGCCTCCTCTCTATTCTCCAACCGCTGAGAGTCAGAGGGGATGGTTCCAATGGCCAGAGTTTGGGAAACTAATTGAAAAACAAACTCAACTTCGAGAAAGTCATAGCTAGTCTTCACCCGGAGCTGGGCTGTGAGCTGTCAAGAGTCTTGCAAGGGGTCCGGCCACCCAGTCGAGCTCGAGAGATGGGCCAGCAGGAGCGGTGCAGGAAGCTAAGCTGTTGGGGGTCCACGCACCAGCAGCGCTGGGTCTGGAGCCACCATCTCCCCCAGGGCAGGATGGGTCAGAGGCACACTAACCCTTCACAGATGGGCCAGCAGGTCCAGACACACCCGTGTAGCAGCAGTGCCCAGATCCCGACCCAGTGTCCCCAAGCTCTCTTGCCTGGATCATACCGCCCGGGGCTGGACAGAGGTAGCCTAATGCACTTCCTCCCGGCCTGCAGAGTCAAAGCTCTGCCTCGTGCTTCTGGCTGAGCTTGACCAAGCCGCAAGCCCGCTTGGTCCAGCTGTAACCTCCACACAAAGGATAACTGGAAGTGGCGTGCAGAATCTAAAACAAATCACTTGATGAAAGTTACTCCGGATTATGCCGACCATGATTGCCGTTACCCTCCACTGTCCTGTTGTGTCGAGTCACACACAGTCCCCCTGGTTCCCTTGGCAGCTGAGTTTACCCCTGCAACGCTTAATGCCATCTTGATGTCACTCAAAATAAAAACCACCAGGACAACAGCATTAATATAAAGATATATTCCATAAAAGAGTTTGGCAGTCAAAGAAAAGCATCATACTTCCTGAAAACACAAGCATTCTTCTTCCTCTAGTCTACAGAGAAAATTGTAAAGAAAAAAAAAAAACAAGAACAAAAACAAAAATCATAACATCATCAACAAACACCCACCAGTTTACACCACACTAGCATGTATACTTCGGCAAGTCAGTGAAGGTAGCATTCAATCCCTGAATGATGAGGACAGAACTGGTACAAGATCCAGAGAAGCGTTAAGGGAGGAGCCCAGCCAAAGACGCACAAACCATTCGGTACATAAGACAGACTTCATTTCCAAGAGCAAGCCCCAGGACAGCCCTGCCAGGGAGGGTGGACATGATCACCACAGACATCCTGATTGGGGACAGCGGAGGGGGGTCATCACAAAGGTTAGCCAAAAAAAAGAACCATCCCGAGCTTCTACACAGCTGCAGGCTGGGGTCTCCGGCTCCACACAGGGGCCCAGCCGCAGGTCCGCTCTCCAGGGAGAGGCAAATGCCAGGCCGACCAGCGGCCCTTAGCATGTGGCCTCGACAGGAGCCCTGGTCACAGGTTCCAGGCTGGCCGTCTCTGGCCCTTGCCTTGGGCGGGGGGGGGGGAGGGGTCAGGATTCAAGTTCCGGGTGGCGGTTTCAGTAGCACCAAGACCAGAAGCCTGCGAGGCCAAGCTGGGGAGGGGAGTGGGTGCATGTGAGCTGGGGGTGCACAGAGGAAGGGGGAGCGCGCGTGTGCACCTGGGCTGTGAGGCATGAAAAGGGGAAGTGATGGGGTTGGTTCTTGAGACACTCAAGGGAACTGAGAGGGATGGCTTCAGTCCCAGACACCGTGTAAGGCTGCTTGGAGGGAATGCCAGAGGAAATGAAGAAACGGTGTGAGAACATTCTTATCCCTATAAATAAACTATTTACACACTTTCAGAGAGGGAGCGCCGACTCAGGAGAACCCTGCCCACGCCCCCCTCCCCCCGTGCCATCGGGCACACCACTGTCGAAGCTGGAGGCGGGTCTCGCCCTGGCAGGGGCAGCGGACGGGGCGCTCCAGGGCACCGTCCACACATGGCTCAGGCTTACTTGGACATGGCTGAGGATCCTGCAAACATCCCCCGACTTGTGCAGACACCACAGGCTCTGCTGGCATGGTCCACCTGTGCCCCTTCCCCTCCCCAGGTCCTTCTGCTGCTGGGAGAAGCCTCGTCCCCGTCTGCTGGGCCCGCCCGCCCCCATGTCCCACCCGCAGCAGACGAGGCTGCCCTCCGGGCCAGCACCAGTGACACGAGTGGGGAGGCCAGGGTGCCCTGCAGACACGCTTAGTCTCCAGGAGAACCAAGTCAAGCCCTTTTCACAGCCACGGGAGCCTTCTGTCCCTCAGAGTCACCACCCCCGCTTAAAGACATGTTCTCTGTCTCTGGGTAGACCCCGGGGGGGGGGGGGGGTCTCCGTCCCAAGTCCGTGCAGGTCAGAGGGGCCCCTTGGTCTTCAGCACCAGCAAACAGAAACAGGGAGGTCGCGGCACGCTGAGGCCGAAGACAGGGTGCTGGCTCTGGCTGGGTGCGTCCACTTCTCTCCCTCTGGATGTCGACTTGACAAGAGTGAAGGGCTCTGGCCTCCATGGCGTGGCTCAGCTCTGCTTGCTCACCTCTGTTCCTCAGAAGTGATGGCCTGCCTTCACCGCCTCAATGTCCGAGATCAAGGTCTTCGCCAGGAAGATGCCAAAAATCTGAAACCAAAGCCAGGACAGGCTGTCAGCGCTGGGGCCCGACGGCGAGGTGCACGGGGAAGCCTGCACTGCACACCAGCCCCGGGCCCGCTCTGCACACTGAGGACGCAGCACACAGAACAACTGGGCCTGTGGCAAAACAAGACCCACCCACCAGGAGAAAGTGAGTCCCGGGGTCTGTTTTGCTAGATCCCTGGGGCCTAGAAGTTTGGGGCACACAGCAGACAGCACAGAAGGCCTGCCTCCGACAGGGCCATGCACGTCACATACCATGAGCTGGGGCACACTTTGCACCCGAAGTTAAACCAAAAATAACAGAGTCACCTGACTGGTTTCGACGCAAAATAATAAATCTCGATGTTTCCTGTAAACCTGGATTCCACAGTAAAAACAAGGTTCTCCCTGATTTTAGCTGTGCTGCCGTCTGACCTTGGTGACCAGCATCGTCATGTGGGAAGACAGTTTTTCTACCAGAAACAGACCAACGTGAACTCGTGGGCTGTGGCAGGGCTGGGAACAGAGACCCAGACAAGGAGCCTCCCCGGGAAGGGAAGGAAGGCAGGCGAGGGGGCCGTGGAAATCTTGGAATTTTACTTCCCCTTTAAATTCTTGTTGTGGTTTGTATTTGATGAGCCAGTCCTTCTGAAGTCTGACTGCTCTGCCCGTTTGGCAAGTAAATTTGTTCTTTCCTTTTCTAGGTGCTTCTGTGTCTAAGCTTCCCTCGGAGATCACTCAACACACATTCGCGGGGTGAAGGAGGAAGGGGTGTGTGGATGGTGAGCAGACCCTGGGCCGCGGTCAGGAACCCTCTTCACAACACCGTGTGGGAGGTGAACGATGTGCTTTCTGCATGGCGGCGGCTGCCGTCCCCGAGGCTGCTTGGGGGCTGCCGGCTTCTCCTCCCAAGCCCTGCGCACCCCGGAGAACTCCTGGTTTCTCGGATTCGCAGAGTTCTTGCCTCCCCTCCTCCTCCCCATTCTCTCGGCCACCAGTCTTCCCACGTGCCATCTGGTTCAAATGAACAGGTGCGACCGACCCACAAGGACAGAGGAAGCCACAAAGGGCAGGGGGAACGAACCTGTAGCAGGGAGATGGCGATGAAGACGCCGGCCACGATGTAAATATTGCGCGGAAGCCAGCCCTCCAGCGCCTGGATGCAGCCTTTTGTGAAGATGGACTCGTCCCACTTGCTCTTCAGCTGCAGGGAAACACCACAGCGACCTGAGCCCAAGGCATGTGGGGCCTCCCCACCCCGGCTCCCCAGAGGGTTCCCGCAGTGGGCAGGGTGAGGCTCGGTGGGAGCCAGGGTGCTGGAAGGTAGGTGCCAAGGACGGACAGAACTCTCCAGGAGAACTGCATCCACCTGCCTCGGTCTCCGCCCTCTCCCCTCTCCCCGGGCAGTCTGCATCTTCTACTCTGCCCCAACAAAGGCTCCCTGGTGGTGGTCTTTACCCACTCCCACTGGGCCTCCCCAGACTGAAAGAGGGACACACCCCCAGAGCCCACATCTGAAGGAAGGGAGGGAGGGGCCTCAGGGCTCAAGAAGGAAGATGTGCCTTTAAAGAGAGAAACTAGAAGGGCCTTCAGCATCTTCTAAGTCAGAGAAGTTGGCTGGGGAAGGAGAGGACAGTGGTTTCCCAGACTGTGTCCCCCACCCAGTTAAGCTTGGCTCCAGCAGCCAGGGTCACAGGAACGGTCGTAAGCCCACGGGCTCCTTCCAATCCTGACCCTTAGCGGAGACTCAGTAGGCACACAGGAGGTGCCCTCAGCACACACAGCCCACCTTCACCCACACACAGCCTCGCCCATGGCAACACTGATGGATTAGTAATCCATTTTAGTGGGGTGAGGGGCTGAACTGTGTCCCCCTAAAATTCAGACGTTGAAGTCCTAACCCCAATTCCTCAGAATGTGACTGCATTTGGAGACAGGGTGTTTAAAGAGGTAATATAACCCATAACCCTAACCCTAATGCTAAACTCAATGCTCTGGAGAGATCTCTGAACAGCAGGATACCAGGCACATACCCATACCCTCACCCTAGCCCCTAACCCCTAACCCTAACAATAACCCTAACTCTAAAGTTATCCCTCCACAGAGGTCTCTGAACTGCAGGATAATAGGCACATACCTTCACACTGTCCCCAACCCTAACCCTAACCATTATGCTGGCCCTAAACCGAACCCAAACTCTAGATCTGAGGGAAAAAAAGATGTGTTACATATATACAACGGATTATTACTCAGCCATAAAAAAAGAATAAAATCTTGCCATTTGCACCAACGTCGATGCAGCCAGAGAGTATTATGCTAAGCGAAATAAGTCAGTCAGAGAAAGAGAAATACCATATGAAAAAAAAAGGTAAATAAATTAAAATGAGGTTATCAGGGTAGGCTGTAATCCAATATGACTGGTGTCCTTATAAAAAGTGATCAGGGGCGCCTGGGTGGCTCAGTCAGTTAAGTGACTGCCTTTGGCTCAGGTCATCCTGGAGTCCTGGGATCGAGTCCCATATCGGGCTCTGCTTCTCTCTCTGACCCTCCCTCCTCTCATGGTCTCTCTCTCTCATTCTCTATCAAATAAATAAATAAAATCTTTAAAAAAAAAAAAGTGATCAGGACACCAAAAGACACAGAGGGAGGACGAGGTGGGCACACACACAGAAAAAGGCAGCCACCTACAAGCCCAGGAGAGAGGCTTCAGACCAACCCTGCCAACACCCTAATGTCGGACTTCTGACCAGAGTTCTGAGGAGAGACGTTTCCATTGTTTCAGCCACAGTCTGTGCTACTTGGTTATGACAGCCCTAGAATCTAACGCAAGTGGCAATGAGAGGACAATGCTGGTGAAAGCCCGTCCCATGCAACTGACGGAGGTCCCTGCAGAAGGGCTTTGGGCCTCCCAAACCGGAGGCACACATCCCTGATGTCTGTGGTCAACAGGAGGGGTACTCGTGGATTCCCCAAGTTCCCTCCTTCAGAACATCAGTCACTCATACCACCAAAGGCCACCGAGCAGTGCCGGCGGGGAGGGGGACACTCACTTCTCTTCACTCCCACACCCCCTGTGGCCTGAAGAAAGCCCTGGAGGACTGAGCCTTTCTCCCGCCCCAAGACCTGTCTCCCTGCTCATTGTCACCCCCGCCTCCATATGGCAGCTAAACCAAGCCACACGCTCCTACAGCTTCATCCTGAACTCCTAGAGAACAGACACCTCCTGGGACTCCAAGGAGCCATTAAAAATACAGCCTTTGTTCCCGAAACTTTCATCTGACCTCTTTCCACTAATGCAGTAACTGCTAGATTTTGTGACTGCAGTTCACAGAGCTGGGAATCACCCCCCTCACTGTTCCCGGGAGTCTTGCCACCAGCGGCTCCTACCCAGCTCGCTCCCAGCTTAGATGGCAGACTCAAGTCTTACCCACTCCAATTTGCACTTGTGCTAAATCAGGATGCTGGACCACAGGGAATAAACCTGATGAACTCAAAGTTGCATGCATCGGGTGCTCACCTGGGTCCTGACATCATATCCACACTGTGTGTTCACAACTTTTTGCTGTAAGAAAAGCAGGAAAAAATTGGTCATTTTTGATCTCTTGGGAAGCCAATGGTGGAAGGCTCTAGAAAAGTCCCAACCAAACATCAGCAAACACCTGTACAAATTCCATTATAGCTCACATCCTTTAATCCCGATGCCAACTAACCTTTCATACTAGGACAAAGGTTGGCCAGCTGTGTGTGTGAGGGAGACCTGTCTACATAGCAACTATTCAACTCTGCTCTTGGAGCATGAAGGAAGACATGGATGATGCATAAACAAATGCACATGGCCATATTTCAGCAAAACTTCACTTATGGACACTGAAATTTAAATTTCATATAATTTTCACCTATCACAAAATATTATCCTTCCTTTCATTTATTGTCAACCATTTAAAAATGGGTGAAACTGTTCTCGGCTCAAAGATCCTACACAGAGGAGGCTGGATCTGGTCCACGGGTCATAGTTCGCTAGTGTCTGCGCTGGGAGATGCAAGTTCCGCTCGCTCAGTATTTCACGGTCACAGTGGGGATCTCAGGCCCTAGCTGTGCGGTCGCAGCAAACCCGAGCCTCTCCTGGGCTGGGGAGCGGGCTGCTCGGAGCCCCGGGGCCCAGTACCGCAGATGTAAAGGGCTCACAGTTCTAGCAAACATTCAGTGCCCCTTCTCAGGTCACCCCAAGAGCCCCGTTTCTGGAACCCAGGGACCCGAGCCATGGGCTGGGAATGAGAACAGGTGAAGAAGAAAGGCGAGAATCCTCCACCACCCCAGACGGTGAGTACCCCCACCGCCCAGGCATTCTCTCCAGAGGACAGTGAAGAGGGCGGCCCAGGGCTCACCACGTTTCTAGCATTTCGTCCAGGCACCCTGCGTGAGAGCCCCTCAAGGGAGGGACACGACTGGTTTTCTCCTGCTTCACCCAGAACACTAGAGCAAGGCCAGATCATGCAAAACCGTTCCTGGGATTTACACACAGAGGGTTTCGGCACTGCAGGAACCGGGCGGTGGTGTGTGGAGGGAGCACAGGGTGGCCCGAAGAGAAGCAGCCCGGCACCTCCAGAGTCCGGAACTGCTCCATGAGCCCCGGGGCAGGCCGACTCACCGCGGGGTCCGGCACGCAGCAGGAGAAGGGCACCCCACACTTCTCGCGGCTGTAGCTGGCACCGCTGCAGTTGAAGTAGACGTTGAGGTCCCAGTCTTCAGGCCCATATGCCCCGCAGCACTGGTTCTGGGATCACGAAAGCCCAGAGCTGTCAGGGGCTCCGGCTCTGAGCCAGGGCTCTGACCACCCACAGGGGAGCGGGGACACGAGAGGAAGTGCTGCTCACGTACACACAGAGAAATCAAGGCCCCCCACCGACCTCCTGCATGCACAGAGATGCTGAGCATGGTGACCTGGGTAGCCTTTTAAGAAGGAAACCAGGAAACTCGGCCATGACCCCCACCCCCACCCCCGCCGGGTCCAGCAGGCAGGACTGGCTCCGCAGTGCCCCCTGGCCTCCGCTGGGGCTCGGCACTCTGGTCCAGACCCTCCTCCCCCTGGAGCTTCCCCTTCCTCCCCTCCCCTCAGCCCAGAGCAGATTCCTCACCCTCCTCGGAGGCCACTCAGTACCTCTGATACAGTTCTCTGGTGCCCCCGAGAACCCCGCCTTGTGGGCTGTGAGCACGGCTCCCTCTCAGAGAAATTTCCAAGCTGGCCTTACTTCCCTTAGGTGCCTCCTTACAAAACAGCTGCTGGACGTCTAACTCCCAAGGCCAGAATTGTGAGCGGGGTGGGCAGTAACACAATCATAGCTCTGCCCCCCATAACCTGGGGTCTCTGCACCCCCCATTATCTGGTGTAGCTGCAAAGAGAATCGCCATTCATCTAAAACTTGTAAAACAGCCAAACACTGACAACAACACAGTGATGTCAAGGGCACCCCAGAGCAGGAGCAGACTCCGTTTTCACCCTTGTCCTGACTACTAACGTGGCTGTGGCCGTGATCACAATAAACACATGACCAGGATTCCTGGTTGTCTTCTTTCACTTCTAAGATAAAATCCCATGCCCCTCCTTTACCCTGCCCTGTTCCAGCTGCTTTCGTGATTCCCGAGTATTTCGGCGTGAGGAATCTCCACAATTTACCAAGTGCCTCTGGAGAACGTATTTTCAAGGGGAAAGGTGGCACTGAAGGAGAGCGCCCTGGCTTCGAGGCGGGTGTGGGCAGGAGCACCCGGGCGCAGCGGGCGCTGGGACAACGGGAACCACCGGCAGGCTCAGTGAGGGGCGGAGGAAGTGGCAGCAATGGGGCTGTCGCAGACGAGGGCCGGTCACTATTACGACACAGCGTCTCTGGTCACATAAGTGGGTTTGGCCGGATCCCCGACAGAAGGGTAAACAAGTTTTCGTGAACATGAGAGCGGACCAGAGTTATTTTTAACGCTTGCTTGCTTATTTTCTTCTCAGAACCCAAGAGTTCCACATGCAGTCCCTGAGGAAGCGAGGTTTTCTGGCAATGCACAGACGGATCACACGACGGCCTTGCCCCAGCCGGTGGCGGGGAGTGGGCCCCCCCAGGGCGGGGACGGCTGTGGTCCAAGCCTCCAGGTGCAGACGCACACAGGGGAGACGGGGGCCAGATGGAGTCAAAGCCAAGGCCTGGGATGGCTTAGACAGCCCCCTGGGGACATATTCCAGGGAGGTCACATTCCTCCCCATCTGGGGAAGCTTCCTCCAGGCAGCTCTGCCCTCTCGAACAGGAAGGGGAAAAGGTCCCAGGGAGGAAGGGGACAGGAATAGCTTCAGACAGTGAGTCACACGCTGGGGGGAGGAGACGCTCCGCCCCTGGGTACCCACAGTGCCTGGGGACCTGCGGCCACCTGCATGGCTGGGACCGGAGAGATCTGGGCCCAGGGGGAGGGTGGCCGCGGGGGCAGCTAGACCGCCTGCCCCATGCAAGTGGGGGAGGACACACTGTGAACACGCCCACACAGCCAGGCAACCACGAGCGGGCAAAGCTAAATTGACCAGAGGCGGGAACGGCACCTCCCACGGCCTCCCCGCTACCTGCTGTGCTGAGGAGGGACGCCCCGGGTTCCCCGCTAGCTGAGGCTGGAGCAGCGTCCCCGGCCAGGGAAGCCCACGCTCTACCCGGGAGGCCAGCGCCGGCGGTGCTTACGGCTTTCTGAAGGGAGTCAATGAGGTTCTGTAGGTCAATGTCGTCCCGGTAGGATCTGATGTTGCTCTCGAAGAACTCCCGGAACCGGTCCCTCACCCAGTCCTGGAAGAGGAAGGCCAGCACGGCCACGGCCAGCTCCAGGAAGAAGATGAGCACGATGGTACCGCAGAACTGCATGGGGCAAGCATGGGATTGAGAGTCATCAGACCTCCGGCCTCCGGCGGGGCCAAACCTCATCTGACCCGGGATCGGTGCCTGCCACATAGGGTGGGCTCCACACCCGAGAGACCAGTGCCAGAGCCCCCGGGGACCCCATGTTACTGGCTGGCAGCCCCGCCCCATCTGTAAATGCAGATGTGCACCCCCATCCACATCACAGCATCATTGGTAAGAGATGAGTGAAAGGACGAGAAAGCTCCAAGCCACTGTGTCACCCATTTCCTGTGAGGTAGCCTCCCTCCCCAACAAGCCCCATTCCGGGAATGAACGGCTAACCTAGCCCACCAGGCCATCAGCTCCTTTAGGGCAGAGCCTGGGGCCCAGACACAGTATCTGACCACTCTCCTCACACACACAACCAGCCAAGTTGCTAGAAATCTACTGTCACCCACACTTTAGGGACAAGGAAACCACTCAGGCATGTCACTTGCTTGAGGTCACGCAGCTCATGCAGGACATCTGAGTCCTTGTGTACGTGTCAAGACCTCTGTAGAAGCACAGCGCCCCTGGCCACCACAGTGGTGGCCTTCTGCAAGGGCCCCCCGCAGCCACACCCCTCCCATCCGGCAGACGTCCGGCCAGCAGTGAGTGAGTTCTCCTGGCCATTACCACCACTGGTCACCCTGTGCTCTAAGCAGCGAGGCCACGGCAGGCAAAGGTCTCCGAATAAGACAAGGGGAAACACCCACATACACACACAAACATACATACGCACAGGGCCCTCCAAAACGCAACCTCCATTCACACAGAAGGAAGATACTACATATATTTTGAAGAGGAAAAAAAAAATGAGAAAAAAAAAAGAACACCACCACATGTTTTGCTTTTTAAATTAAGCCCGGGGAAGAGAAGGCTTGATCTAATAAATTCAACAAATAATATATTGCAAAACATGATTATGTGTTTTCCCCCCCAGGTGCTATTTAATTTTAACTGAATGCACTTCAACGTGAATTTGTATCTAAATATAAAACCAAACTCTTCGTAACTGGCAGTTCTGCCAGGAAATTAAGCATTCTGCATTGCACATCCCAGTACATTCACACACCCTGGAGGAGGGAAATGGTTTCCTAACTTTACTGGCAATGTCTTTTGATCTTAGCTAAGAAGGGCAAAGGTGAGGGCGCCTGGGTGGCTCAGTTGTTAAGCGTCTGCCTTTGGCTCAGGTCATGATCCCAGGGTCCTGGGATCGAGTCCCACATCGGGCTCCCCGCTCGGCAGGAAGCCTGCTTCTCCCTCTCCCACTCCCACTCCCCCTGCTTGTGTTCCTGCTCTCGCTATCTCTCTCTCTTGGTCAAATAAATAAATAAAATCTTTAAAAAAAAAAAAAAATTTAAAAAAAATTAAAAAAAAAAAAAAAGAAGGGCAAAGGTGAGTAGCAAACAAACAATTCCTTTAGAACTTCTAAGGGAAATAAGAGGCAAGGGAGGGGGAGAGGAGCTGGCTGCTTCCCTCCAGGAGCTGAAAACCAGAGGGGCCCAGCTTTTCCAGGGATGAAGAGCTGGTTCAGCTAATTGTTTCCTGAAACCTTACCGTTTGGTGGGCAGCATCCTCCCTGCACTGCTGGGGCCCAGGGGTGGGGGGGGCTGTAAGAGCTGCGACCCTCTCCGGCCAGATAAGGGCTAAGCCCGCCCCGCAGAGCCCACAGCCCTCCCGCCCCTGTATCTGTGGCTACTCACAAACTTGAGCAGGCAGATGTTCTCCCGCAGGGCCCCCACGCAGCCAGCGAACCCCAGCGTGAACATCACCACGCCCACCATCAGGACCAGCACCACAGGGTCGATTCCATGCAGCCGGGTCACTTTGGTGAGGTCAGACAGCACCCCCTGAAAGAGGCAAGAGAAAGCATCAGCCTCATGGAGTCAAGGGTGCCTGGGGGGTGGGGGGGACGCGGGGCGCTAGGTTGTGTCCAGAGCTAAAATAAGGACAGGGACCTGTCTTCTGAGGCTCAGCCCTCTCATTAACAGCCAGGCCAGAACACAGAGCATGGCCCCTGCCCACTTGCCCTCTTAGGGGCCTCTCTGCCCACAGATCCTTGCCCGCCTCAGCTCCCAGGGCCCTCGCATGCAGCAATCCTGGGCTGCACCTTGGCTGTGAGTCCCTCCCAGGCAGAACCCATACTTTTTTTGGAGACTGCAGGATCCCTATGCCAGGCCTGGAGTGGAGGGCACCTTAGGGCCAGAGCCTCACCCTGACCTCTGGCCATGTGGCAGCTTACTGTGCACTCAGTTTGTGGAGAAGCCCACTATCCTGAGCTGAAAACAGCTTCACTTTGCACACCCTGGTGGAAAACAGCCATGCAGATGAAGGCAGCACTGTCCATAAAAGCTTCTGTGATGATGGGAGGTGTTCTATATCTGCACTGTCCCAAATGGTACCCACTGGCCCCATTACTATTGCGCACCTGAGGGCAACTGAAAACCTGAATTTTAACTCATGTTTCATTTTAACTAATTTAAATACATACAGTCACATGTGGCTAGGGAGAACCAAAACCGACTGAGGAGTTCTACAGGATTCAAAGGAGGAAGGAGAAAGGAGCCACCGGCCCAGCACCCAGCAGCTCCCAGGCTCCCAGGTAGCCAGGCCTCCGCTCAGGGCTCAGCAGGAGCTGCTGCCGTTCAGGAGATGGCCACACGGTGGCGATATGAGTCACGGTTTGCAGGGGCTTGCGGGGTTTGTCCGCAGGACAAAGCGACATTGCACTTCAGCTCCTGCCCTTTAGGGATTCACAGGCTACCTTGAAGATGCCTAAACCCCAAGGCGGGCCTTATTCAGCTCCTAAGGCCATGGCAAGAAAGCCCACAGGTCTAAGCACTCCCGCCTCCTTCTCCTGGAACCAGAGGGAGCTTCCACTGAAGGTAAGTGGGCCTGAGGCTCCACGATGCTTTAGTTCCCAGTTTCCTGCCTGGCCCAGGGCACCTTGTTCTGCCTTGTTTCTTCTCTGTCCCCTCTTCCGCCCGCCCTGTAGCGAGGGTCCTCTTCAGCTCTGCGTCCCCAGCATGCACCCACCAACGGAGCAGACGTTGGCTCAACAGCTCGCGAGTCCGGTCCCCTCCTCAGAGCGTCCACTGCCCCTTGTCCTTCTGGGCAGGAAGAGCCCGGTCTCCCCACCTCCCCTCTCCTGCACAGGCTGGGCAAGGGGGTTCACAGGGGAGTAAGGAAGGGCGCCCAGGGGGCGTGTCACACAGCCCTGCCCCCGACCTCAGAAGGACAAGAACTTCAGCAGGGAGGTGCTCGCTCCCAGAGGCACCGACAGGAGCAGAAGGCGGCCCCAGGCCCACCCCGGACACAAGGGCAGACAAGCCCTCAGGCCGTCTGAGGCTTTTGGGAACAGCAGAGAGGGCTCTCCACACTCCCCGGAGCTCAAAAATCCAACCAGCCCAGCCCAGCCCAGCCCAGCCATGACCCCACCACAGGGAAGCAGAGCCAGTCCCAGGGGCCCAGGAGGTCTCACGACAAGCTCAGTAACTATTTCCCAGAGCTGGCTCTGTGACGACCAATGGCTACAAACCATTACCCCATGCAAGAATGCTTGTCAGGGAGGAGTCTGGAAGGAGCAATTAAAGCTGAACACACCTGCTCCCGGAGACCTGATGCTTCCCCAGTGCTGGTTAACAGTGACACCTACCTTTTCGCTCCATGCCCACAGTCCGACTCCAAGGAAGACAACTCCAGCCAACTAAGCAGGGGAGGGGTGAGGGAAGGGGAGAAGTGGGGAAGGAGGGAGAGAGGGAGAGAGGGAGAGAGGGAGAGAATTACTTAAGTCTGAAACCAGCACCATGAACATGCTTCTTGGAGGAACGTCCACACTGCTAGTCAAGGGACGCTCCTGGCTCATGTCCGTGCAGGCGGGCCAGCGGCAAGGCAAGCCCTCGGTCCCTGCAGATGACGCGAACTCTACCCCAGAGCGAAGGAATGGCCAGGCGTTTGGCGTAACTTACACCTACCTTCCCTGAACATCTGGACAAACTCAATGGCCCCCACGCTCCAGAGAGCAGAAAGGAAGATCTCAGAGCAGAGGCTGCCCTCGACACTATGGAGTCAGAGACACATCGTGATGTGTCTGTTTCCTGCCCTGCCCTGTTTCCTCCACATTCCCAAAGCCCCTGAACTCACTTCAGTGCAGGATCTGGTATAAAGAAGACATGACCCTCTGTGGCAGCCCCCCAGGTGCATTCACAGGCTCCCCATGCTGGAGAGCCTCTCTCCAGGGCCCTGGGCACCTCCGCTCCACATGGGGCCCATGTGTGCTCTGGCGTTATTGGTTACTGGGTTATTTGTGACTGAATTAAAATAGGCCTGTGCTAAACAACGCATTCACCCCAGAAAAGGTGCACCCCTCCACCCCACTGGAACCAGGCTGCCTCACTGTACCACAACCGAAAGCGCCCCCCAAACACCACACAGGTTTCTAAACCAGAGATTTTTTCCATATAAAACAAAACACCTGGTCTCTGAAAATTAAGCTGCCTGTTTTTCTGCGTTTAAGTTCTTTATACCACGCTAGCATTTGCCTGCCATTCATCAGTACCTCCCGGTAAATAATGGGGACAGGTCTGTCTAGGACTCACCTCTCCAAGGCATATTCTCACTTCACTACTGGCCCTGGGGGGGCTGGAGTGGGAAGGGGAGGCCCTTCAAAGAAAGCCCCCAGGAGATCGCAACCTCTTTGGAATCACAAACCACCTTCACAGAATGCTTCCATGCCCAATACTTGGGATGGGATTGCAGAGGGTTCACAGACCCCTGACCGCTGGTTCCCACAGAAGCCCTGCCTGCACCTGATCCGTCCACTTTACAAAGCAGAACATGGGCCCAAGAGGGCCAAGATGAAAACACCCAGCAGTGGAGGAGAAGGGCCTAGAATCCAAGTCATTCAACAGATACTGCCTGAGGCCCTCCTAAGTGCCAGGCTCCGCGGCCAGCACTGAGGACGCAGGCAAAGCCCCGACGCTGCTGCAGCTTCCACTCCAGGGAACAACACGCGGTCTGGCGATGCCACCCTGGTTTTACAACTCTGTGGTCCTCTGCTGATTTAATTAGTGGCTAAAGGCCTTGGTTTTTCTTGATGGGGTGCATGAGCACTTCCTCTCCTTCCCCAAGCGTCTTACACTGCAGGGCAGGCAAGCCTGAAGGTGACCAATCACTGCCCACTGAATCCGGTAGACTTCCCTCCCCGTCATTCCTCAAGGTCCCCAACGACTTAGCCTCTTGCCAGAGCTAGAGATCAAGTCTTTTTTCTGTTTATTTGATCTGACCAGACACAGCTAGTCATTCTCTCCTGCGCTGAGGCGCTCAGCTTTGGCGACACAAAGCACTGGTCACTCTTCAGCCTCTCCTGCTGGCTCATCCTCCCCCAGGCACCTCTATATGCTGGCGAGCCTCACTGCTCTGTCCAGGACCCCTCCGCCTCCCCCAGGTTCTCTAGATGAGGCTATAATTCACATGGCTTGAAACACCATCTCTACACAGCTGACCCACAAATCCAAACCTCCATACCTAATGTCCACGTTGACTTGTGCACGGAAGATAGCTGACAACATTTCAGTCTTCACATGGCCCCAAATGGAGCCTTGCTCTCCCAGCCCCAACCAGCCCCTGCCAACTCTTGCCCTTCTCATTAAATGGCACCACGGCCACCTCACTGGGTTGTTTGGATGAGAAAACCTACACCTCATGCCCTCCAAATACATTCAGAGCAAATGGGGGCCAAGCAAAAGCCCAGCCTGGGCCAGGTCCATGGTCACGCCCTACAAAGAGGCATCAGGATCAGGACAGGAGGTTGTCCTGGAAGTTGTCCCTCCCTATGCCTCATCCAGTGTCCCCAACAACACTGCAGCCCCTCCTAACCGATTTCGATGACAGCCACCTCCCATCTGGCACCACGGTGGATGGTGAGAGAATCCTGCCCCTCTGAGACCCCTGGCTGAGTCAGGGCCAGCTCCCTCCCACTGCAGCCCAGATTTCCTTCTCTTACAACAACTGGGCACTAAGAAAAGGGCTCATGGGTTTTTCCATTCGTTTTTTTTTTTTATTTTTTTAAAGATTTTTATTTTTTTGAAAGAGAGAATGAGATAGAGCATGAGAGTGGGGAGGGTCAGAGGGAGAAGCAGACTCCCCGCTGAGCAGGGAGCCCGATGTGGGACTCGATCCCAGGACTCCAGGATCATGACCTGAGCCGAAGGCAGTCGCTTAACCAACTGAGCCACCCAGGCGCCCTCCATTTGGTTTTAAAGAAAGAACTAAAGTGAACTTGCACCAGAAAGACAGGAACCAGCGGGGGGGGGGGGATTACATGTCCGATCATGGGTTCAGTGAACACTGGCCCAAGGCAGGAACTTTGGGGACCAATTCTAGAGAAGAGAAGACTGAGGGAGGACCAGACAGGGGAAGTGGGCTGTCTGGGAGCTCCCCCAACAGCCACGTGAATGAGCCAGGCCGGGACACTCGCCAGCTTCACCCAGCTTCCAGTGGGGCCCCCTCCCCTGGATCTCTCTGGGGCAGATGGTCCGTGGGGCTGGGCTGTTGTCCCTGGCGGCCAACCATCTGGGAGCGACAGTTCAGCTGGGTGCTTTCCAGCCTCAGAGTAACCTCCTTTGTCTGTCTTTTATGACCTGATTAAATCCCCTCCCCAAAGGATGGGGCCAGACTCCCACTAAGCCCAAAGGGAGGCCGGCCTTGGACCATCAGGTATGTACACCACTGTGGTCACCATGGCAAGTGGTACCGCTCTTTCCTGGGTGCCAAGGCCGGCATTCAACACCTCCTACGCTTAAAGGGCCCCTTCACACCCCATCACGGGTGTGTGGTACTATTACCCCCTTTTTCTAACAGGAAAGCTCGGATGTAGAATGACTTGGTTATTTGCCCAAAGGCACACAACTAGCCAGTGGCAGAGTTCAAACCAAACCGGGTGTCTCTGACCCTCCTGACAGCACATTATCCCACCCCCCACAGAGCAGCCACGCGGGCCAGGAAGACGAGCGGCTGCCTGAGCCCCCCACCGCAAGGGGCAGGCACGGGGCCCCACGGCACAGGAGTTCGCAGAAGGGGCTTTCGGGCTGTGCAACTCTGAAGCCCACGACCCATGTCCTCAGGTGGCAAGGGTCACTCTGTGGCCCACTCTGTGGCCAGGAAGCAGGGCGTCACTGTAAAGATTACTGACCCCTCCCCCCGAGGCAAAGGCCCCCTGTGGAAGGTGAGGGGTCCTCTCTGGACACTCTGGGCTGGAAGCTACACAGAATCCACTCCCCACGAGAGCAAGCCTGGGGCACTTCACCCAAGCAGGTTCAAGTGACAACGGAAGTGTAGACACCTGGCCAGGATACCGGCCAGGCTGGACAGGAGCAGGGTTCCAAAACCAAGCAGCTCAGAAGCAGCCCATCATCACCCATACTTCAGTGGCCTTGGCCCCCTGCAAGATTTCGTTTCGGGGTGTGTAAAAAAGGACTTGGGCAATTCTTACAGGCCTCAGAGGCCTTCCTGCAGGGAGCTCAAGGCAAACCAGCAGCAGCAATGCAATGCTCTCAGGCTCTGCGCCCACTGGCCTCTGGTTCTTGCAAATCCCCTGGTTGTCAGAGGTTGACGTTCACAGGGCTGCCTATGGGAGTCTCAGAATGAAAACCAGAAGGAAACCCAAGAGAAAGCCAAACTCAAGGCCTGAGTAGTGCTGAACACTCAGCACAAGTCAGCTGGTCCTGGCTCCAGTCTCCACTCTGCAACTGTCTGGTGACAGGACTTCGTGCCAAGTCCAGGAACTCCTCTGTGCCTATGATTTCCTCTGCACAATGGGAATGACCTTTCCTGGGTCATAGGAGGGTTGCAGGGATTGAAGGAAGTATATCACAAGTGACATGCTTACCCCAGGGCATGGAGCCGGCCCAAGGGAGCCCTGTCCTCCTGCAAGGGAGGGGAGCAGAGGCATTGAGGGGCCGTCCAGATGCCACCAGCATCTGCTGGCCTTTAGACTCTCTGTGCCCCACCCCCCCAATAACTTCCAGCTCCAGCCTTTGTCCTAAGAGAAAGTTCTTCTTTCCCAGAGGCATCTGTTTTACTGGGTCTCAGGGACAACAGTGAAGTAGAGTTTAGGGAAACAGGGCCTCTGAAGGCTTTTTAAGTAAGGTAAGAAAGAATGATGGAAAGAAAACAGGACAGACTGGAAGAAGCTAGAACAGAACCTCAGCTCTGTTTCTAATTCACCCTGTGGCTTTGAGCAAACCATCCCTCTCTTGGACCTCAGTCTGCCAATCTGCAAAACTGAGCAGCTGGAGGCCGGTAATCTGCAAAGGCCTATACACCTCCCACGGCTTAAGCTCTGCCTTCATAAATCATGCCAGGGTGGCAACCCCATGGTCCAGGCACTTTCCAGGATAGGAAACCCTAACTCTAGACCTGGTGAGTTCAGAAAACACCAGAGAGCTTGTGGCCACTTGAAATGCCAACAACTCAAACTACTGGCCAGAAAGGACTCCAGAGGGCAGAGACTCTAGACCCAACCTGACCCTGAGAGCCCGGGGGGCTGAGAGTGAGTCTCAAGATATCTGTCGGGGTTAGGAAGCCTCGCCCTTCAAGACTGTAGCCACTCTGAACCCTACAGAGTACAGGGAATGCCACTTTCAAATAGTCCCACGTTCAAAGAGTCCAAACTAAGCCACTTCTCAGTGGGAGTTTGCAAGGTCTGGGAGACGGAAGGGACACTGGAGCCCGGCTTCCTCTTTACAGAGGGAAGCGAAGTGCAGGGCAGGATGGTGCCTTGCGCAGGGTCACACAGCTATCTATCACACACCAGCTTTTCCTCCTGCCGGAAGGGTGGTTCTGAAAATAAGAAGCATGTGTGCCCTTTCCAGCACAGCCAGCAAACACGGCGTCGGGGCCCCAGTGAGGAGGGGGAAGGACTACCCAGAGGACTCGGGGCAGTTTCCACAGATGTCTCTGAGTTTCCAGATAACAGAGAGCCCACCCCCACCAAGCCCCGCCCAGGAATTACTGTGTCAAGGCCTTTGACAGGAAGGAGGAAGGGCAGAGTCATCCAAGGGAGGTTAGAGGCAGCTCCCCAGGCACAGAGAGAAGGAACCCCAACCCAGCCTCAGCCCCACCTTCACCCCAGCCTCTACCATTGCCGGCACAGTTCAGTGAGGAACAGTGGGGAGAAAACCAAAATACTAAGCCAGCAGTTGACAGTTCTGTAGAGGGCCATATAGTAAACATTTTCAGCTTTGTGCTTGATGATCTCTGCTCCAAGCACTCAACTCTGCTTTTATAGCAGGAAAGCAGCCAGAGATAATACGTAAACGAATGGGCAGGGCTGTGTTCCAATAAACTTGTATGTGCAAAACCCGGCCGAGAGCCAGGCCTGTGAGCCGCAGTCGGCCTAGTCCTGCGCTGAACTTTCACATTGAAACCATCTGGACCTAGAGACCAAAGACAGGATTTCCTTCAGCTTGGCCACACGAACCCCCCGGCATCCCTATAATTCAGGTCTCCAACCTGGTCTTGTCTTTAAAGTACCTGAACAGGTCATAAAAAATAGCCTAAAACTGTAAAAAATCTCAAATGATCCATCCCCACAATGGACTATTATACAACAGTGAGAACCAATGATCCACAACTACATACAACAGCATGAATGAATCTCACACACAATAGTTAGCAAAAAATGCCAGATTCAGAAGACATCATACTGTTAAGGAGGTGTTATGGACTGGATGTTGGGTCCCCCAAAATCTGTATGTTGATGTCCTAACTTTCAATGTGATGGTGTTTGGAGATGGGCCTTTGGGAGGTAAATAGGGTTAGATGAGGTCATGAGTGAGGCCTCCATGATTAGTAGCCTTATTAAGAAAAAGAGACCAGAGCTCTCTCTGCCATGTAGGACACGGCAAGAAGGCAGCCATCTGCAAGCCAAGGAGAGAGCCTCAGCGGAACCCAACCGTGCCGGCACCCCAATCCCTGACTTTCAGCCTCCAGAATGTGAGACATTAAATTTCTGTCATTGAAGTCAACAAGTCAGTGGTATTTTGTTATGGCAGCCTGAGCTGACCAAAACAGGAGGAATGCTTAAGTGGGAAAACTATATCTAGCATCTAACCAAAAGTTACTAGACAGGGGCGCCTGGCTGGCTCGGTAGGTAGAGTGTGGGACTCTTGATCTCAGGGCTGTGAGTTCAAGCCCCAGTTGGGCATGGAGCCTCCTTAAAATAAAAAAATTACAAAAATACAAAAATTTACTAGATAGGCAAGAAGGGAAGTAAATCTACTTTTCCTTGTGATCTATAACAAGGAAAAATATTCAGTAACTAGAAAAAGACACAAACATGACAAAGAAGGTAGAATTAGCTAAGACATGAAAACAGATATTGTACACAGCCTTGGGGATTTAAAAGGAAATATAAACATAATGAGGAAAGAAATAGAAAACAGAAGGTCCAAATTGAACTATTAGAAATAGAAAATACAACACTGGAAATGAAGAATTCACTAGATGGGTTTAACAGCAATTAGACACTAACTATAGAAGAAAAGATGAGTCAACTTGAAGACAAAGCAATAGAAACTATTTGAACTAAAGGGTAGGGGTGGGGGATTGAACAGAGCCTCAGTGACCCACGAGACAACAAGGAGTCAGAGAAGAAAAAGGGAGGGGAGGTGTGTATTTGAAGAAATAATGGTCAAAGTGGTCCTAAATCTGATGAAAACTATAAACCCCCAAATCCCAAAAGCCCAATGAACCCCAAACAGAATAAAGAAAACCACACCAGCCCATATTATAATAAAACTGCTGAAATCCAGTCATAAAGAGAAACTGTTGAAGTGAGCCAGAAGGGAGAAGAAAGGACACATTACATACAGAGTACACATACACAAGATATTTTCACCAAATGAAATGAAAATGTATCAAATGTGTGGGATGCAAAAAACACAGAGTATCAAATACCTATACTAGGAAAGAAGATCTAAAATCAATGATCTAATCTATTTTACCCAGCTAGAAAAAAAGCAAAGTAATCCCAAAGTAGAATCAAGGAAATAAAAATAGGCGTAGGGGCGCCTGGGTGGCTCAGTCGGTTAACCCTCCGACTCTTGATTGCGGCTCGGGTCATGATCTCAGGGTCGTGAGATCGAGCCCCGTGTCAGGCTCCACACTCAGCGGGGAATCTGCTTGAGATTCTCTCTCCCTCTGCCCCTCCCACATGCTCACACATGCTCTCTCTCTCTCTCTCTTGCTAAAAAAAAAAAAATTAAAAACGATAATTAAAAAATAGGAGCAGGAATCAATGAAACAGACTGAAGATGGATGGTGGTGACAGCCGCAGAGCAATGTGAACGGACCTAATACCCCTGAACTGTGCATCGAAAAATGACGACAATTCTAAATCATTCTGTATGCTTTACTACAATTTTCAAAAATAAAATTTAAAAATACTTTTTAAAGTCTTTAAAGGTATCAGTGAAATTCAGAACAGAACAACAGAGAAAACACCACCTACACTAAACGAAGTCAGATCCAAGAGTCTATCCTAACCAGAGTGACAGGAGGCAGATGGACGGTTTGCCTGAGGACAGGGTGGGAGGGAAGTACTGCAGAGGGGTACAGGACAGTTTCTGGAGGGACAGAAAGGTTTTACGTCTTCACTGGGGTGACGGTGATTACATGGGAGTATACAGCTGTCAGCTCATCGAACTATACACTGGAAGTGGGTATTATTCTATCAAATTTACACCTCCATAGAGGTGATATTTACACCTCCCTAGAGCAAAAAAAAAAAAAAAAAGAGAGAGCGAGAGAGAGGAGAAGAAGGTGGGAAGATGGGAACCAAGATGGGAACAGGGCACTCGTGCCCACGAGACCAATCAGTAGACTGGGCCTTGCCAGCTATCTACTAGGGAAGGATGCAGAGTTATACACATCACCAGGTACCCAGACTTGACACCACCCCGGGAGCATATAATAGTCACATGCACCGGGCAATGATCACAGTGCGCTGTGAACAGCCCTTCGTCAGAAATCCCTGCTGATGATCCCGGCCTCCCACGTGCCCAAGTGAGATCAGGAGCTGAAGCCTACAGGGAGTAGCATCAGGGCGCTCTAGTGGAATCCCTGATTAAGCAATCCCTGCCCTCGGCCTTGGCAAGTGCAAATGTGGAAAAATACACACACACACCCTAGGAGATAAGGCGGTCTATTTCCTATGAATTGGGGCAGCCCTTCTAGAGAAGTAATTTTGACTGTATAAATATGTCAGCCAGGTCAAAACAACATACACACTCTCTGACCCATTTAGTCTCACTCCTGGGACTCTATCCCAGCAAATAATTTCCCTCCCTTGACCAAAGGGAGAAATCTGTACTACACCAAACTAATCACTGCATCCTTATCTAGGATAGTAAAAAAATTGGAAACAACCGAAATCTCCAATACGGGAATTTCCAAAAATACAATCAGGAAAACTATGTGGCAACCTAGAATGTTCTATGCTAGGGGATGCTGACATGAGAACGCAGACCTCATGACTGCAAGGATGCTCTCACAGAGATGGGAAAGCGTGTGCGACTGAAGACAGGATGGAGCATGGGGAGGGAACGGGGCAAAGCTGGGGTGCCTTGTGTAGTCTTCTAGAATTTCCATGCAATTACAAAAGTATGTTAAATAAAACTTGAAGAGAAAAAGGTACCATTTCTCAGCAATGAAAGTGAAAATACTCTGCATTCATGATTAAAGCCCTAGACTTTCCTTTTTGATTACACTAATTACGCAGAGACAGAAGCAGAGAAATTGCATTTGAGATCTGAGGCGGGGGTCGGGGGGGTGTCAGGCCTTGGGATGTGGTGTTACATGCACAGAGTTCAGCTCAAATAAGGGCATTTCTAGATCAGTCAGAGTGATCCAGAGACACGAGCTCACCGCAGGATGTGGGGAGTCCCCTATCAAAGGAGGCACACCATAAGGTCAAAGAGAATTAGACCCTCTACCCACAAAGGTGCTGGGGGCAGGGGGAGGGGACTGACCTTTCACTCCTTCCATGTCAGACTTGCTCTGCCTCTCCTGGGTAGGGTGACCACATGTCCTGGTGTGCCTGGGACAGCCCTGGGATACACCTGTTGTTCTGGCTGAATTCTTAATAACCTCTCTTTCACTCTTAAAAGTTTCCCGACTTGTCACCCTACTCATGGGAGGCCTTTGTGGCTTTGAAGGAAGGGACCTGAAGCGACTCTGGTCAAGAGTCCAGAGGCCTGTGGCTCTCTGCTCACCTACAAACAGGCTGCCCATTGGGCTCTGAAGCTAACGCCCGCACTCCCTGCACAGGGAAGCTGCCCGTGTCTCCGAAAAGGCCAGTGGCAGGGGGCTCTCCTATCCTCGGAACATGGGCTCATTGTCTGTGCCACAAGGGGCCTCAGTTCTTCACTTTCAATCCAACTGTGAAACAGATCCAGGCAAGGGCTTTATCTGAATCTTCGCCGATTAAACTCAATGCCGGTGGGAAGCGATCCTGCAGTTGCAGACATCATCTGAATCATCCCCTCCAGAGGAGTCACTCGGCCAGACCGCGAGGGCTCAAATTCTTTGTGGAACCAGGTGGGGTGAGAACAAAGAACAGGGCCCTCCACAGCCCTTCCTCCAGGGTTTACCTCTCCCAGCTGCCCCTCCTCCGCAAGAGAGATTGCTTTATAATTGGAACTGTGGGAAAGTAGCCACAATACAGAATTTAGCCATCTGAACCATGTGTGCGAGGCCAGCTCAGTGGCACTCAGGGCAGCCACTGTTGAGCAACACCGCCACCAAAACGGGCACTCTGTCCCCACTCAACACTGACTTCCCCTTGTCCCTCCCCCCACCCCTGGCAACCCCCCTTGTCCTGTCTGTCTCTGTGAATCCGACTACTCTGGGTACTGCCCCAAAGTGGGACCACACAGGATTTGTCCTTCTGGGACGGGCTTCTTCCACTGGCATGATGGCCTCAAAGCTTACCCATGTTGTAGCACATGTCACAATTTCCTTCCTTTTTTAAGGCTGAAAAAGGTCCCACTGCATGTACAGAGCACATTTTGCTTATCTATTCATCTGTCGGTAGACACTTGGGCCGCTTCTATCTTTGGGCCTCTGTGAATAGAGCTGCTGTGAACATAGGTGTGCAGACATCTTGCTCTTTCATTATTTTGGGTCTATGCCCAGACTGGAATTGCTGGATCATATGGTAATTCTATTTTTTGACATTTTGAGGAACCTCCATACTGTTTTCCAGAGTGGCTGCACCATTTTACATTCTCACCAACAGTGCACAGGGGTTCCGATTTCTCCACATCCTCGTCAACATCTGTTATTTTGGTGGGGGGATGTGTGTGCTTGTATGTTTTAATAATAGCCATCCTAATGGGTGCAAAATGGTATCTTCTTGCCGTTTGATTTGCATTTTCTTTTTTTAAAGATTTATTTATTTATTTATTTGAGAGACAGAGGGAGAAAGAAAGAGAGCACAAGCAGGGAGGAGGGGCAGAGGGAGTGGGAGAAGGAGAAGCAGACGCCCCCTCCCCCGCCGCCCGCGCTGAGCAGGGAGCCCGATGCGGGACTTGATCCCAGGACCCCGGGATCATGACCTGAGCCGAAGGCAGACGCTTAACAGACTGAGCCACCCAGGCACTCCTTGATTTGCATTTTCTTAAGTCAAAGTGACATTCTGCACTTGAAACAGGTCTCATTAATACAACCAAAGAATGGCTATGATTAAAAAAAAAAAAAAAAAAAGGTAGAGGGGCACCTGGCTGGCTCAGTTGGTGGAGCATACAACTCCTGATTTGGGGGTTGTGAGTTCGAGCCCCACATTGGGCATAGAGCCTACATACATACATAGATAAAATACATTTTTTTAAAAAGTAGAAAGTGGGGCACCTGGGTGGCTCAGTCATTAAGTGTCTGCCTTCGGCTCAGGTCATGGTCCCAGGGTCCTGGGATCGAGCCCCACATCGGGCTCCCTGCTCAGTGGGAAGCCTGCTTCTCCCTCTCCCACTCCCCCTGCTTGTGTTCCCTCTCTCACTGTCAAATAAATAAATAAATCTTTTTAAAAAAGGTAGAAAGTGCTAGTGCCCTCACAATGCTGTCATCTAGAAGCATGTTTACCTGACAACCCCGTGAGAACTGCATGAAGCCCTGCTCCCCGCTCACTCTGTATACAGACATCAACTGCATCCCCGTTTGTCACCCCCAAGCAAGTACTAACAGTCCCTTGGGAAAATCTGAGCCCCGAACTGGAGGGAGAGAGCTTTAAAATCCCTGTTAAGAGTGTACAGGTGTTGGCTGTGAAGTATGTCAGTGTGCAAATGATTCTGAATGGGGCAAAGTGCTCAATAAAACCTTGTTTGTTCTAGCTCTTAGTACTGGTCAAAGCAACCACAGCTTGCCTTCTGTGTATCTGAACCTGCTTGCTAAGCCCAGGTCTGCCAGCAAAGCTGCAATCCTGTCCCTCTGTTCATTCGCCAAAACAAAACAAATACAAAAACTCTTCTGTGCAAAACAATTATCTATGCTTTGCTTCAAAACAACGGGCGGAGGGGGGTGTGGGGGGGATATAAATTAGAATCGGCTATGAGTTGATAAATGTTGAAGAGAGGTGATGGGAACATGGGGGGTTGTTAGATCGTCTGATTTTGGTTATTTCTTCCATTTCAAAGAGAAAACTTCTCTGACGAGGTAAGGCTTGGCATACGACTGTATCTGTTTCCAGCGACCCTGGGAGGCAGGCGGCAGGCCTGTGACATCAACATTTCACAATGAAAACACGAAGATTCCTCGGGATCACTCAGTGTGGGTACGAGTCCAGCCTGGCACCCGGGTGGTTACCCCCCGCTTCTCAGGCCTCACCCCACCCCTGAGCTCCTGGGCAGATGAAGAGAGCAATCACTGCTAGAGACCCGGCAGGGAGGCGCCTGGGTCATTTCCCCAACCAAGCTCTCTTGTGCCTCGGTTTCCTGACTGCTTTTGTCCCTTCCTGTTGGGCCCCAGCGCACACCAACTGAGAAACAGACTCTCGACCACACAGACTTGTCAATCCTGCAGAAGGCCGATGACACGGCAGGACCCTTCAATCAAGCAGACTTGCTACAATTCTGGAATCAGGAGCTCCGCTATTCGAATCTGGGGCGGCCGAGCTGTTATTACTGGGAAAGTTGGGAAAAAGCTTCCCAAGAGCAAAGAATCTGTTCTGAAGAGAATGTGAAGAAATGGAGATTAGCGGGCCCTCAGCCACAGCAGCAGGAAGTTTTGCTCTTGCTGCAAAATTCAGGATGACCTTCAGAGGGCAGGGCACAAGACCAAGCAAGCACAGCCTGGGGGTGGGAGAGAACAACACGTCAGCTAGGTGTCCCGAGTGTCCCAAGTGTCAGACTGCCTGCCTAGGCCAAGGGGCCCTCCACCAGACATCTGGCCGGTGGGCAGGGCCTCCTGGTGGGGCCAGGGAGAGGGCAGGGCCGGTCTGGGAAGCCATCCGCTGCGGGGATGAGGCAGCCACACACACCTCCCGTTAGGAGAAGCCCACAGGAACGATGTCCTGCGTTGCCTTATTTCAAGGGAAATGATGAAGTTGCTGGGGACAGGTTGTCCGGGCACAGAAAAAAGACGTGGGGTGAATGACCAACCCACTGAATCCCACCCTGTTTCTCCAGGACAGAAACCCCCCCAAAACTTTGAGATACATCATTGTGAGATGATGCTATAAAATCAAGGGTAAAAAGCTGAGAAGTCTTAGTAAATCTGCCTTGTTTGCAAGGCAAACAAGGCCCAAACAGGGCATGCCGACACCCACAGTTGAAGCGAAATGTGGCATGACGGCCGATCATTCCGTCCCTTCTTCTCCAAGTGTCCCCCACACAGAAGCTGACAAGCAACACTTGCTGAAGGTGCACGACCGCGTCCCCTCAGCCACCTGCACGGACACCATGTCTGCTTCTCCCCGGAACCAGCCCACTGGTTCATGCTATGTTACCTCCCCTGACGCCCTGACCGTCTCCAGCCAGTGCCTGAGTTTCCTGGTCTTCTTCAAGGCGAGAGTCCTTGAAAGAACCACGCTGAGTCACGGTCTCCACTGTCTCACATCCCATTGGCTCCTCAGCCAGCCCCAGGTGGGTTTCCATCCACCCCCAGAGCACGCAGCAGCTCTGGTCAGGGTCACCAACAACCTCCACCTCATCAAAGCCAATGCCAATTTTCTGTCCTCATCCTACGTCACCCCCCTGTGGCACAGCTGACTGTCCTCTCTACACGGAAGGCCTCAGAGTCTCCTAGCCTCCCCTCAGCCCACCCACTCACAGCCAACTCTGGAATGGACTTTCCTCTGCAAGGTCACCTCTAGCATCCCAAGACTCCATGGTCACACCTCTCCTCTTCTCAGTCAACACACTCTCCCTCCATGATCTCATCGAGCCTCCCCCCCTTCCCCTGATGCGACTCAGACTTTCATCTCCAAGATGGTCACAGACATAGGAAACGGACACCTCCATGCGACCAAGAGACCATCTGAACACGTCTGTTCCAAAATTCTCTCTCAGAACATGGTACCACCACCCATCCCTTCACTCGGCAGAATCATTCCAAAATCAGATCCAACTTGTAACCTACCAACAGTTACTAAAAGAGGCAGAGAATAATTCCACCTACTTACTGAGCACTGTAAGGTCCTACATGACCTGGCTCCTTCATTTCTCTGTCCTCACTTGTGTACCCTCCCCCTGTACTCACTGAACTCCAGCCACAGGGCCTTCTCATTGTCCCTCGCACATGCATTCCTGCCTCAGGGCCTTTGCAAATGCTGCTCTTCCAGCCTGCAGGTTTCTTCCCAGACCCCCACTGGCTGCTTCTTCACAGGTACTCTGGTCTCAGCCCTTAAGTCGCCTCCTTGGAATGCCTTTCCCCCACCTCCCTAGCCAAGGAGCTTCCCCTCCCTGCTCCGCTGCTCAGGAGGCTAATACCATTACTGGTTAAACACAAGCACCATACGGAATAGGTCCACTCCTCGCTCCCAGAGCGCAGAACAGGGCCCGGCCCACAGTCAGGAGGGCACGAAGCACCCTGCTGCCCATGTGTCGTTGGGAGCATCCCCAGGGCAGGGAAGGGAAAACAGACCTGCATGTGGGCCAGAGCTCCGAGCGTTCCTGAACCTCCAAGGCTGGGCTAGGGGCCCATTAACCTGGTTTTCCATCACCCTGGCCATCCCTGTCACAGTACTGTTCACAGCCGGTTTTATAATTAACTTGTCGCTGGTTCTGCCTGAGCTGGGCTCTCAGCCCCACCCACCTTCTCCTCCAAGCCTCGCAGGGGCCCTGGCCAATCAGCAGTACGTGAACAATCATATCTACTGAATAAAGGACGACGCGAGGGACCCGAGGCCGCTCTCGGTGACTCACCCAGAAGACAATGTTGTAGCTGAAAAGGAGGTACTTGTACCAGCAGCTGACCTCGGCGTTAGAGTATCTATAATAGTGCATCTTCTGAGAAGCGGGATCTGTGGACAGACATGGGAGTGGTGAGATGACAGGTTCAGCTGCAGAACAGCGCCCCCAAACCTGCCCCCCCAGAAAGAGCAAAGGCGAGGTTCACACACAGACTCGAGGAGGCACTCCAAATCGTTTCCGTGTTCCTGCACGAGTCCAGATACTGCTTTACCATCAGTGCCAGCTACAGACTGGGCAAAAATCATGTCAAGTCAACCCTCCAAAAAGAGCCAAAAAAAGAAGAGAATTTCTGAAAGAGTGGAGGATGCCAATTTTTATTTATTTTTTTAAACATTTTCTTTATTTACTTGTGAGAGAGAGAGAATGAGCAGGGGGAGGGGCAGAGGGAGAGGGAGAAGCAGACTCCTCGCGGAGCAGAGAGCCCGACGCGGGGCTCGATCCCAGGACCCCAGGATCGTGACCTGAGCCGAAGGCAGATGCTTAACCGACCGAGCCACCAGGTGCTCCCATTACTTTCCTTTTGGAACCCGACAGCAATCCAGGTGGGTCCTTAACTCCTCCACCACCCCTTGCTGCCAAAGCCGTGGCTCAGTGGTGGGGAAGGAGGTGGGGGCCTTAAGCTGACCCCTGGGGGGGCGGCAGGACCTAGGGCTCACAGGGGAATGCTCGCCCTCAGCCCCCTGCTCCCCTCCCACCTCCTGGGGCCGAGGAGAAGGGCAAATCGTAACAGGGCCCGAGGCAAAACAGACAAGGCCACTCGGGCAGTGAGGAGACAACTGGCCCACACCTGCCAGGAAGAAACCAGCTGCTGCCGCAAGGAGTGGCTACTGCAAAATCCCTTCCTGGGAGCCGCCTCAGGGGCCTGGCCATGGGCTCGTGATGTTCTGAGAAAGGGACGCCAAGCAGGGACATGCAAACCACACCCCTCTGGAAATGGGTGCCGTGCCCACTCGACCTCCTGGTCACGGGGCAGCACCAACCAGCACAGTAGTCTGGATGCCTCCATTTGCTCACCTCTTCCCTCCCTCCGACAGGGATGCGAGAGTCTGGCCCGGGCCCGTCTGGCCTCAGAAACCAGCCAGGTAGGGGACCGCGACCCAGCAGCTCCCGGCCCCACCCTCAGCACAGCACTTCCACAGAAGTCCCCTCCAAGGAGGGAGTATGAATGCAATCCCGGGTACCAGGGACACCCCCGGGCACAGGGCACACAGGAGGCCTGAACACAGCCTGGGCCACGCCGCTGGCTGCAGGGAGCCGGGCTCCTTCCTTCAGGCCTCCGCATCCTCAACTAAAACTGATCCTTAGCGTCCCTGGAGCTGAGGGACCCAGCTGGCAGCATCGAACGACTCATTCCAAATACAGATCTCGGGCCTCTCCCTTCTGCAGGTTCTGAGAAGTAGGTGTGGGGTGGGGCCCAGAATCTGCATTTTTGACAAACTCCCCGGTGATTCTGACATGCCCAACGTACCCGGTATCAGCCTGGGCACCAAGGGCTGCGGTCCCTCTAGGGTTCCTGCAAAGGCAGAAGGACCCTGCTGGCTGCAGCCCAGCACGCAGACCAGGGCTAGGGTCGGGATGGCTCGTGGCAGGCAACTAACTAAAGGGAACCAACCTTCACCCATTCGTGTTGCAGACATGACAAAACCCCCAAAGCTCTGGGGTTTTCTCCAACTACAGATGACTAGCTTCATGCATATAGAAAAATAAACTTTTTTTAACCTAAAGCTCAGGCAAGTTTATCACAGAAAACAGTCAACTTGGCCAGAAATGCCCTAGAAGGCGGAAAAATGTTCTAAATGGTAGAAACCCTGTTCCTTTTTATGGACGAGACAATCCTGCTTCTTAGAATTGTCAAACACAGCCTCCTCTTCTTCGTGGTTCCTGGAGAAGCCTGGCAGGTGGATGGCCGTACCCTCCGTGGAACTGGACCCCAGAGACTGGGGGAGGCTGCTCAGGCACAGTACCCCAAAGTTTAGGAGTCCTAGAGAGTACTCCTTGGGCGTCACTTAACCTAACCATGGTAAAGCTCTCTCTCAAAAGCTTTGAAGCAGTAAACAAAGCCAGACTCCCTTCTTCCTCCACAGAGAAACCAGCTAATTAGCACGTCTGTCTGTTTTCCAGAGTACTGGCAACCTCATCCCTGCCCCCTGCTTGGGGCCTTTGGGAAATGATTACCCTGAGGTGATGTGGAGACTCTCGACCTGGAGATCCCTGTTCTTCAGTTCTGACCAGTAAACCGTGGAGAACACAGAAAGGCCACAGGAACTCCATGGGCACGCAGGCTCTGGAGGGGGGAATTCTCCACAGGGCACCTGGCCTCCCTCACCTTAGGTTTCACCCTCTTTCACGTGGCCCCGAAGACCTCGCCCCACAAAGACACACAACCACCCAGGTAAAACTGCTTTCACAGACGTCAGGGTCCAAACCCAGACCCAGAGAATCGCAACAACCAAGACATACACTCCCAGCCCTTACTTCCTGGTAACTCAGACATTTGGAACTACACTAGCCAGGTCCACACCGGGGAAGGACCAGAAACACCCTAAGCATCCACAGCACAGTGTACCACACTCAGACGTGTCCCCTGTACACCTGCCATGCACAGCCCAGAGCATTCACATGGGGCATCACACCATTTCTGTTGAACCAAGATAACCCTCTGAGGCCTAGGGGTGGCAATGTCCCAATGACACCATTTCCCCATCCCACATGAGGAAACTGTTGAGGGGAAACAGTTCAGTCTTTCTTCACCCACTTGTTTATTCCTCCCCATGGGATGATAAGGCACTCAACTAACCATGGGGTGGGGAGAGCCAGCCCCCTTCCCCGCCCGCCCCTTCCCGTGGACCTGAGGAGCAGGGAGGAAAAGCTGCCTCTCACCCTTGCACGGGTCTCTATCCTGCTGGCCAGAGGGTGGAGAAGCAGATCCTGAACTTCAATGTCACCGAAAGAGCCGGTCTCCACAGGGGCGCATCCCAGGGTATAAACTAGAGCAGGTAATGAGGTAATGGGAAGGTTTGTTTGGACCCCAGCCTAAGCCACACCCTCTAACACAAGGTCCTCGGGACCCCATTTGGAGGAGAACAAAGCCAGCACTGAGCTCCCAAGGTCTGGCTCAGTGGCCTCACTGACTCAGTGAAGGAAAAAGGACTGATGGGTACACCTGAGCCTCCAACCAACAAAGAACCCCAAGAAGTGGACAAACGCACCGTGCTCACTAGAACCCAGATCTGACTCAACATTCAGCCGAAACAACTCCAAAGTGACTGTGCTCCCTGAGAGCTCACCTTACTTGCTCAACCCAGTCACATCAGAGGAAGGCAGAACTTAGCTCTCCACCAACTAAGGAATTCAACGAAAACCAAGGCCATTTAGGGGCACCTGCTGGCTCAGTAGGTAGAGCAGGCAACTTTTGGTCTCAGGGCTGTAGGTTTGAGCCCCATGTTGGGTGTAGAAATTACTTAAAAATAAAATCTTTAAAAAAGCAAACAAAAAAAACCCCATCAAGACCATCTACCTTAAAATATACACAAAGAATCTTATTTTAACAAAATAACAAAATATCCTAAAAGATGGCTAAACTTTTCACAAGTACTAATTAACATTGCAACACAGAAGGATCTCCAAAAGCTGTTCTGTAGCTTTCGTATTCTCTGGAAATACATAGAAAACAATCATCAGAAAAATTTAATTCTAAGTCCTGAAACTGTCTCAGTTCCAGAACTTATTAAAACAGAAGAAAGCATTTACAGGGCAAATAGACATGTTGTTTGTCAAAACATCAACTTCTCAAAACAAGGGGGAAGGTTAGAATCATGTCATAAGTGTTGAGAGAGCTGGCTAGCAGTCTGAGAGCTAACTAATAAGCCAAAATAAATCTAAATATTTAAGGTTGCAAGCACACACACACAACACAACAGAGCATTTCAGGACGTCCCTTTCTTTGACCCAACAGGAAAAAATACAAAGTATAAAAATATCAATGTGAAACAGATAAAGAGTTTTCAAATTCCCATATAATTAAAAGTAACATTAACATAAAAAGAAATACAAATGATGTTTTCAGCAGCTGCAGCAGTTATGACAAAGGGTAAAAATCTACAATACATAAAAATCCATGCTTAAAAGACTCCAGTGTTGCAAGGACAAAGGATATGGATACTACATGAAATGGAAGGACAATATAACTAACAGATGACAAAACGTCCAACATCACTGGACGGGAAATCTAAAGACAATCCAGAGATACTATTTCATGTTACACTGTTTTTGTGTTTTGTTCTGTTTTGTTTTGTTTTTAAATTTTATTTATTCATTTGAGACACACAGATCTATAGAGAGAGAGAGCATGAGCAGTGGGAGAAGCAGAGGGAGAGGGAGAAGGAGACTCCCCGCTGAGCCAGAAGCCCGATGTGGGGCTCGATCCCAGGACCCTGGGATCATGACCTGAGCCGAAGGCAGTCACTTAACCATCTGAGCCACCCAGGCGCCCCTCATGTTACACTGTTTAACGAAATCACCCGCACTACTGCCCGCAAGCCCATGGTGAGGGTGGCAAGTTCATACCTTGCTGGAAGGAGAGTCAACTGTGACTACCCTTGGGTAAGCAATATGGTTACAGATATTCAAAACAAACAAAAACAAAAATGTCATACCTTTAATCCAATAAAGTCATGACTAAGAACTTGCCTCCAGAAAATAAATCAACAGAGGAAAAGGAATATGCATTAAGTATGAAATCTGAATATCACGGTTTGCAATTACGGAACAATTTGTAAGCATGTGGTTGAAGGCCAAAACGGAATATAAAAGTATGGAAATGGTTGCATGGGGCGGTGGACTTCTAAGTGATTCTGTAAAAACATTTCCACTGCTGTGCTCACCATTACCACTGCTGCATTATAAATGCAAACTGGCCATTGCTGGGGAGAAGGGTGTGCCCACCTCAGAGGTTATTGCCCCCTCAACGTGATGACCTCTACCAGCACTGTAGACAGGGTTTGTCTACTTTGGGATTATTTCAACCTGTAAGAGTCCTTCCTTCTCCCTCTCCCTGTTTATTATTTTTTTAAGATTTTATTTATTTGAGAGAGAGAGAGAGAAAGAGTGCATGGGGGTGGGGGCAGAGGGAGAGAATCCTCAAGCAGACTCCCCACTGAGCACGGAGCGTGACATGGGGCTCGATCCCACAACCCTGAGATCATGACCTGAGCCGAAACCAGGAGTTGGACACTTAACCAACTGAGCCACCCAGACACCCCAGCTCCCCATTTATTTTTAATTAAAAAAAAAAAAGCAGCTCATGCTCCACTGTAAAATATTTGAACAATTCAGAAGTATGAGAAGTGAACTGGCAATGAGAAACCACTAAGCACTGGTTTTCACATTTTCACCATGACCCACAGTAAGAAACACACTAACAAAATCAAGCCAGCGCCCACATACTCGCATGCGCAGCTGAGCTCATGAAACAATCCCTCCCCTCACTGCATGCTGTGCGTTCTAGATTTGCTGTTTCCGTCTTTTTTTTTTTTTTTCAAGATCACGCCTACACATTATCTAAGAAGCAACTGCTGTAAAAGTTGTGTTGAGAAAAAGAGCAGATCCTGGGCCAGGGCTCCCCCTCTCCAAGGGACCCTTTCAACTTCTGGCTGATCTTGATATTTATACCCCATACAATAGCTCTTAGAAATTTCTGTATATAATATGCTTGTGTTACTATTCCCTGGCTTTTCAGTTCTAGGTATTACCTACCCACTTCCTACCCTGGAAGGCAAGGATGTACCTCTCTTTACTCCCATAGAAACCACTTGTCCGCTGAAATCCCTTACTCTTCTCCTTTCCTGTATCTCCACCCCAACTGTAGTCAAACTCCAGCAAAGGCTGGAGTGATTTTCAGAGTTTACATTATTATGGCCACTTCAGCCACCAGAGTGAGCCATATAAACCATCATTACTGTTCTTACTTTTTGTCCTCTGGAATTAATAATTCCCTTATTTTCCTATTTAATTTCCTGCAAATTTATCAACATTCAACCCCAAATTCAATGCCAGTTGTCCAAGTCTCCTCTCAGTACGTTCATTCACACCAGATGTTCTATTTCCATTTCTTCTTCAGAAGAAAACTCTCCTGGAGCTTACTGAGTTCGATCTGGACTGGTGTGCAGAATTCCCTTTACCTCAATTTGGGATACAGCCCATGAGAGATCCAGTCTTTGCTCTCCCTGATGGAGAAACCCTTCTGTGCAAAAGGCAAGGTTTTTGGACCCTGTATGCCTGAAAACACCTTTATACTACCCTCATTCTTGAACAAAAGTTTGTGTATACAATTGGAATCAATGTCACAAAAGAATGACAAAGGTGCCACTCTACCATCTTCTATTTTCCAGCATACTGAGAAGCCGTGAAACCACTCAGATTCCTGATCTGTGTGTTTGATGTATTTCTATGTAGGCTGATCCGGCTGCCTTTTGCTGGGAAATCCTAGTTGTTGGCATCATTAACTCTTTCCTCTTAGGCCAGTCAGGTTTTCCCAGTGAGGTCTCTTTTAATCTCCTCCCTGGAAGGGACGGGGCTGGCTGTTAGTACTGTAGAAGCCAAATGGAAGTAGAAGGCTGGAAAGTGAATGAGCTCTCCGTTTTTACCTCCAGGAATACCTGGAATCTCACCTTCTGGAGAAGGTTTTTCCTTCAGCAGAATAAATCTCCAACATCCAGCTAAAGGGGAGAGGGTGTCACCAGCATCATGGAGAAAGGAATCTATGTATCTAACCACATCAGCTACTCTCCAATAATCCTTACATTTAGCCACCTTGTATGCCCCTCTGCCCCCCCAACCCCAAAATAACAATGTAGTGACACCAAGTTCTCTATTTTAAACCGGGTCACTTGTGTATCTCTTCCCGGCTGGCAAATTTTTTCTTGTTGTTTCTTCTCCCATTCTCCCTGTCCTCAGAGACTGATTCCTTTTTAAAAATTCCCTTTATCTTGGGGCACCCAGGTGGCTCAGTTGGTTAAGCGGCCGACTCTTGGTTTCGGCTCAGGTCATGATCTCAGGGTCCTGGGACTGGGCCCCGTGTCGGGCTCTGCACTCAGCGGGGAGTCTGCTGGAGGATTCTCTCTCTCCCTCTGCTCCTGACCCCACGCACTTGCACTCGCTCTCTCCCTCTCTCAAGTAAATAAATCTTAAAAAAACAAATAAAAATACAAATTCCTTCTATCTTAACTTCTGTGGGGTTCCATAATAAAGTAAAATTAGGTGTGTCCACTCAATCCACCAACTTACCCAGATCTCTAGGAAGACTTCAAAATATTTTTAGTTGCCATCTTTTTACAGAACAAAGTGAAAAACCAGAAAGTGTAATTTATCACCATATAAAAGAAAGGGTAAAAGAAACCTTGCAGATGTAATTAAAATGACTGATCAATTGACCTCAAAATAGTGAAATTACCAGAGTGGGTCCAAGGGAATTATGTGAGCCCTGAAAAGCAGAGCTTTCTACCAGCTGAGGGCAGAGGTAGTCAGGTTCCACGCCTGAGAAGGACGCAGTGCATTACTGCTGGATCTGAGGTACGGGAGCCACGTGCACGGAGCAGGAGTTAAGGGTGGCCCTGGCCGACAGTCAGCAAGGAAGCAGGGCCTCAGTCCTACAACAGTCAGGAACTGAATTCTGCCAACAACCGGCATGAGCTTGAAAGTAGATTATTCCCCAGAGCATCCAGAAAGGAATGCAACCCTGCCAACACCTAGATGTGGACCACGTGAAACCCTAGGCAGAGATCCCAGCTGAACTATGCTGTACCTGGACAGCACCACCCACTCATAACCTAGAACCCCCACCCCCCAAGTTACCCTTGCGGTCTCCTCTCCCACTCACTCTCCAGTCGACCATTCACCAAGATTCAACCTTTCCACGTGGCCTTCAAGGCTCCCAGCACTGGACCTGGCCCAGTCATAGGCCCATCCCAGGGAAGGGCAGCCATACTCCCCAGGGAGCTGGGGGCCCTGTTGCACCTCCAGGTAGCATACCTTTGGTAGCATACCCTGCTACCAAAGTACCAGGTAGCATACTCCAGGTAGCATACCCTGGACATCCCTACCACCCAAGAAGGGAGTCCTCAGAGCCCACTGGGGGCCGGGGAACATTCTCAGGCCAAAGAAACAGGCAGGCCTAAGGTGACGGGTTTAGGAAGACATAGGTGAATACGAAGGGGAAGAGGTTTCAGGGCGGGGGGGTGTTCACAAAGGCAGGCCAGAGTAGGCTGCCTCACTGCCCACAGGAATGATGTGGCCTCAGCCCCAAGGCACAGTCACCCACTGAGAGGGGAAGGGCTCAGATCCACAGGCTCTCAACTGCTCTCTGAGTCACACTCAGAGTCAGAAGTCTCTATGTCCCACTCTAGCCCATTCCCCTCACAGCCAGGGTCTGCCAGAAACAGTGTGAACTGGACATGGTGGTAGCAGCCACTCAGAGGTATCCAGAAGTTTGACTCTTCCTCAGGGGAAGACATTATAAAGCCACAAGGGGTGAGGCTGGGCCACCCTCCCTTATCATGGGGTCACCGTGCCCCTGGCACACAGGTGTGGGGAAAGGGAGGTTCCCAGTGTTCAGAGACTGGAGGCCCATGTGGAGGTCCAGGAGAGCCTAGGCTACCAGCTCTGAGCCCCAGCCCCAGCCCCAATGGGCCTGGGGTTCGAAGTGCTTGGTTTCCTGTATGAAACCCTGAACTTAGCAAACACAGCATTAGGAGTTTCCACCACCAAAACCCACAACCCAAAACCTGCTGAGTCTAAGGCGTACCGGGAGGCCTCCTTGTTGATCTGGTGAGAGAGACCTTTGTCTACCTCAGTGCAGTCACCGGGAAAGAAGCAGAGGGAGGGACAGAAGTGGGTCAGAGGAGGGAAGCGGAGAGGCAAGGGCTCAGCGGGAGCAATGCTGGGCCTGGAATAGAGGTCACCTAATCCAGTGATTTTCAAACTTACTATTTTTATTACTTTGTAAGCTACAGGAGGTTTTGTTCAAAGGAACTCTGACCCAGAAACCCAGCATGAAGGCAGGCAGAGCAGGTCACTCATCTCAGGTGTCTGGGAGGAAAGGGGAGGCTCCGTGAGGTGCATACCTGAAAATAATGGGCCTGGTCCAGAGGATCCCAAATTCCAAAGAACATGAGAATCACTCAAGGAGCTTTCTCCAAACTGCACATGGAGACTAGTTCAATAGGACTGTGACAGACCTGGAAATTCACATTTTTAAAAGCTGTCCTTCACAGCAATTTGAAGGGACCCTTGCTGGCCAAATCTGGAAGAAATCTGAGCATCAGACTAAACAATTATAGTAATGGATTTTAACTCACTGAATAAAATAAGAATCCGCGAGTCCACTCAGATATACACAAATACATGGATAAATAAACAAATGGAGAAGAGAAAGCTCTTCTTTACAGCAGAATGCCAAATGATAAATGTAGAAGGAATTAATGGAATTAAAATATCACTGTTCAGCAACCATGACAAAAAGACCGGTCAAGAACCTTCTGTCAAGGGGCGCCTGGGTGGCTCAGTTGGTTAAGCGACTGCCTTCAGCTCAGGTCATGATCCTGGAGTCCCTGGATCGAGTCCCACATCGGGCTCCCTGCTTGGCAGGGAGTCTGCTTCTCCCTCTGACCCTCCCCCCTCTCATGTGCTCTCTCTCATTCTCTCTCTCTCTCAAATAAATAAATAAAATCTTTAAAAAAAAAAAAAAAAAAAAGAACCTTCTGTCAAGAGTCATCAGAGGGTTCTGTTTTGGTCCGTTACAACTGCTACAAAAAGTAGCACAGACCAGGTAGCTTACAAAGAACGGAAATTTATTTCTCACAGTTCGGGAGGTCCAAGATCAAGGCACCAGCATGGCCGAGTCAGGGCCCTCTTCCTGGTTCAAAGCTGGTACCTTCTGCTGTGTCCCCACGTGGTGGAAGGAGCAAGGAGCTCTGTGGTGTCTTTTTTAAGGGTGCTAATCCTATTCATGAGGGCTCCACCCTCCAGACCTAAGTACCTTCCAAAGGCCAGTCAAATCGGGCACTGATTTCAATATGTGAATCTGGGGGACACAAACGTTCAGACAGTAGCGGGCTCTAAAATTAGTTGATGAAAGTTTGATGAGAAACAGCACGTTTGCATCGTCTCAAAGTATCTCCCAGTAGGACACTTATTAATTACAGAGAACATAATAGTAACTCAGCAGTGGAGAAACCCAGCAGATACCACCTTATTAACTAAGTCATTGCTGTTTCCATCATCGGTAATGAGTCAAACTAACACGGGTCCCTCCTGAGAAGACACCTCATTTCTGTGGTATTCCTGATGAAGACGCAGAACATGAATCTAATTGTAAGGAAAAATCCAAGAAATTCAAATTAAGGGAGATTCTACAAAATAACTGGCCTCAGGTCAAAAGGTAGAGCTTGTGGCCATTTTCCTTAAACAAACAAACAAACAAACAACAACAACAAACGGAAATACAACCTTAGGACAAAAAGCAAGCCAGGGGCCCAGAGAGAGACCTTGAGGATGATTCATCAGGCAGCTCATCCATCGGCACCAGCAGCACCGAGACGGTGCAGGCCCACCCAGGTGAGGCAGGGCTTAGTCACCCACAGCTGCTGCCCCCCAACTTTTCAGAAAGCTGGGTGAAAGGAGGCCTGGCACCTTCCTGTCTTCCCAGCTGTTATCCCCTCCGTCGTGGAAGGTGAAGCCGGCGGTTTGCAGGATGGGGAGCCCCTGCTGCCACGGTGCATGGTGCCCGATCATCACCGCAGGCCGGTCTCTGAAACCCTAAGTGCACATGAAATGTCTACACTCCGAAGCCGGTTGTACACAAGATGTAGAGAATCTGGGCCCAGTTCACAGTGACATCTTCAATGGGGACAAGACCCCAGGAGGCCAGCACGGTGCCGAGTCTAGACCTCAGGAGGATCTAACTGGGCCCTCTGTCCACTCTGAAATTCTCAACTAAGGGCCTGGGGCCCGGGCTCCCTCGAGTGAAGATGATGTGCGGAGCAATCCATCAGTGCGCAAACTCGCTAGGCCAGTCCCTCCCCGTGCAAAGGCTTTTGTTGTGGAAGACAAACACCTCCAACTTGCTTCTGCATGTCCGGATCCCTGCTGCATGCAAGGCGCCCAGAAAGAGGCTGTGGAGGCCAAGCACTCACAGCGAGACCGGTGCCTGACTCAGGGGGCTGGGGACACACTTCCTTCTACGAAATCCGGCGTCAGGAAGGTGCTGAAGGGCAGGATCCTGCACAGGAAGGAAGGAGGAGGTGGGAAGCCGGTCAGGAAATGGCTCTACAGAGATGATGCTTTAAATGCGAACGAGATAAGTGCTCCACATCGAAGACAGTCACCAACTTGCCCTGAGATGGGGACACCACACTGCAGCATAACACGGACCAACCATCTCACCCCCAAGACTCTCCAAGGCCATTAGCAGCACAGTCCCCGGTGTGTGCCCCGCTCCGGGCCGGGCCCTGCCAACAGTATCACGACACGCCCGCGTGGCTGCCCCGCAGAGCTGACACAGCTGGGGCCCCACCCACCACGGATTTTCCAGATAATGAGTGGGCCCACTCGTGGGGAGGTATCAACTCTGCTCCAATGACTGAGTCTTTGCCGCCGTTGGGGGGCGCCGCTCCAGTAAGTGCAAGGATTTGACCTGCATGTCTCGTGTAGACCTGAAATGTTCTCTTTGCAGTTTGCCCCGCCCCCACCTGCTCGCCCCCAACACACACACACACACACACACACACACAAACTACGTAAGAGAACTGACAATTACATACATTGACTCCTTTTCCTCCAATTTTCCATGCCTGAAATGCATAAAGATTATAGTTGTAAAATGTTAAAAATCCCTGTACCCAACACTGCACGGTCTGCTACAATATCCTGTGTTTTAAGACAACCAACCCACTTCACTCCAAGAACAGCACTGGGAGCACCCCGGAATCCTGCTCCGGGGCGGGAGCTCTCCAAGGCCAGGGCAGAACCTGGCTTCTGGCCTCTTCCCAGCAATGCAAACAGCCCGGTGCGGGGCGGGGCGGGGAGGTCACAGAGCAAAGAAAACAAAACAAACTTACTAAACAAGCTAAGAAAAATGAAGCCTGCTGGAAAAAAATAAATAGAACTTTGTGCACTGAAAACATAAAGAGAAAAGGAATGGGGGGAGAGTAGATTTTCTTTAAAAAATGCAAATCAATGGTGGGACACTGCTAAAAAAGGCTGAGAGGGGTCTGTCAGGGGATTAGCAGCTCAGCCCCTAAAACAGAATCCCAGCAGGCCAGCCCCCCCTCTCTGCAGCTGTGCAGGGAGCCAGGTCTCCTCCAGCCTGGCAGACTCAGGCCCACGAACCCCCATCAGAACGCAGGAGGTGGGCAGGCGATCCTACTGATATCAGGGGAGCCGTATCAAACTTTTTTCTGCTCCAAAAATAAATGTATAGTCCCCTCTCTGAACGATTTATTTGAACTTCAACATACCATACACCATAACATCTTTCTATAGAATGGTTTGTGTTTCTACGAGAAAACATTTACAACCTGATTCTGATCCTGTCGTCCAGCTGGGACAGATGGGGCGGGGCGAGTGGTACCAGATGGCTGAGGGAGGCTGCCTGCCGCCCCTTCACAAAGGAGGGCTCCCATTGCGCCCCAGAGATGACCTCGCCAGCAGGCTTGGGGGAGGTGCCCGCGGCTCCCGGCCGAGGGGGCTTTCTGGTTCCCAGCCCCACCTCCCAGACGCCCCCAGCACCCAGGGAGAGCTGTTGGGAACTGCACACCCGAGGGGACAGGGGCTGCCAGAGCTCCAGACCTGTTGGAAGTCGACAACTTTCAGGAGGGCAAGAGGGCGAGGTCTGCAAAACCACAAAACAGACTAAGGAAGGTGCTAGAGCAACAGGTGGGCGGAACAAAGGTGTCGGAGCCAGGGCTTCTCAAACTTGAAAGTGTATGCAAATCACCTGGGAATTTTGTGAAAATGTCAACGCTGCAGCTCAACAAGCTCTGCCCGGTGTTGCCAATGCTGCCCTGAGACAGGCCTGAGAGCGGAGCAGACCTGAGATGCCTAACAGAAAAGCCACCACCATTAGGGCAAGTCCTGGGAGGAAAGGCCACCACCCACCTTGACTGTGACCAGACTGACCCAGGATGTAATCCGCTTTCCGGGAGCTGTGCTGTAGTTTTGGACTTCGTTCGGTATTTCAGTGCATCCCACTGGATCCTTACAGGTTTTTTTTTTTTTTTTAAGATTTTATTTATTTATTTGAGAGAGAGAGAATGAGAGAGAGCATGAGAGGGGGGAGGGTCAGAGGGAGAAGCAGACTCCCCGCTGAGCAGGGAGCCCGATGCGGGACTCGATCCAGGGACTCCAGGATCATGACCTGAGCCGAAGGCAGTCGCTTAACCAACTGAGCCACCCAGGCGCCCTCTTACAGGTTATTTTTATTCCCATTTCACAGCTGTGGAAGCTTCTCTAACCCAGTGACTGGAGAAGTGGGACTCCCTGCCTCTTGGGCATCTTCCAAGAAGGCCTGCTGTGAGGTCTGGCAGAAACACACAGCCCAGAGCAGTGACACAGAGGCCAACCCCGTGAGGCAGACAATGGGAGGAAAGCCACTGGGCCAGCAGGCTCAGGAGGCCCAGGGGATGGCGGCTGGGTGGGGAAAGGCAGATAAAGGGCCAGAAACCAACCCTAAACGGGCACCAGCAAAAGGATGGTTTTGCCTTCTGGAATCTACAACCCAACATGGAGACAAAATTTAAACCTAGCCCCCTCCCCCTGCAGGAACAGGAGAGGGGATATTTAGGTACAGAGGGTGTCTCTATGTCCATGTTTTGTCTTTACTTTTAACAGCCGGGCCTCACTTTAAGGGAAGGTAAAATGCAGAGCTTTACTTTCCTCCCCTGACCCCATGATTCAAAGAGGGAATGCTGCCTTTCGAAGAGAAGAGTTACTCACTCGCACCACACCCAGCCCCCGAGAACTGACAGTATAGGTGTTAGGCCTCGGGGGTGGGTGAGTTTCCATGTGAAAAACATCTGTGGAGGTGACCCTCACCACCACCTCTCAGGAACCTAAGGAAGAGATACCTTCTGCTAATCCCATCTGATAACATTTCTTCCCCCAAAATCCTGAGTTAGCAAGAGGGCTTTCAAGGTAGTGACCAACTGTTTTTGAGTTGGAGTCAAAGAACTCAGAGTCACAGCTAAAATGTTTCTGAAGTTCATCTCTGCAACGCTGCCATTTTCCAGAGACCAGCGCCCATGGAAATGAATTGCCACGGTCACCTGGAAAGAGCCAGTGGCAGAGCTGGGACTCAACCCGAGCCTTCTACCTCTGTCTGCTTTCTCCAGAGCACCGTGCTGCCACAATCATGACCTTGCCCGACCCTGTCTGGGTCCAACTACCGTAAAAGCACCACCTGTGTTTCAGTGCACTTGAAAGTAAACTTAGCTCTTTTTGCCGCGTCTTGGACATTTGCTGAAATGATGCCACTCCAAAGTACAACCCCATCCAGGGCTGGAACTCATTTCCTAATTTGTGAGACCTGGCTAATGAGGAGGGGAGCGGAATCTGCCACCCCAAAATCTGCCTCTCTGGCATAAGGATTATCTTGACCTGGTTATTTTTTTAAAAACAGCAGGCAGGGGAGAAGCTCTGAAAACCAAGGAGAAGTTACTGAAGGGAAATTTACACTGACAAGGGAAGTCTCCACTTGTAAGGGTGTCTCCTCTCAGTACCAGGAAGACTAGGGTGACACTAAATCATAAACTCTTATCAATGGAGACAGAGCCCAACTTAAATCTGCATAACAACCTAACCCCGCCTCCTGGTCTTCCCTCCCAGCCCCAGTCATCTTTCTTGTGTCTTTAGCTGAAGAACAAATTTAAGGTGATGGCTTGGGCCACTTCAGGGAGTTCCTCAAGTTCTCCTGGATCTCGCTCATGGATGCAGGAGGTGTACCTATTACTAAACTTCTGTTTTTCTCCTGTTCATCTGTCTTTTACTACAGGAGCTCTCAGCCAAGAACCCAGAAGGGCAGAGGGAAAATTATTTTTCCTCCCCTCAGTGAGGCAGGCTGATCTCAAAAATGGATGGATTTTGGAAGGATAACATAAAATGGAAACACGGTAAAAATAGTGAGTTACTAGTCCTCATGCAAAACAACTCTACTTCAAAGGCAGGTGACTATTACAGATTCTGGCTGTGTTTAGAAAGCAAAGCAAGAGACTTTTCTGGTTTGGGGCGGGCTCAACTCCAGAAAAAGGTACCCGGGAGCAGCCCTCAGCTCTGCCTGCAATCCCACCTGTGGGTAAAATCGGACCCCCCCCCAGGAGGAAGCTCATTATGCCCACCAAAGACTGGGGGAGGTGAGACACAGGGGCAGGGGATGGGTCCCCTCAGTTGGGAGAAAAATTCCCACAACCATAGACCAAAATAAAAAGAAACTTTCTCAACCACCCCTGCCACTAAATGCCAAGAGATCCTCCACGGACTTCATCACCGACTTCATGCAGGAGGGCCGGGAGGTAAAGGAAGACCACAGTGGGTGCCTGGGAGTAGCTTTTTCTGTCAAAGACCAGGAGGCTAGCGCTCCCAAGGGGCTGTGTGTTCTCTCTCTCACCCCCTCAGTGGCCACAAACAGGCGGGACCTCTTCAGGTCCCCACTGTACAAGTCGCCACGATTCTGATCCAGTAAGAGGGGGTGACCGCCTCTAATCAAAGAGAGATCTCGGCACCCCTGGGGAGATGGGGGGACAGCTGGGAGAACGGAGTGCAGCCCGGGGACTGCCTGCCTCTGGCTCAGTGGGAAGATTCATGTCCTAAGGGCTTCCGCTGGTGCTGTACAGTCGCCGCCCGCTGCCTGCCCAGCCTGCCGCCCGCCTGCGATTCAAGAGTGCGGACACGGCAGAACAAAGGAAAATGGCCGGGGCTCAGGCAGCGTGGAGGCTACGGGCCAACCCGCCAGCAAGCAGGCTGTTCTGCAGTGAGCGCGCCAGGCAGGAACGGGGGACACTGGGCTGAGCACCGAGGTGCAAAGCAAAGTGGAGCCTGCGAGACTGACAGCATCCCAGGCAAGCACCTGGACGCAACCCAGACACCACCCAAGGCCACAGCTGGCCCAGGAGAGCTCAGGCTGAACCCAGTCCCAGAGGTGGCAGGCAGGTGGCTGACAGGACAGGCACTCCCACTCCTTGCCCAGCTGCTCTGAACTCTTGGGCGGGGCGGGGGGGGGGCAGTTCCAAGCACGGCATGGAGACTTGAGGGGGGAAGGGAGATCCTGATGGAGGTAACCACAAAAAGCAGGGCCCACCTAGACCTCCAGGGATGGGGGGCACTGGGAGAGGGCAGAGTCCGGGCTGGGCAGCTCACCCAGCATCACAAAACACAAGAAGGGTCCCACAGTGGCTAAGACCGGTCTACCAAAAGACTTCTAGGAGCATAAAGGGCTCCTGCTGCCAACAACAATAGCACCACTGGCCACCCTCCTCCTCCTCCCCTCCCCCCCATCAAAAAATCCACAATGGGAGGCAGCAGGAAACCAGGGCAGAGCCTGTGAATAGCTCCACTGTCAGTCCCCAGGCCCCACCTCCTCAGCCCTACAGGTCACCCCTAGCTGCCACCCGGCCACAATAGAAACCTCTGTGCTGCCCAGGCCCCAAGCCCCATACAACCGAGCTGTGGGCATGGGAAGTTCTGGACTTCTCACAGGGGCAGCAAATGATGGCAGTGCTGGGAGACACAGGGTAGGGGCACAGGCCTCAAACCCACCAGTTCAGGGGCGTGTCAGCCCCCTTTCATCTGCCAGCCAGCCCTAAAATCTCCCTGCTTCCAGCCCTGCCCAGGCGGCCAGAGCCACAGGGGGCAAGACCGTGGTCACTTGAGAGGCACACAGTGGCCACGGGGATGGGGAAACAGAGGGCTCCCAGAACTCCCAGGAGGATGCCAGGCCAAGGCTCCCACATGCACCCTCTTCTCGCATTCCTCCCTCCCTCCCCCCCAGCCCAACCCAGGAGGAAAAACTCAGCTGCCCTCACCTCCCCACCCCCCAGCTTCTGCTAGGAAAGGAAGCCGCCTGAGAAAACCCATCTATTATTTACACCAGGTGCCTTCCACCCAGGCTTTTTAAAATCACAGGGTGGCAGTCAGACACTAAGTGGCCTAAAGCAGCTGGGGCTGCAGAGCAGGCAGGAGATCAGGGGTGGGGGGTGGGGGGGATCCTAGAGCAACAAAAGGCCCAGCGAGGCCACGATAGGAGGCCTAACCCTACACCAACCCCTGAAACTGAGGGAGAAAGTGGATGCCCAGTCCCTGCTGGGTTCTCAGCCAAGACTCCGGAGTCACACCCTACCCAAGTCCTGCACACTCCTGGGCCTGCTCAAACCCCCATCCGCGAAGCCTCTCCTCCCTCCCAGGACCTCATCTGACTCGGGCCGGCTCCTCTTATATCACACTTTTGGGTATGCACAGGGCACAGCCAAGGGCTGCAAACAACAGGTGCTCTGCGGAGACAGGCTAACCTGAGCTGAACCAAAACAAGACTTGCGGTAGGAACCAGGACACCAGCACACCCACGGTGTGTTCCCTCCAGCTCTGGGCTCTGCCTGCAGAAATAAATACAAGATCCCTCCGAAAAAAAAGCTTGGAAACTTTCCTTCTCCCCCTTGGAATCAAAACAACGTGCTTCCTTTCTCGTTAAGCACTCAATGCCTGCACCCCTCTCCCAGCCATCTATCATAGACCTGCGAGCATGTGCAAGGCATTCCTGCAGCTTGGCTTCTAGAAACAAAATTGGTCCTGAAAGCAACCTCAATGTCCAGCAGTAGGAGGCTGACAAAGTGAATCACGACGTACCACACAGCGGAAGAACGTGCTGCTGTTAAAAAGAATGGACTGAACTGTGAGCTGAAATGGAACAATCCCAAAATAAGCTTTAGAGTAAAAATCACTAAGTACAGAACAGAGTAATTAGTATACTAGCAGGGGACACAAGAGGAGTACAGAAAGGAGATGCTTGACTAGGCACCCAGCATCTGGTGGTGGAGGCCTCAGGGGAGCAGAACTGAAGGGGTCAGGCATGGAAATGCTAATTTTCACTGTGTATCTTTATGTGTTTTTTTAATCGTGTATACATTTTTTAATTAAAAAGTTAAACCTAAATTGACATTTAAAATCCCTCAAGTTTAAAAATAAACAAATAAAATAAAATAAAATCCCTCAAGTTTGTGACTGCAGGCACATACAAAAATATCGCACCTGTAACTCTCCACATGCAGCTTCTGGTATCTCCCTAGAACAGGGGGCAGGGATGAAATGGGCGGGGGGGGGGGGGTTGCCAGCTTCTGTCACCAAGAAAGAGTACCAACTCAGAGAGCTCCCTGCTCACAGCTCCTCCCCAGGTCCCAAAATAGAAGTTTTCCCAGGAAGACCAAGAGCAGATTCTGCCAAAGGCAGAAAGGAAACTTGAAGTGATCCCACAAGAAGGACCCCCTGGGGGCAGGTCTACTCCGTGGTGAGACTGGCAGACCCCAAGCTTTAGGCAATGTGCGCAGGCATGGGGGAGGCTGAGCCTCAGGCAGCCCAGTCCTCCAGCAGGGACCCTTCGCAGGGCCCTCCCCAGCCATTGGTGAGGCTCAAGATCCTAGTAGTATGAACCCATCCCAATTTTAGCAGCTAAAGAAAGCTATTTCAACAGATTTCTGGGCCTGGCCCAACTCCAAGTATAGGCTAAAAACAGTTTCTCCAAAATCCCAGCTCAAAAACCCCAATCCCTTAGCCACTAAACCCCATGTATATACCTTTTGGGAAATGGGAACTGCAAAATGGAGTCAGTGAGACGGGTGATGGGTCTGTGTATTTATTCCTTACTAAAGGGATACACATATGTTGTTTAAAAGCCTCCCTTAACTGCATGTCAATAAACGCTCTGCACTCAGAAGCACTGATGTATTTCCTCCAAGTGATTTTCCCCCTAAGGAGCAATATAATAACCATCCCAGTCTCTCCTGCTTCTGAAGGGTATGACACAATGCCTATTACAACCAGGACTGGCCAGACAGTTTGGGTGAGACCATTTGGAAAGCAGGGAGTGGTTCATGAATGGAGCTCTTCCTACCTCGCAGAAATAGGCCCCCACTTATTGCCACCACCCCCAGGCCACCCCAGAGAAGATCTCCTAATGACCTCAAGCTCACAGATTGCCCAGGCCACAGGGAAAGAAGGCTAGAAAGAGGGGGAGTGTATGTTTGGCTCCCCTAGGCCATAAGATGCTCTCTGAGGACTGCTCAATGTTCAACTCGTAGCCCCCCAATTAAAGAGCACAAATGAGACTTCACAACAAGCAGAATCAGGCTGGCACTTGGAGCCCTCAAACCTCAGCTGCTGGGAAGCAAGTCCCTGCCCCTCTCAGTGGGCCCAGTGCAACCCCTCGGTGGCTCTTGCCCAGAATCCTAGAACCCTCCATCAGACCAAGACCGGCTCCTCTCCAGCTATCTTCCTGCATGAGTGGGCAAGGCCTTCACCCCCACGTAAGCACTGATCCTCAACACACCAAATCCTGTGGCACCTCGGCTGGCACCTGCCCCTCAACCTCATCTGTCTTCCCACAAGAGAGCAGTTCAGGGCTCCCCGAACCCAGAGGGGCCCCGAGCCACCCTTGCACCCGGTACAAGCCACTCCCTCCCTCTTTGCTCCCTGGGCAATGAAAACCCCGCCACTACCACCACCCCACTCCCTTGTCAACATGCCCCTTCAAAATGTGTCTATGCTTACACCATTACATGTATTTCACAGGAAGTACCTAGGAGACAGGCGGCAGTGACTGTCGCAGGCAGGATGAGGGCACAGAGCCAGCTTCTGGCCTGGAGGCTTCAGGAGTGAGGAAGGCCCCCAAGCCACAGCCAACACATTCTCTTCACACATCCTTCCTTCTCACAACAGCAGGTGGCCTCCTTCCCAAAAAGTTGGCTGTCGAGACAGGAGCTGCCCCAGGAGTAGAAGACACACCAAACAAGGTCATCAGTGGGGACTGACCAAGTAGAGAGGACGGGCAGAGCGCCAACAAGGAGCATCACACGTGGTTCGCTGGATGCAGGTATGGGAAGGCCTTCAACAGGGGAAGGAGGCTAGGGGGCTCCCACCAGAAGGCCCCGGAGTACACAGTCCAGGCAGGGGAAGGAGACCCCCCCCACACACACACAGCACCTCCCTGGGCTTGGCTCAGACAAGTGAGGCAGTCCAGTCCCTAGGAGGAGGGTGATCCACAAAGTTGTCGGACTGGTTTGCCCAGGATGGAGAGAACAAGAAATACAAGGTACAGAAGCCAAGGAACAAGGGTCAAACAGGGAGGGTCGTCCAGTGTCAAGGGGCTGTGGTCTGGCACCCAACAGATCTGGCAACAGGAGGCTAGGGGTGGGGGGCTGCAGGGAACCCAGGCCCCAGGTCTACACTATTTCCTGGGTGCTGAGGGGCAGTCCAACAGGCCGAGAATAAGAAGCCAGGAGATGCTAAAAGACGAGGACCCAGGTTTCTGGTAAAGGGGAGAGCCACCACTCCTGAGAAACAAGTGTGAACAGTGACGAGCTCAGGCCAGTGCGAGAACCAGGAGCAAGGCTGAACGCAGGCTGCTGTAAGCCTCAGAACCCTGACAGACCACCTCTCCTTGACCAGACTTAATCAGGCTCTTCGGAGCCCTCTGCTCAGCCAGGCCTGACCTTGGGCTTCCATCTCCGTCCTCGCAGAGTCCAGTTTCAGCAAGAATCCTGCTGAGTCCGTTTGGCCAGAATCCCTCATCCTCCGGTCTGACCAGCAGCTCATCTTCCAACAACCCTCGGGTAACAGCGGATCACCCTGGCCTGCCTTCGACAGAATCCTGAGGTCTGTCAGCGAAGGATTACCCTACCCTCTGAGAGATTTTCCATCCACCAACCCCCTCCATTCTGCTCCTTGGCTATTAATCTCCCCTTTTCCAGGCTGCATTTGAGGTTGAGCCCAACCTCTCTTCCCTACTGCAAAACCCCAGAGCAGAAGTCCTTCTATCTATTGCAATAGTCCTACAGAATGTCGGCTTTACTGCTTTAACAAGTGTCTGAATAATAATTTCTTTAACAACACGGAGCTCCAAGTCCTCCTGGACCCAAAATGTGGGAACCACTTGGTCTGGGGCTGGGGCTGGCCTCCCCCACCGAGGTCCAGGGACAGAGCCATCTGCCTGGCCCCGGGGTAAAGGGCTGAACTAAGACAACCAATCTGCAGGCTGGCCAGACACGAGGGAGGTCTCTTCACGACAACAGCCACTCAGCAGGCAACCAGAGCCTCTCCCTAGAGCGGCTGGTGACAGTGGCCAGAGGCACAGGCTGAGCAGAGTCCTGAGCATCAGTGAGGGCGCCACAGACGGGAGATCCCGACACTCCTGCTGCTGGACGTCACACGGTGGCGTGAACCGCTGCAGTGGGTGTGTGGGGCCCAGTCACCCCTCCTCAGGAGGCCCAAATCTGAACATGAGGTGGCTCTTTTCCTTCATGCCATTTTCTGGTAAGCCCGGCTCACCTCAGGCACCCCGAAGGGCCTCTAAGGCTGGGAGCCCAAGACCCTGCCTTGGGGCGGCGCGTCCTGCGACACGCTGTGGCCCTCGGCCCTCCCGGGCTCACGGCTCAGACCTCCAGGTGTAGATGAAAGAGATTCAGGGGACCCTCATTTAATTCCAGCAGCTGCGAGCAACTCTCTCCTAGGTGCCAGGACTAGGAACTCCTCAAAGCCTCTTTTTTAAAAGCTCTCCAGGCCCTGCAGAGTAGCTCGGCACAGGTCCTAGCAGCTGGTACGAGTCATCAGGGAAAACCCAGAGAGGTCCTCAAACCGCTCCTCAGGCTCCAGCCCTGCCCAGCCCCTTGTCCCGGCCTGCCTCTCCCTAAACCTTAGCCGTGCAGGAAAGCCCAGCCTCGGCTCTCCCAAATTCCAGGGAACACACAGTCTCAGGGAGCACCAGGGGCTCACCTCTTACCCAAGATCCCAGAGGCCACTTTAGAGCCAGCTGCCATGGCTCTGGGCCCCACAGTGCAGCTGGCAGAGTCCAGCAAGAGAGGAGCCAGTCCCTCCCATTATCCCGCTGATGGACACCAGGACTCTAAGCCTTCTCCCTGGCTGCTCAGCAAGGGAGGCAGAACAGACCTTGAGAAGTGAAGGGTTTAACCCCACCCTGCCCAGGCCCACTGAAGCTCAGCTGACCAGGCCTCCAAGAGAAAAACTGCCGCACAGCAGAGCCTGGCCCAGCCCCACCCCACCCCACCAAGCCCAGGAGTGGAGAAAGTGGGGTTCCCAGAATCAGCTGCCGGTGAACACTTCACTGAGAACTGTCAATGTGAAGGCAGCAGTCCCAAACCAGAGCGTCAGGCCTAACTCCAGGGCTCAGCTCCTGCTTCTCGGACGTGAAGTGTGTACCTGCGTTTCACAGTGACCCCATGAGAGACAGGAAGGGCAGATTCTTCTCTTATTACAGATGAGAAAATCAAGTCCAGGAGGGGGGAAAAAAAAAAAAATCAAAGCCTTGTCCAGGTCACTCAGGCTAGAAAGGAGACACAACCTGAAAGCTGGCCTCCCCCACTGTCCACCCTACAAGCCGGACAATGTTATTTGTCTTCATGCCTGACAGAGGCACTGAACACTTTCCACCACCCAGCCAGGGTCTGTGCTGTTCCAACACACGTACCTGCCCTTGTCTGAACCAAAAAATACGCTGTTAGGTAGAAAATGGACATGGACATGGACATTATGAATACTCCACACTGATTCGGAGAGGACACTGCTATAACGGAAGGTAAGACAAACCAGGAACACTGGCATCCATCTAGGCCAAAGATTCACAAAGCACTAGTCTACACAGTACCCCAGGGACTCTGATGACCAGCCAAGAGTGAGGCCACTGCTGTAAACCCCCACGATCTCTCCCTCTATTCCAGATGGGAAAGCAGAAAGTCCCCGAAAAAGGAGGAATTAGGACTAAGAAGTACGTTAAACCAGGACAGAAGCACCTGGAGTCTCATCACCTCCAGTAGTGTTTCCTGGCCCTTCTGGAAGTCACCAGAGACCAAGCAGGTGACAAAGCACAAAAGCCAAGTTCCATAGCATGGCTGGCTCTTTAACATGCCACAAGGGGGGGCTCAAGTGGAAAAATGCAATTAACAGAGGGGTTCTCCCCCCTTCTACAGGCCAGACAACCATCCCAGCCCCACACTCAATCAAGCTTGTTCTCCAGCTTTTGAGGACCTCGCTACCTTTCCTACAGGCCTACAAGCTCAGCCCGAGAGTCTCCAAAATGGAAGAGGAAGGGCAAGGCCTATAGGGGTACCTCTACCTGCTCCCCCTTCTAGAAAAGGTGGCTGCCCCTACCAGCCACATACAGGTAAAGCAAGGGGGAGTCCAGAACATCAGGGCTGACGTGCCAGGGCAGTGATGGGGGGCAGGAGCCCACTTCCCACCCCACCAGCATTAACATCCCTCTTTAAAGGCCACCAGGACCCCGCAACAGAAACAGGGATCATAATCCCAGTGCACAGCCCTCAGCACTGGGGCAGGAGCTGAACATGTGCTGAGTAAGCCTCCACAGCCTGGGACTCACCACAAGTCCTTGGGCCCACGAATGAATGAATGAATGAATGAGCAAAAGAAGACCCGAGGAACTCAGGTAACTTGCCCAGGGTCAGAGAGCGGGCTGCCTCTGCAGACTACCTGCTACCACCCAAACCCACGGTCTCGTTCACCCTCTCTCTGCCCTTCAAATGTGGCACCCCAATTCATCTTTAGCCTCAACAGTGTTTCTTCAATTCATGATTCATGTTTCTGGTGACACAGAAACGTGACACTCAGACCCAGGCCTTGGGAAGAAGTCACAGGCAGGACACAGTGGCAGGCAGATGGGAGGCATTCAGTGCTATTGACCAAATGTCCCCAATCCTCTTCCTCAGGAGGGTGTCAGGAGGGCCACGTGGCTCTTCGGCCAGTGAAATGCCGCTTCTGGGTGGGAGCCTTAAGAGCCAGGGTGAGACTGATCCCTCTCTCTGTCCCTCTGTCCAAGTGTCCGGGAATGTTCCAATTAATCAGCATGGGTTTGCAGTGAGAACAACAGAAAGCAGATATGCAATGGATATGGTATGAGCAATAAACAAACTTCTGCTGCTTTAAGCCTCTGAGATTTGGGGATTGTTACCACAGCAAACCCTGATCTATCTAGACAGATAGAGGCCATGACTCACTCCCCAATCTTCTCTGCATGGAAGTGCTGGGCTTCCCAGTCCCTGGCCCAAGGGAAACAAGCTTCATCACCAGTCCCTCAACAGGGGGCCAGGGATGCCGGCTGCGTGCCCAGACAGATGAGATGCTCTCAGAAGCAGGGGATCCAAAGGATCCTGCACTGAAGGACCTACCAGCTCCACTGTGGGCCAGCCTTGTGCAGTGTCCTAAACACCTTTTATACAAAGGCTCTGTCTAAATTTGAAATGACGAGAGCGGCTCACATTGACACCTGGACCAAGTTACTCTGTGACCTCTCTAGAATAGTGTCCTCCTCTGTCATACGGGACGGATACATTATCTATCATACTATGTCGGTTCAAGGGTTAAATGAGTTAATGCGAGTAAAGCTTCTAGGATGGCGCTTGATGTATGCGTCCATAAAGAGTACGTCTCAATAAACTGTTACAACACTCTTAAACCTTCCACAAAGCTGCTGTAAACTTGTCCATAACCTCCACTAGGTGTTAACTCCAGCCAGGTTGCCCAGGACTGGCACAATGATACTCTGTAGGCTCAGCCAAACTGAAAACCCATCAAATCCCTGAGCGCACAGTGACCCAAGGGAGGCCTCAGGAAATGTCTCCAGAACCCAGGGCTTCCAGAATTCCCTGGCCTCCACTATCACCATGACCTACAGGGCAGGGCCCCCTCCCCTCCTACACAGGGCATGAGATTTTCCTCCCATTCTCAAACACGGGAAGGGAGGCACCCTCAACCTGCCCTCAGAGATTAGCACAGCTGCCCAGCTGGTAAAGGAGGAAAACTTTCCTGGGCAGCCAACTCTCTGAAGGCCCTTCTCCTTCATGCCTTTTCTTCCTCAAGGCAGCCACCTCCAGAAACACCAGTCGCTTTGGAGTCCTGCTTGTCTGAATGATGCTGCTTAAGCTGAGATCAACCGCAGAGCAATAAAACACCAGAGAGCACCTACTACCTATGTCCAGCCTGGGCTCTAAGACCACACAGGGCCTACGGGCCAGTCAGGGAGTCATGAGCCTAGAACAGTGCCTGCAAACAGCACCTGGCACCTCTGGTATCCCACAGACTCTCAATCATGCTTTGTTAAATGACTTGAAGGTCACATTTGATGTTCCAAGCAGTGCAGTTTGAAAATGCAGAGATGGAGAGATGGAGAAATTCTCCAGCTGAAGGTGGGATGCAACAAAGGATGATGCAGGAAGGGGGGAGGGAAAAATCCCTCTGGTGGCCTGTCTCCCAGACACTAGGGATCCTCAGACTGGGACAAAGTTTGGAGACAGCTGAGAGAGGAGTTAGAAGGGCCTATGGGGCCAAGACTGAAGAGGATGCATCAGGGCCCAGGAGGATCCCTGGAAGGAAGGGTGCCTCTGCCAACCCCAGGGCTAGTTGAAAGTAGAAGGGATATAGCGGTGCTGGGAGTGCTCTGATAGCCTAGACACAAATAGGGAAGGGTGGCCCAAGCACTCAGCAGGCATTAACTTCCCCCATAAGGTCAAAGGGTAGGAGGAAGGCTACTTTTGAGGATTTGGCAGGCAGCTACACCCACTCCTATCAGCCCAAGCAACCCCCACCCCGGAAGGAAGACCTCTAGAGAGCAGACCACTGGAGAGAGCACACCAGCAGAGGCTCCCGTGTAACGCCCTGCACTCACGACCCAAAACGCCCTGATGCCCCCAGTCACCAGCACCGCGGGACAGCCACTGAGGGCACTCATCACAGCGGGCAGCCATTGGCCAGGCCAGTACCAGGGCCCACGCCTTTCCCCAGACTCCCCACAGCAAGGACCGCTTCTAGCAAGAGAACAACTCCACACGTGTCTCGGAGGTCCCAGGACTGAAGTCCCTACACACACACACACACACACACACACACACACTTCCTACCCACTGCATCATCACCCTTACACACACACACACACTTCCCACCCGGTGGCACCACCACCCCTCCACGCACACACACTTCCTACCCACCCGCACCACCACCCCTCCCCAGCAAGAGGAGCGGCGCGAGACTAGCCAACTCCGTAACCACAGACCCAACTCCACCGAAGCTCCAGTTAGGTCAGGAGTCGGGCTTTGCTCCCAAGCACAACCTCAAACGATCAGCACGAAGAAGCTGGGTCACCACCTACTCAAACTCGGGCCACCCCAAATCCGTGCAGGGCAGAGTGGGGCGCACCGCCAGGGTGAGCCACTCGGTGCACACCCACCCCGGGGCGGGGGAGGGGACGGACCTCCCAAGTCTGCACCACCCTCTACCTCTGGCCGGAGCTCTGGGGGGCCGAGGGCCCCTGGCCGAGCCGAAAAGAGTGCCCCTCCCTGGGTTCGCCGTCGGGGGCAGGGGGCAGAGCCCCTACAGGCGGCGGCGGCGGCGGCAGTCCGGCCCCTCTCTCCCCGAGCTCTCCCACCCCCGCGCGGACCCGGCAAGCACCCGTCCGGGGACGCGGGCAGGGCGAGGGCGACAGAACCCCCAGCGCCCGGCTGGTCGCCCGCGGCGGCTCCCACTCCGCCCGGCGCCAGAGTTCGGCTCAGCGGGGTCCGGGCCAAGGCCTCCAGCCCCTCGCGAGCGATCTGGACACAGACAAAGCCAGCGCCGCCCGCGGGGCCGCCTCCGGGGCAAAGGCGAGGAAGCCGGAGGGGCCGAGCCCGAACCTGGGGAGCAGTCCTAGTCCCCAGAGGGTGCTGGGGGGGTCGGCCTCAGACAATGAGGGGGGTAGGGCCCGACGTTCCAGCGGGGGCTCCGCGCTCCACTCACCCGGGCGCGGCAGAGACGGCGGCAGAGACGGCGGCGGCGGCGGCGGCGGCAGCGGCAGCGGCTCGGCCCGGCTCGGCCGAGGAAGTTAGAGCAAGTTCGGAGGCGCGGGGTGGGAGGGCGCGACTCGGGCCGTCCGAGCGGTGGGGGCGGGGCGCGGAGGGGCGGGACCGGGGGCGCGGCGCCGGGGACAGCCGAGAAAAAAGCGCCGCTTCTCCGCGCCGTGCAGTGCCGCCCCGCGCGCCTTGGGCCCGCCCCCGGACCCGCCACGCCCCCGGAAGGCCACGCCCTGGGCACGCCCCTCCCGCCCCCGGCTCGCCCCTCCCCCAGCCCCCCCGGTCTTTCCGCCCGCGCTGCCGCCGCAGCGGCGGCGGGGCCTCTTTGTCTCGCTTTGAGGCCGCTGCGAGCGCTCGACGAAGTACGCCGCCCGGGCGCCGACGGCCTTAACGAGGACTCGGCGGGGCCCCCGAGCCTGCGAGAAATCCGAGTTGTGGGGGCCGAGGGGAGGCCACATCTCAAGGGGTACGGGGGTGACTGGTAGGGGTGAGCGCAGGATTAAAAAAAATGGCCGTATTGAAAATAGGAGGCGGGGCGCCTGGCTGGCTCAGCCGGTAGAGCAAGCGACTCTTGATCTTGGGGGTCTTCAGTTCAATCCCCCGTTGTGCATAGAGCTTACTTTAAAAAAAGAGAGAGAAAATAGGCGCTCCTGCCTGGCCTGGGAGGGTGGGGAGGTGCTTCAAGAGAAAGGTAGTAAGTTAACATTTTGCATTTCTTTGCACACTGGGCAGCAAAGACCTGCTCCTTGTCTTGGTGCTAAAAATACCAAGCTTTCTTTGGACCTCCTGCTGAAATTTGTTCCTAAGATCTGCCCTGGAGAGATGGCTGAGAGCACTCTCGGGGAAGGAAGGAGGGAGACTCGAGGTATAGCTAGCTTGCAGAGGGGTGGTCACGCTGCTGGCCGGGTACTGGTATTAGAAAGGCTAACCTCAGTGGTCGCCTCCCGCCTCTCTGAAATGAGGCACAGGCACACTTCTGACTCTTAAACTCATCCAAGTGGAGGAGGGCTAGGTGGGCAATAGGAAAGTGGCATCTATCAAAACTGGGCCACGTTCTAGTACGAGCAACCAACAGGTTGAGTCCTATGTAAGGAGATCTTGCAATGCAGACTGTCCATTCCCAGTTGCTTTTATTAAAGAGGAGGCAGTCTGCTTGGGACATCCCAGGCAGCTCAGGGACGTCCGTGGGGAACCTGTCTATTCAGTCCCCCTTAAGCAGATACTGAGTGCTTGGTTGAGTGCCTCATCTGCTAGGCTCTATTTTGATGCTGAGGATACAACAGTAAACAAGACTGCTGAAGCCTCTTGCTCCATAAAGCTTACTTTTAGTGGGGAAGACAATTACAAGTTGAGATAAATGCTGGAACAAAAGCAAGAGGCTGGGATAGAGAATGGGAGCCACTTTTGATGGAGCTGGCAGGGAGGGTGTCTTTGAGAAGGAGATGTTGAAGTCAAATGGATGAGGAGACAGCCTGGGGAAAAGCCAGGCAGACACCTTCCAGGTTGAGAGCAGTATGTGCCGAAGCCCTGGAAAAAGGTAAGCTCTGGACGTGTGAAGGAGCTGGAAGAAATGAGTGTGGCTGAATAAGAAGCCTGTGAAGGAGGATCAAGATGAAATGGGGAGGTGGCCAGGGCATGCGAGACCGTCTAGGGATGGAGGCTTTTTAATTAAGCCAGTGAAGGATTTTATGCAGAAGACTAACATGTTCATGATTTACTGCTGTGTGAAGAATGCAGTGGGTGGGTGGCAGGCAGAAATAAAAACAAGAAGACAGTTAGACTGTTGGGGCAGTCCAGGCCAAAGATAATGGTGGTTTGGACCAAACTGTGGCCACACTAAGATGAGTAGTTGAGAGAAGCTATTTTGGACATGAACTCAGCAGGACATATTGGTAGGATGGATGTCAGGAAAGGGAGAAACCAAAGATAACTTTCAAATTTCTGGCTGGAGTAAGCTGGTGGACAGGGCCTCATTGATTGGATGAGGTGGCCTAGAGGAAAGAGACTATAGCTCAGGGAGAAGCATCAAGAATTCTGCTTTAGCCATGTTGACTTTGAAATGCCCATCAAAGACCCAATTCAACTGTCAAGACTAGGAGCTCAGAAGGGAGGCCTGGGCTGGGGGGCGGGTGCTTTGGGAGGCATTATCTTAACGATGGTAAAGGCTGTGGTATCTGAGGAAGTCACCTAGGGTGAGCCGGTAGTTGCAGAAGAGAGGGTTCAAGAGGAACCCAGAGGAGCCAAAGGAGCCAGAGCAGGAAAGACTGAGCAAGAGAGGCTGAGGAGGCAAGAGGAGAACCAGGAGACTGCTATATTCCAGAGACCGAGAAAGGAAACAGTTTCTAGAACAGAGTGGGCGGCTGTGTTAGATGCTACTTAAAGCTCAGATAAGATGAAGACAGGGAGGGATCCACTGACTCTGGCAACATGAAAGACATTGGTGACAGTGATAAGGACAGTGTTCCTGGAGTAGTGGGATGGGAGCCAGACCATGGTGGAGCTATCGTGTTTGGACAGCTTGTCTAACATGGAATGAGAACTGGGAGGGGTCTCGAAACGGATGTGGAATCAGAGGAGACTTTGGCAGAGATTGCTAGATGACCCTAATAGCCATTCTCCCCCTGGCTACGTGGCTCCCCAGAATAAAAGCAAGTTGTCAGACTCCCTTGCAGGTAGGTGTGGTCATATGACTTAGTTCCAGCCAACCGGCAGCAAGGGGAGGCGTCCGCGTACAACTTCTGAGAACCAGCTTTCAAGGGCCACAGTGTTCTCTCCTCAGTTGTTGCTCTTTCTGCTCACTGGAATGAGTGAATGTGTAGCCTGAGCTCAAGGAACCATATTAGACTTTGAAGTGGAATGCATGTGTTGAGAATGTTAGTGCCACAAGTTAGAATATATCTGGGTTCCTAATGTTTAGGGAGCCACCATACCTGCTCTGGAATACATACCTCTTGACTTTGTCTATGGAAGAAAGAAAATTTCTGTCTTGTTTAATCCTCTGTTTTCTGATGCTGGTAGCCATTTCTACCTTTAACTTTTGTTAGAATACAGAGGGGTTTGTTGAAATATGGAAGTTACTAGAGCAAGTTTATGGAGTGATAGGAATGATCCAGGATGGAAGGCAGGAGTGAGGATTCTGAAGAAAGAGAGATGGGACATGGGCCCTAAGGGAGAGGACGCCTCTGATGGAGGGACACCTCCACCATTATTGAGGGGAGTATGGAGGCAAAGATGTTTCCAGTGAAGTTGGCCTTGGAAAGGCAGTCATTCACACTTGATGGTATTTGCTGAATTCTGGATGTGAAGGAGGTCATGAGCTTAGAGCAAGGAGGAAGGAGAGGGTTAACCCACCATTAAGCACCATGGACTAGATGGCAGAGGTCCTGCCAGCCAAAGCGCCTCTGAGAGACTAGTCCATTCCCTTGTGGACTAGTTGGCCACACTGCAGCAGGGTATGCAGAGGATGAAGGAGGGGCGCCTGGGTGGCTCAGTGGGTTAAGCGGCTGCCTTCGGCTCAGGTCATGATCCCAGGATCCTGGGATCGAGTCCCGCATCGGGCTTCTTACTCAGCAGGGAGTCTGCTTCTCTCTCTGCCTGCTGCTCCCCCTGCTTATACTCTCGCTTGCTCTCTCGCGCGCACACGCTCCCTCTAGTAATAAACACATAAAAATCTTAAAAAAAAAAAAAAAAAAGAGGGTGAAGGAAATGCCCACAGAGCCACCATGGCCTCCACCCCCCCACAGTAAGCCTCCCTTGACAGTTACTTATGCCATTCCCAGCTGCCATAGGAGACCCACTAAGCTTTACCTGACCCATTTTATAGCAATATGTGTGGTTTCAGAGCCTCAGGGATACTCAAAGCAGAGCAGGCCCATTTTATGTTCCTGGTTCAAAAAAATAAAAAACATCAAGAGACGGACAGCGCCAATTCCTAAAAGGGCTGGCTGTATTATAACCAGTGACTTAGTTTCCAGGCCAGCCCCTGGAACTGTAATTGCCGAGAATATAGCTGAATTATATAGTGCAGACTACAACAAGCCTGAGGTATGGATTATGGGCACAAAAACCAGTACAGGAAGGAAGAGAAAGAAGCTGAGAGTTTCCTCTCCTGTTCCTGAACCTGTAGTTGGCTGTAAATAAAATGTTAAATGGCAGAGCTTGGTCTTAATGGTCCTCTGACTTCCTCCTTACCCCTCTGTCTTGGTCGAGTTCCGATTTTGGTCCCAGTGCTGTCTTTGCTTTTCCTGGGCTCCATGCTGCAGCACTTGTCTGTGGACAGGCCAGGGGCCGGGCAGAGGGAAGGAAGGAACTTGAGCAGAAGCGGGACTTGGTGTTGGAGAAGTCTAAAGGTAAGCAGGGCGAGGCCGGCCCGAGCTCCACAATGCAGTCCTGGAAGCTGGGGATCACTCCTTCCTTCCTGAAACGTTCGTCCCCCTTGACTGGTACACACACCACGCTTCTGGCTCTCCTCCTACCTCAGTGGCTTCTCTTTCAGTCTCCTTGGTCACCGTCCTCTTTCTCTTCCTGATCTTCTCCAAGTCTGTGTTCATCAGAATTCTGCCTTGGTCTTTTTCCCTTCACATCTCCCAGTCCCAGGGTAATTCCCTCTACCCCTCTGGTTTTAACTACCATTCATGGGCTGCTTTCTCAATATCCATTGTCCTCTCCTTTCTTTCAAACAGGCCTGGGAACCTAGTTTTTTAAAATTACACTTCCCAGCCTCCCTTGGAGCTAAGCCTTGCCATGTGACCCGACTTGGCCAAGGAGACACCAGCAGGTGTCTGTGGGGATTTCTGGGAAAGTTTCGCTTTCCTCACACAGGTGCTGCCGCTCGGTCCTTTTTGCGCTTCAGCCCGTCTGGAATGCATGTGGGAAGGAGGGCTGAAGCAGCCTTCGTATGACCACTACAGGGTGGACCTGGGACCTGAATGGGAAGCTTGTTCGCGAGGTGACCTCCCCGGGCCCTTCCAGCCCTGCCCGTCTGTGAGTCACCCCTTCCGTAATCACTTCAAATGAGAGAAGATGGTTTTTGCCGAGAGGAAGCCCCCAGATGTGGCCAGATGAGACATGAGAGGGAGGGGACAGATCAGAGAGGTTAAGACACAGACCCATGGGACTGCCTGCACTCAACCCCCAGCTCTGTCCCTGGAAGCTTGGAAATAAGGGACATACACAGAAAGTGAAAGTCACCTGGCAGTGTAAAAAGTGTTGCTTCTGGAATAATGTCATGTGAACTGACCTTCACAAAGCTATACATTTATAAAACAAATGTGGAGAGTAGTCTCAGGGAGTCACGCAGCTCCTAAGTGGTAGAACCAGAACCATCAGCTTTATGTCCATTCCTCCACCCAAGACTGTGCCCCTGGGAAGTCATGAACACAGGGATTTGGGGGGATGTTGCATCCCTGGGACCTCTGCTCAGGCCCTGCTGGGAGGAATCCTGATAGGACCGCTCCCCCCCACCCCAGGAAGGAGAGAGAGAGGCACCCCCACACACCGCGGAAGCAGAGCAGCACATAGGTGGATGCTGCAGGCATCGTGGGTGCCTCCCGGTCCCTCAGCTTTTTGCTGGTCCCATGGGAGAGACTTGCTGTCCCTGGGGACTTTTGCTGGGCAGTTCCTGCCACGTGCGCACACTGCCATCTAGGGGCAGTTGGCTGAAAGGAGTTTATCCAGCCCCTGCTGGGGGGGTGTGTTGGAGGAGGGGAGGAGGGCTTCTCAGTCCTTGTCTGACACTGTGGGTGTTGCCTTCCTTCCTGGAGCTTTCGTCCTCTTGGCTCTGCGATTTACCCAGGAGGGAAGACCACGTATTGCACACCCAACTCCTTGGAGTCTCCTGATCCCCCCCTTAAGTGTTGCTGCTCTTCCCAGACTCTGCACTGAGCCCTTTCTCCCTGCCCCCCTCACCTCCACAGGCTCTGCCACGCCTGTGTCCCACACCTCACGTTTATTGCCAGTCTTGCTCTCTCTCCTGAGCTGCCGCCCCAGTCTAGAATGAAAATCTGATCCTGTCAGCCCCCTCCCCTAAACCATTAGTTCTTTTCACTGAATGTTCTACAGAGACTGACCGGGTCTGGTCACTGTGACCACATCTCTGACCACAGGCTGCCCTCACACTCATTGACCCGGCCGCCACCTCCAGCGTGATGGTGGCCGCACACACCACCCTTCGGGATCAGGTGTTGGAATTTGATCGCTCAGGAGGGAACTGCCCCTGGCAGGAGGAAGCTGCCTCGCCCAATGCTCACCAAAGCCCCCTTTCCTCATTTCCAGACAACTGATGAATGAGCCCAGCCCCTGCCTCCCCAGGGGGTCAGTTCAGGCTTCCCTTGGAATGACCTCACAGTTCATGTCCTCCCCCCCGCCACCCCCCCACACACATACCCCATCCTGCTTCCCCTCACTTTCCTGGCCATGAGTCGCTGGATCCACTTCTGTTTCCTATGTGCCTGGCCTCCCACACATGCCATCACCTCAGCTCAGAACATCTTTCGTCCATTCCCTTTGACTGTGTGAAGATGCAGGGAAGTAGAAAACCCCTCAGGTTAGTCCCTTAGCCAGGCTCTTCAGAATAGGCCTACAGGTGTATCCATGTCACCGACTCCCAGAGCATCATTCCTACTCTGACACTGGGGTCTCGCTTTGTTTCTGCTGCTGGCCAAGCTGGTCCCCACCTTCCCCAGGGCTCCTGCCTCGCTTCTGCCCACTGCCGCCTCTGTGAGTCTTAGGCTTTCGCCCCCTTTTTTTCTCTGAGAGGCACATTCAGGTGCCCCAAGTGAGTTGCTGGTTGCTTCGGTCAGCTGTCACCACCCATATCCTTTCTTGGGCAGAACTTTTGTGCCAGTCTTGTAGGTGCCTAGCCAGCCCATGAGGTCCTGACTCAGAGTCTACGACCCATCCCAGGTCCGGTCACTGGGCCCAGGACGGGTGGTTTGTGACACAGGGATCTGGTGAGGGGCCTCCCACAGGAAGTGTAACATGCCAGCTCTCTGAGATCCCCAGGAGAGGGCAGTGATGCGTGGCATATGGGCACATGTCTATCCTGTCTGCTGTTAGGGCTGCTGACTACAGATAATAAACAAATTTAGATCCAGGCATTCGCATTTTGTAACCAGTCTGAGTATGCAGATCCGGTTTTGTGATGACTGTATTCTTACTAGTCGATTTTTAAAGGCGGTTGAAACATTTATGAGACTCTGAATCATTAGAGTTAGGAAGAGCGGAATTGATCACATGTAATGTTTATGTGTTCGGGGAAATCTACTTTGTTAAAATCATAAAAATTCAATTTATTAGTTGTAGAAATAATACAGGCATACTTCGTCTTGTGCTTTGCTTTGTGAGGCTTTGCAGATACTGCATTTTTTTACAAATGGTAGGTTTGCGGCCACCCTGCATTGAGCAAGTCTGTCGGTGCCACTTTTCCAACAGTATTTGTGCACTTGTGTCTCTGTGTTACATTGGGTAATTCTCATATTATATTTCAGTTTTTCATTATTATTGTATTTGTTATGCAGATCTGTGATCAGTGATCTTTGGTGCTACTATTGTCATTGTTTTGGGCACCATGAAACATGCCCATACAAGACAGAGCACTCAACTGATAAATGTTGGGTGCGTCCTAACTGCTCCAGTCACTGGCCATTCCCCCCCATCTCTCTCCCTCTCCTCATGTCTCCCTACTCCCTGAGATACAACAGTCTTGAAATTAGGCCAATTAATAACCCTACAATGGCCTCCAAGTGTTCGAGCGAAAGGAAGGAAGAGTCAATCAATGTAACAAACTTCATTGTCGTCTTATTTTAAGAAGTTGCCACAGCTGCCCCTCTCTGATCAGTCTCAGCCCTCAACCCTCCACCAGCAAAAAGATTACAACTCACTGAAAGCTCAGATGATGGTTAGTGTTCTTTAGCAATAAAGTATTTTTTGATTAAGGTCTGTACACTGGTTTGTTTAGACATAACGCTGTAGCACCCTTCATAGACGTAAGTAATAGACTACAGTGTAAACATAACTTTTATATGCACCAGGAAACCAGAAAATTCACTTGACTTGCTTTATTGTGATACTCGCTTTACTGCGGCAGTCTGGAACCAAACCCGCAGTATCTCTGAGGTATGCCCAAATGTAAATATGTAAAGAAATGCTAACTGTTTCCATTTTCCTCCATTGCACATTAGACAAGGTGTAGAGCTAGATGTGTTTCTCTTTGTGCACAGAGCCCCTTGGGCTTTAAAGAACGGCTGTGGGGAGCCACATGGGGTGCTGGGAGCCAGTCAAGGGAGCAGGACCTGTACTGTCTGTGCACTGGGGGATGGGAGGGTGTCTGTCCTGTGCTGTGCCATCTGGCTCAGCTGGGACCAGTGGGAGGAGCTTGGCCGTGCACTAGGTTGAGGGGTTCACTGCTGGTGGTGGCCCCGCCCTCAGACTTCAGCAGGCCTGAAGTCTGCTCCATGGTTGAGCCATGAAGCCTGAAGAGGAGATGAGAGTCAGATAAAGGCAGCTGAGACCTCTGCCTGGCAGAAGGTTCAGAAACTCCTTGCTTCAAAGGGCAAGCAGCACCACCTACGCTAGGAGCTGGCCATGTCTCCAGGCCCAGCTTCCCAACCCCTCCAGCCCAAAGGGTGCTGGTCTCCTCCTCCCTCCGTGCATGAGCAGTGCTGAGGAAGGGCTTGGCAGCAGAATTGGCCTTCTCTCCCCCAAGCAAGCCTAGCACAGTCAGGAAGGGTACAAGGAAGACTTGGTGCCAACTAGGTCTACTGGCTCCGCAAGAGCAGCTCTCCCACATGTTTGTCTGAATTTGCATTTCTCTTCAGGCCTCTGCCTATGCAGGCCAACGGGGCTTCCCCAGCTCCTCAAACCAAATAAATTTTGTAGTTTGCTGTGGCCTGAGTTTCACACCACATCTATAACGCTCTTTGAGGGGGTGAGGGCGAGGGCACAGAAACTTCTGGTCAGTGAACCAGCTGTTGAGATTTACTAAGCCCATAAGGTAGTGTGTGCTCTTTCAGTACTTTGTTAAAATTTTTCAGTACTTTGTTAAAAATGTTTAATTAGTCAGTGCATTCACATGGAACAAATTAGAGTTTAAAAAGGACATTTTCCCCCCATCTGTATCCCCAGCCACCAGTACCCTGTTCCTAGAGACAAATGCTGTTACCCGATTTCCAAGTCTTTTCCCATCAATATGTTATGGCAGACACTGCTGGTTGAACCCTCAAATCCATTCCGTTTTCTTTGTTTTAGGGATAGAGTCACCAATGTTTAACAGATATAGAGCCATCCTTAAGAAAGACTACATTTCCCAGTCACCCTTGCAGTTAAGTGCAGCCCTGAGTCCTGCCTGGTTAATGGGATGTAAGCAAAAGTGATGTGCACCTCTTCCAGGTTAGATCTTTTTTTTTTTTTTTTTAGGTTTTATGTATTTAAGTAATCTCTGTACCCAACATGGGGCTTGAACTCACGACCCCAAGATCAAGAGTTGCATCTCCTCTGACTGAGCCAGTTAGATGCTCCCTTCCAGGTTATATATTAATGGAAAGAAGGATGTTTAGCATTTGTCAAAATTCAACATCCTTTCATGATAAAAACTCTCAACAAATTAGGTGTAGAAGGACCATTCCTCAACATAATAAAGGCCATATATGACAAGCTCGCCACTAATATTATACTCAGTGGTGTAAAGTTAAAGGCCTTTCCTCTAAGATCAGGAACAAGACAAGACTCACCCACTCTCACCATTTCTATTCAACATAGTCCTGGAAGTCCTAGCCATAGCAATTAGTCAAGAAAAAGGAATAAAAAGCATCCAGATCAGAAAGGAAGAAGTAAAATTATCTCTGCAGATGACATAAGAACCCAGAAAGACTCCACTAAAAACTACTAGGAACTAATAAATGAATTCAGTAATGTCACAGGATACAATATCATGCAGAAAAGGGAAAAAAAGGCTCAGATTATTAAAGTCATGAATAAGAGGACCATTATTATGAACTTCTCAGAAATAAAAGGATGATAATAGAAAAAAGAAAACAATACCATTTACAGTACCATCAAAAAACAATAAAATATTTAGGAATAAATTTAACCAAGGAGGCAAAAGGCCTGTACACTGAAAACTATAAGACACTGATGACAGATTGAAGAAGACACAAATGAATGGAAAGATATCCCATGAATTAATATTGTGAAAATGTCCATGCTACCCAAAACAATCTACAGGTTCATTGCAATCCCTATCAAAACTCTAATGGCATTTTTTATAGATATAGATAAAACTATCCTAAAATTTGTATGGAACCACGGAACACCCCAAATAGCCAAAGCAATCCTAAGGAAAAAGAACAAAGTTGGAGGATCACACTTCCTGATTTCAAGCTATATTACAGAGTTATAATAACCAAAATAGGATAGTACTGGCATAAAAAAACAGGCATATAGACAAGTGGAACAGAATAGAGAGCAGATGACATAATCGTTTGTGTGGGGTTTTTTTTAATAGATTTTTTTTATCACAGTTCCCCTTTATGCCTATTTACTGAAGGTTTCTTTTTCTTTTTTTTTTTTTGAGGGTTTCTATGATGAGTGAGTTTTAGATTTTGTAAAATGCTTTTTCTCTATTGATATGATCATGTTTTTTTCCTTTAGCCTATTATGATGGATTACATGAATTGATTTTTGAATGTTGAACCGCTTTATACACCCATGATAAATCCCACTTGTTTGTGGTGTATAATTCTTGGTATACACTGTTGTATTTAATTTGCTAATTTTTTTAGCATTTTTGCATTTATGTTTATGAGAAATATTCGACATTACTTTTCTTGTAATGTATTTGTCTGGTTTTGGTATTAGGAGAATTCTGGCCTCATAGAATGAGTTAGGAAGTATTCACGCTAGTTCTATCTACTGAAAGAGATTGTAGAGAACTGATATAATTTCTTCTATAAATATTTGGTAGAAATTCACCAATGAACCCATCTGAAATTTGTCCTTTCTGTTATTATCAACTCAGTTTCTGCAGTAGATATAGGCCTATTCAAATTGTCTATTTCTTCTTGTATGAGTGTTGGCAGATTATAACTTATGTGGAAATTGTTCATTTCATGTAGGTTATCACATTTGTGGGTATAGAGATACTCATAATATTCCTTTTTATCCTCTTAATGTCCAAGGGGACTATATTGATATCCATTCTTTCATTTCTGATGATAGTAATTTGTGTCCTCTCTCTTTTCTAATTTTAGTGATCTTTTCAAAGAATCAACTTGTTGGTTTAGTTAATTTTCTCTATTCATTTTCTGTTTTCAATTTCCTTGATTTCTACTCTAATTTTTATTTCTTTTCTCACTTACTTTGGGTTTAATTTGCTCTTTTTTTCCCCTAGTTTCCTAAGGTAGAAGCTCAGATTAATTGATTTTACATCTTTCTTCTTTTCTAATATATGCAGTCAATGCTATAAATTTCCTCTAATCACTGCCTTCACTGCATCCCACAAATTTTGATAAGTTGCATTTTCACTTTCACTCAACTAAAAATATTTTCATATTTCCCTTCAGGTTTCTTCGTTGGCCCATATGTTATTTAGAAGTGTGTTGTTTAATCTCCAAGTATTGTGAGATTTCCAGCTATTTCTGTTATTGATTTCTAGTTTAATTCCACTGTGGTCTGAGAGCAGACATTGTATAATTTCTGTTCTTTCAGATTTATGAAGTTGTGTTTTATGCCCCAGACTGTGACCTATCTTGGTGAATGCTCCATGTGAGCTGGGGGAGAATGTGTATTTGCTGCTCTTTGATGAAGCAGTCTATAGATGCTCATGATATCCAGTTGACTGATGATTATTGTTGAGTTCAATTATGTCCTTACTGATTTTCTGCCTGCCGCTTCTGTTTCTCATACACAGGTGTTGAAGTCTCCAACTATAATAGTGGATTCATCTGTTCCTCCTGTGGTTTTATCAATGTTTGCCTCATATATTTTGATCTCTTCTTAGACACATACACATTAGGACTGTTTTCTCTTCTTGGAGAAGAATGCCTGTATCATATGTAATACCTGTCTTTATCCCGGTAACTTTCCTTGCTCTGCAGTCTGCTCTGTCTGAAATTAATACAGCTACTTTTGTTTTCTTTGGATTCATGTTAGCATGGTATATCTTTCTCCCTCTATTTACTTTTAAAGTATCTGTGTCTTTATATTTCAAGTGCATCTCTTATGGATAACATACGGTCAGGTCTTGTCTTTTCATCCACTGTGACAATCTCTATTCTTGGTGTATTTTTTTTTTAAAGATTTTATTTATTTATTCATGAGAGATAGAGAGGCAGAGGCAGAGGGAGAAGCAGGCTCCCCACAGAGCAGGGAGCCCGATGCGGGACTCGATCCCAGGACCCTGGGATCATGACCTGAGCCGAAGGCAGACGCTTAACCGACTGAGCCACCCAGGCGTCCCTATTCTTGGTGTATTTTGACCATTGCATTTAAAGTGGTTATTGATAGGGGTGCTGGGTGGCTCAGTCATTTGGGCATCCAACTCTTGGTTTCGGCTCAGATCATGATCTCAGGGTGGTGGGATCGAGCCCTGCATTGAACTCCACAATCAGCACAGAGTCCACTTGAGATTCTCACCCTCTTCCTCCCCCTCTGCTCTGCCCCCTGCTCGTGTGCACACGCGCACTCTCTCTCTCAAATAAATAAAATCTTAAAAATATAAAGTGGTTATTGATATAGTTGGATTAATATCGATCATATTTGTTGCTTTTTTGGTTATTGTTTCTATTTTTGTCTTCCACTTGTTTTGTCTTTTGTGGTTTTAACTGATCATTTTATGATTCCATTTTCTCTTTCCTAGTGTATCAGTTATTCTTTCTTTTTTACTTTTTTCAGTGATTGCCCTAGAGTTTGAAATATACATTTGCAACTAATACAAGTCCACTTTCAAATTACACTACTTCATGAGCACTGTGAGTACCTTATAATGACAAAATCCCAATTCCTCCATCCCATCCACTGCATCATTGCTGTCATTCATTTTACTTACACATAAGCATAGATATAAGCATATATAATTGAATGTACTGTTACTATTGTTTTGAACAAACCTATGTTAGATCAATTAAGAATAAGAAAAATATTTTTATTTTACCTTCACTCATTCCTCTGATGCTCTATTTTCCTTTATGTAGATCTGAGTTTCTGATCTATATCATTTTCTTTCTCTCTAAAGCGGATATACTTGCAAAAAGTCCCTCAATTTATGTTTGTCTTAGAAAGTCTTTATTTCTCCTTCATTTTCAAAGGATAATTTCACAGGATACAGAATTTTAGGTTGGTGGTATTTTTCCATCCCAACACTTGAAAAATTACACTCTACTCTCTTCTTGCTTGCAAGGTTTCTGAAGAGAAGTCAGGTGTAATTCTTACCTTTGTTCTTTGATAGGTAAGGTATTTTTCCTCTGATTTTTCAAGTTTTTTTCCTTTACTTTTGATGTTTTGCAATTTTAATAAGATGTACATAGGTGTAGGGTTTTTGTTGTTATTGTTTATGTGTTTTTTGTTTTTGTTTTTTATTTGCCATTCTTCCTGCTTGGTGTTCCTTGGGTTTCTTGATTCTGTGGTTTGGTATCTGGCATTAATTTGGGGGAAATTCGCAGTCATTATAGTTTCAAATAGTTATCTTATGTCTCTCTTCTCCTCCTTGTATACTTTCTCATTATGCCTATTGTTATACCTCATTTTTAGTTGTCCCACAGTTCTTGGATATTCTGTTCCATTATTTTCAGTCTCTTTTCTTTGCTTTTCAGTTTGGAAAGTTTCTCTTGAGACATCCTCAAGCTCAGAGATTCTTTCCTCAGCTGTGTCCAGTCTGCAAGTAAGCTATCAGAGGCATTCTTCATTTCTATTACAGTGTCTTTTACCTCTAGTTTTTCTTTTTTATACTTTCATAAATTTCCATTTCTCGGCTTACATTGTCTGTTCTTGCATGTTGTCTACTTTCTCCATTGGAGCCCTTAGCATATTTATCGTAATTGTTTTAAATTCTCAATCTTCTAATTCTAACATCCCTACCATATCTAAGTCTGATCCTGATGCTCATTTTATCTCTTCAAACTTGGACTTTGGCCATTTAGTATACCTTGTAATTTTTTTCTTGGTAAAAGGGCTGGACAGGATGCAGTGGGTAGAAGGAATTGCTGTAGCAATCCTTTAGTAATATGCTGACAAAATTTAGTAATATGTGTGTGTTGGCAGGGGACCATATTCTATAGTCCCATGATGAAATGTGAGTCTCTTATTGAGCCTGTGGCTCTGGACTGAGAACTTCACATGTGCTTCTTAGTGCACCCCAACTCTCACCAACCCCCATAAATGGCACAGGATGGCCACAGTGGGTTGTGGTTAGGCGTTTCCCTTCTCCTACGTGGAAAGTGAAAGCCTGCTGGAGTTAGATATGGTACTCCCTCCTTATTTGCAGGGAATATGTTCCAAGACCCCCAGTGGATATCTGAAACCATGGATAGTACTGAACTCTATATATGCTGTTTCTTCCTGTACATACATACTTATGATAAAGTTCAATTTATAAATCAGGCACAATAAGAGATTAATAATAACTAATAATAAAATAGAATGATTATAACACCATACTCTAATAAGTTATATGAATGTGGTCTTTTTTTTTTTTTAATGTTTTTTTATTTATTCATGAGAGAGAGGCAGAGGCAGAAGGAGAAGCAGGCTCCCTTCCTAGCAGGGAGCCCGATGCGGGGCTCGATCCCAGGACCCTGGGATCATGACCTGAGCCAAAGGCAGACGCTTAACCATCTGAGCCACCCAGGTGCCCCAAATGTGGTCTCTTTCTTTCAAAATATCTTATTGCACTGTACTCATCTTTCTTCTTGTGATGATGTGGGATGATAAAATGCCTATACAATAGATGAAGTAAAGTCACTGACATAGGCATGTGATGTAGCAGTGGGTTACTGTTGACTATCTGATGATAGGTTGGAAGAAGGATCATCTGCTTCCAGAGGATCATCTGTTTCCATGGGTAACTGAAACTGCAGAAACTCCACAGATAAGGAGGACTAATGTATTTCTCTTTCCTTGGGTCAGTTAGGATCTGATAAAACTGCATCAGGTTAGGCTCCAGTTAAATGGTTTTTTCCCAATAGTTTGTTGGTCTGTTGACTTTGCTTATGGTTGTCATGCCATCCAAGCTCTATTATTTATTGAGTGCCAGGCTCTGTCCTGGCTGCTGGGGAAACCAAAGTGAACATTTCCCTGCTTTCCTGGAATGTCCAATCCATTGATCCAATGGAGGACGGAACAACAACACAGAGATCTGGGCTGTAGGTTTGGTCCTGATGAACCTGTAGGGCCTGTGGCTACATGGTACAGATGGAGAAAGGGGCCTAGAGAAGGAAGAGGCCAGCCCAAGGTTTCATGGCAAATTGGTGGTCCAGTTCTGGAAGCTTAGTTAGAGCTCTTTTCTCTCTATCAAAAAGCTATTCCTGACCAGCATTGGGTCAGAACTCCACAGAACTTCCTTCCATGAAGTGAGGGGGTAGGATCAAGATTTTAACTGATTTGATCTGTGTTAGGGAACATTTAGAGTAGGAAGCAGACCAGCACGTCTTGCTGGATGAACAATGCTGGTAGAGGCCTCATCTGCTGGTGGGAAAGCTCTGCAGGCAGCTGCCCTATAGACAGAGCCAGCGAGGCATTTCCAGGGGTTTGGCCTCTCCCACACCATTTCTAATTATGGCCAGACCAGCCCTGAGGGAGTACTTCTATAAGGAGAAACTTTTCTCATCAAATCTTCGGTTACTTTGAAGCAAGAAGGGCAGGTTAAATGCTTACCTCTTTTTTTCCCCCGGGTTTTATTTTTATTTATTTATTTTATTTTTTAATATTTTATTTATTTGACAGAGAGAGAGAGAGAGACAGCGAGAGAGGGAACACAAGCAGGGGGAGTAGGAGAGGGAGAAGCAGGCTTCCTGCCAAGCAGGGAGCCCGACGCGGGGCTCGATCCTAGGACCCTGGGACCATGACCTGAGCCGAAGGCAGATGCTTAATGACTGAGCCACCCAGGTGCCCTTCCCCTGGGTTTTAAAATGAACTGATTTCGGGGCGCCTGGGTGGCTCAGTCGGTTAAGCCGCTGCCTTCGGCTCAGGTCATGATCCCAGCATCCTGGGATCGAGCCCCACATCCGGCTCCCTGCTCAGGGGAGAGCCTGCTTCTCCCTCTCTCTCTGCCTGCCGCTCTCCCTACTTGTGCTCTCTCTCTTGTCTCTCTGTCAAATAAGTAAATAAAATCTTTAAAAAAATAAAAAATAATAAAATGAACTGATCCATCATCCAAAAAAATTTTTTTTTAAGGATCATTATGAACTTATGGTTTTAAACATATCTGACATGTTTTAATCCATCATAATTACGATACTCAAACTGCCCCACCTTTAGCAAGAAAGAACCTCCTTCCAGTGGATCCTGAGTCTTTTCTTACAAGCCTTTGATGGTCTTTGAGAGCTTGATTCACATTTGGTACAAGATGGTCTAGGCTTCTCTTGTACACTTTCTGCCCCAAGCCTGCAATCAGCCATTTCTCCAAAGAGTCCACTGGATGTCAGAAGATCACAGGCTGAGTTTGGCTGCCTCGTGGGAGAGTTTCTTCATGTTTCCCGGCTGAACAACATGGAAATCAGGACATGGGTGTCTCTTGCCTAACTCTAAAACAGGTACTCTGCCCAGGGGCGCCTAGCTGGCTCAGTTGGAGGAGCATGCGACTCTTGATCTCAGGGTCATGAATTTGAGCCCCACGTTGAGTGTAAAGATTACTTAAATAAACAAACTTTAAAACAAAAAAATAAAATAAAATAAATAAAACATAATCTGTCCAAGGCTTAGACATAAAAAGGGAAAATTCCGTGTGCTTCTCAGATTTCAGTCATTTCTCAATTTAAGGCAGTGGTTTTCCACCTTGCCTCCATAGTGGAATCCCCAGAGAGCTTAAAAAAAATGACACCTGGGTCCATCCCCAGACATTCTAGGATCTGTCCTGAGCAATAGGATTTTTTAAAGTGTAAAGCAACCAGATGGTGCTCAACCCTGGCTGCACATCGTTTATCATCCCATACATGTTTTTACACTTCACTATGTATATATGGAGTTCTAAACAATACTGTTTGTTGTATGTGTCTTAAAAATTTATGAAAATTGCATCCTATTGAATGTACCATTTGGAAGCTTGTTTTCCACCCTAGCGCTGTTTGGATGCATCCCAAGTTGGTACTTACATCTCTGGTCCATTCACTGTAACTGTTGTAGCACACGAAAGCCTTTCCTCCAGCTTATCATCTTCTGTCCCCTCTACTGAAAATTCATGTGCAGTTAGTTGCTCGGCCCCAGATCTTGGAGTCATCCTTGACTTTCTCTTTCATCCCGCATCCAGTTGTTCATGAAATCCTCTTAGCTCTGCCTTCAAACATACCTGGCATCTGGCAGTTTCTCACCCCTCTACTGGTACCACCTGGTTCCACCATTATCTCGCCTGGATTTGTGCAACAGCATCCTAAGTGGTCTCCCTGGTGGAACTTTGATCCTCTACAATCATTGTCTCAAAGCAGTCAGGATAATATAAATCAGATCATTTTACTCCTCTTCTCAAAACCCTCCAATGGATTCCCATCTCTTTTAGTAAAATTCAGAAGTTCTCACCATGACTTGCCAGAACAACCTGGCATGCATTTCTACCATCTCCCCACCTTCTGATCTCATCTCCTACCTTTCCTTCTTCACTCATGTTGCTCTTGCTTTCTTATTGTCCCTTGGACATAACAATCTCATCTCCACCTCTGGGCCTTTGTATGTTGTTGCTGCTTCCTCTGCCTGGAATGTTCTTCCTCCAGTATTCATAAGACTGTGAAAATTAATAAAAAGAAACTTCATTTAAGTAGACTGGGCAAGCTAGAAGGGAGAGCCATACCACTCAACTACAGGAAAAATGGTCAATAACAAAATCCACAACAGCAAAGAATCATCAATTTCAGGCTCCAACAGGAAAATACGTATATTGCATCTCCTACAAGAAATTGACAACTCCTTGCAACTCAGCCAATGAGAAACATTATCGCCCTGAAACCTTGCTTTTCTCTGATAGACTTTGGTTCAAAATAACCCCTCCAGCTTCTTCCTTGTTCTCCATAAAATAACATTCCACCTCTTTGTTGGGCTTGCCTGTGGGTTTTGCCACAGCTTGTGTGTCATGAGTTGCAGTTCTCTGCTGCTCCTGAATAAACCCGTTTTTGCTGTTTAAAAAACACTTATTTTTGAGGTTAACAAGACCTGCCTTCTTACTTCTCCTAGGTGTCTGCCCAAATATTTAATGAAAGAGGCCCCCTCTGGCCAACTGTCTCCAGTAGTACATCCATCCCATCACTCCCTGTGCTCTTACTAAATTATGGGAAGAACTGACTCCCACTTTAAACTAGTTTGTTGGGTTGGCCTGGACCATCATTACGTAACACAGAAGAGTGACCCGGTATACCCAGGAAGAGCATGTCCTTGAATGGATCCCCCTCCCCCAAATCCAGGGATCCCTCCCACAATCATCCTTTATGGTAATTGCTTTAAAAACAAACTAAACTTAAAAGACACCCTTCTCCTTTAAACCTAGAAAAGGATTTGAACCAAACCAGAACAAGATAACTTAACCTTCCCCATCCCTCCCAAACATAAACTCACAAGTACATACCTGCCTACTTGCCCCATGGGACATAAGCAACTGAGAATAGAGGAAACAGAGCCAGGGCTGAGGAGTAGTGTTCAGCTGGACCCTTTGATCCAATCTACCCGCTACACACACAACCGCCTACCGCCTCTTCCCCACAGCTCACCTTCTCTACCAGCCCCCCATCCCTCCATCACCCCAAGTATGCCTAGCTCTGGGAAAACAGGCACTGCTTTCCACGTGCCCCACCCCCACCCCCAGTAAAATAGTTTTATTTTAAAATAATCATCCATGTGGAAAGGGCACTCCTTTTGAGAAATCCGTATATTGGGCAAGAGGACATTGAATCGGGTAAGCAAAACAGATCAGACTGCTCCCTGTTCTCCAATACCTACTATTTACCTTTTCTCTCGCTATATCTTGGTTCAGGGACTTGATTCTGCCTGAAATGAGGTCTTTATCCAAATCTCCACCTTGAAAATTCAGTTTTAGCCTGACTTCCCCCACATCCACGTCTAAACCATCCCTGACCCTTGCCACCTGAAGACTCAGGGATTATCAGGGGCCCCCTGGTTCTGGGTAAGTTCTCCTAAATGTGTGAGCACCGGTCTTCCAAACTTGACACTGAGGTCTTTGGGGATGGTTCTCAACCTTGGAATATTGGAATCATCCTGTAGCTTTAAGAACTGTTGTTGCCTGTGTCCTAGCTCAGGATTCGGATTTAATGGGTCTGGGGGTGTGAACAGGCATCAGAATTTTTTTTAAACCTTCCCAGGTGGTCTTACTGTGTATCCAAACTGAGAACCATCAGCTTTCCGGCAAGGACTCTTTCTTGGATTCTCTTGATAGTTTGCATTATTATGGATTGTCAATTCCTTTTCAAATAAGGAAAAGGGAACCTGCTAATTAATGCTTGTCAAAGGCTGCTGAAGCTTCAATGTCCAAAGCCCATAGATATTAATGTCTTTGATTTGTAGGGTGTTTTAGATTCTTGCTTCTCAGAGTGTGAGCCATGGACCAAGAGAACGCCAAGACCATCAGGAGCTTGTTAGAATGCAGAAACTCCAACCCCAGCCCAGTCTTGAGAACTGTAAAACTTTGAGCACAAACAATTTTGTCTATCCCCTCCCCCCAACTAGGAGACTTGAACAAACACTAGTATAGTTTCTAGCAGCTCAAGACTGTTTCCCTGGGACAACCCAGCACCCCTTGAGACCCTGCCTGGGAAAACTCAAGGCTGCCAAAAGAATTTACCATTTGTTTCAGCCAAACACCTGACCATAACCCTCTGACCTCCCTTTCCTTAGAGCATTTACTTAAAAAAAAAATTACAATTGTAAACCCTTTCTCTGTCCCTTTGAGATATCTGTGCATCTCCTGAAACCCAGGAGTGTCTGTCCCAAGGACCTGAGAGTCATCCCTTTGAAGCATAATCCTCAAAAAAGATAGGGCTCCATCTCCCAGTCTCTGTGGGAGGGCAGAAGCCTAACTTAATAAGCTAGCTGGTTAGCAGACACAGATTCATCACCTTGACCAATCCCCACCACCCACTTTCAGTAATTTTCCACTTCTCTGACTCTGCTCAAGGCATCGCTTGTCTCCTGCCCCCTCCTTCATCACCCTTTAAAATTCCAGTTATCTTTGCACAGAGCCCATTTGAGCTCAGTCCCATATGGAGGCCTCTCCCCTACTGCAGTGGTCACCGAATCAATGTCTTTCCTGCCTTTACTGAGCATCTGGCTTTTCTTTAACTGCCTCCATTTTAAAAAGATTCTTAGGTGCCTCTGCACGTACATTAATTTTTGAGAAGCACTGTTTTATATTCATCACTCCCTCAATGACTTCTAATAAACAGCCCTGAATGCTAGACAGGAATTACGATGCCCATTTTACGAGTGAAGGAGCTGAAGGTCGGAGCTCTGCTCAGTCACACGGTTAAACCGGAAACTGGAACCCACTTCATGGGTCAGTCACGATGTGGCGCTAATGGGAGAGAAGAGCACACTGCACATGAGGGCCCAGCAGCGACACTGTGGGGGAAGGAGTAAGGCCTGCCTTCGTGCACCCTCGCCGCCATGTCCTTGCAGGTTCTAGTCTTCTGTAGTTGCAAGAGAACCGTTTTGGAAACAAGCATTGCCTAGGCACCGGGGAATTCTGATCCGAGTTCTCTTACCTGTGGCTGGAGTCCCCGGGAGCACGGCTACTGGGGGATGAGTCACTACACCGACCCTGCTCAAGGACTGAAGAGGGTTGCAAAACCCCTTTGCAGGCCTGTGCGCACGCGGCGCTGCTGGCTCCGCATGACGTCAGAGCTGCCCCTACGCTCTGCGCTCAATGCTGATGCTCTTCTAGCTCCAGCTCCCACTGTCCCCATTCTTGCTTTCCTGGCTAAACACTGACTCCCTCCTCCTGGCCGGTCTGCTCCCTGGTCCCTTCTTCACTGGACTCCCATCCCCACCCTTCCACTCCCAGGGCAGAGCCCCCCCACCTCTGGGCTTTCGCTGATCTCATACTTACACATATGACAAAAATTCAAATATAACAAATTAATGAATTAAATTATATTTCATCCTCTCTGTCCCTTCTCATTCCCCTCAAATTAGGCTGAAAGACTATCAGTAGGAAAGCAGCTACCAATTTTAAAAACCCGTCATTTCCCTAGGGAAGACAACAAAATCACTAACACGAACGACAGGATGAATTTCTTTGGTCACTTGCAAACCTCCTAGAGCATGAGAACTAGAGGGGCTCCCCCACCACTACCCCTTACCTCATACGCGTGGAGAACCCGGATTTTTCACGCTCAACGTCTTTGGCACCAAAGATTTAAATTCAGCCATGATTCTGGTAAATATTTTTATTGTTAGTTTTATCAGAAAAACTTGTATTACAGGCAATTTCTGATACATAATTTTATTAGAGCCAGACATGATCACTTCTTCTAGAAAAACAAACCTCTGAGGTTAGAATGGAAGACGATGAAAAAATAGATTTCACTTCATAATTTACTTTTAGTAAGCCATCCAGTGCCCACAAATTCCTTTGCGTATTACTTTAACATTGTATAACAGGTCGTTAATAGAGAACACACAAGCCCCAAGCCTTCATATCCTGAATCTTCAAGTCAATCATCAACTTTTCTTAGATTTTTGAAAACATGAAAATAAAAGCCATTTCCGATGACGTCACTCACGCCACGTACGTTTTAAGGAGGTGCAGCAGTCAAGGCTAAGCCTCATATTTTCCAGGTTTTAGCTGAAATTACCTCCACTGGTTTCTTAGATTCTTATCAGTCTTGTCTGGGAACTATTTTGCCTTATTGGGCCTAAAGAGAGCACAGTATTAAAATACGTTAATGATCTCTACTGACAATATGGCATGAGTGGGTTTCTAACTCTCTGGGGACATGAGTGGAGATATAGCACATCCCAGGACACAGGTGAGTGCCCCTAGTTATCCCTGAGCAGTTTCACATGATCACTTTGCCTCCGCAGCCAAAGTCTGGGGCTGGATCTTCCTAGCAGCTTCCAGAACTGAAACTGGGTTCACTTTGTCTCCAAATTCTTTTTCTCGATGCTCGAGAAGAATGCCCTAAAAGGAAACAAGAAGGAACATCAGTCCTCACTCTGAGTCACTCATTCATGGGACAGACACTGAGTGGCAGCTTGGGCAGCAGGGCCAGAGATCTGGGTCAGGCCTGGCTGTGCTCCCGAGGGGTTCAGTTCTGGTGGCAAAACGGGACCAGGGAAGGTCACATCACAATGGGTGGGCTGTACCAGCAGCACTGTGGGAGCAGGAAGTCAGGAGGGACATCTACGTGGGGCAGTATAATGGGGTGATGAGGGAAGGCTTCACAGATGATACAGCATGGAAGGCAGCCACGTGTCTACACGTAGAGGTGAAGTAAAAGACCACGCCAGGCGGAGAGAGAGCTGACAGAGGATGAGCTTCCAGAGAAAAGCCTCGAGGTGTGCAAGTGGAGCTCAGAGGTCAGAGTTTGACCATCTGAAAAGGGAGACACACCCTCTCTTGACTTAGTTTTCCTAAGAAAGCAGAGGCCGCTCCTGATACAGTGAAGCAAAATGCTCTAAGAGAGAGGATACACCAAAGTACACGAAAGTGGTAAAAAACATAAAATAGTGTGTTTGAGATCAGTATTGAGGAACACTTGTGAAAAACTTCCTCAACCCAGGACATCAGGGAGTTCATCTTAACAAAACAAATAAATAAACAAACATCCATAAATACGTTTGCTGCACAATTACTTATGAAGACTTTTTTAAAAAACCCAAAAAGTCCCACCACAATGAGGTGACTACAGGGAAGCAGATCAGGAAACTATATTTACATGTCTAATAAAGCAGTATGCGGACATTAAAAATACTAAGGAAGAATATATAATGACATAGGAGATGTTCATGATACACCGTTAAATGAAAAAAGAGTATCTAGTGAGATTTTCTAAAAAAAAAAAAAAAAACAGTAAGAGGCTTCTCAGTTCTGTTCTGGCGGGTTGTGCACAGTGGTTGAGCTTACAGAACGGCTCTCCTCACCTTCTACTGTTGCGTTTTCAAATCTTCTATGTTGAAAACACATTGCTTCTTTAAAGTAAGCGTGCTTTAACGATTACTATTACAAAGGAAATCCCCACTGAGTGGCAGCTGACTCGGGGGACTGCGAAAACTCTGCTTTCCAGGATCCTGGAGGTAGGTCCCGCCGCTCAGCCAGGCCACTCCACCTGCCACCAGAAAGGAAGAAGGCTGCGCTCCAGGGAGCACCAACGAAGTGCAACAACACAGCTAGCAGCACCAGGAATGTGCCAGCCGGGCTGGGGGGCTGTGAGCACCAGATGAGTCACTGGCAGGCAAGAGAAGGCCGCCAGCGAGCTCTGCCCTGCCCCAGAGGCTGAGGGAAGGCAAGAGTGAGGGAGGACGGAGGAATTCCAGATCCCAGTGCGCCAGGGCCAGAAGAGGCTGGGCGACTGATCGTCTCGGGAAGGGGCCTGCCCAAGCACAAGGGCATCTGGAAGGGGTCTTTGGGAACCACTGCTGAGGAGAGGCCTTGGGCAGGGGAAGGGTGGGGATCTCTGGAGCAGGACGTGTCTGAGTTCCTGAGTTCCATTTCCACTGTACCACTACCACAGATACAGCTGTGTATCTCTTGGCGGAGTTATTTCATATCATTCATAATTCATTTCCTTACACGTAGATGGGAATAAAAATCCCTAACATCCCAGACTGGTTGTGAGGAAGGTATGAGATGGTATACATGAGGGCTCAGAACAAGGCAGGCATTCACTGGCAGCCATGATCACTAAGACATTTTGGTGTATTTACCAGAAAGGAAGCAAATAGGTTTGTATTATATCATACACCAATCCATGTAAGATTCTAATACAGACAAGCAACAGCAGCTACCAAGGTTTAAAAGGAAGAGATTAGAAGAACTTAAAATTGAAAGATTTCTATTCCTAGTAGCTTTTACTCCTCCCAAACTGAGAGAAGTGTGCAATTATTAACGTTAGCAGTGAGATCCACCATTGTAAATAATACCGTCTTTTTAGAGAGGAGGCCTAGTGTTAATGTGATGCCCAAAGTTGGGAAAGACACGACTAGAGGTCAGGCCATCAGTCTCGAGGTCCTCCTGTCGGGCCCTTGAAACTGCATCTACTTCACCCCACACCTGCTCTGGCATCTGAAGGCACTGCCTTCCAGCACAGGGGAGCCCCCCCAGCTCAAGGCTGCCCACAGTCAACACGGAGCTGCCACCCACCTGCCTCCAGGGCCCACAGGGTCCCTGTGCTGACCCTGGAGCCTCAGAGCCAGGGCCTGGAGCAGCCTGTCTGCGGAGAAGTCTGTTACCTCTCCAGAGCGGCACCCCACAGGGGAAAGTGCTGTCTTCCCCCACATCTCCTTGCTACTCCCCCTAATTCGGGTTGTTTTTCTTCCTTCTCTCCTCTTCCTTTTCTCTACTGTCCATCCCTGATGACCTGGGAAAACTGCAGGGGAGTAAGTTCTTGAAAGAATAAAAACAACGCTTTTGTTCAAGCGCCGAAAACAGAACTTGACATCAGGAAACCCGGATGCAGGCGTGTGCTCACCCACACCTCTCAGTCCCCAGTTACTGGCCCGCAGAACCCCCAGACCATCTCAGGACATTACTGTGATGAGTGAGGAGATTCGAGTGTGAGGTGGCCTATGAGCAGATGTGTGGTAAAGGGTAATTCCCCTCTCTTTTCCTTCCTCACATTCCCTGGCTTTCTGGAAGGAAGGCTGCAAGACTCCAAGTAGGGAAGGTCACTCCCCACATTGGGGTCTTGTGCCTACAGACACCCACAGATCCATACGTGAACATGAGGAATTTACCTGCTTTCCTGATCCCACCACAAAAACTCCCCCAAGGATGAAGCCTTCGCCTTCCAGATTTCCAGAAAAGCCTCCGTTCCGGGCTCGGAAGAAGTTGTACCAGACACCCAGACGGACAAATCCCATAAACATCATCTTCCGCCTTTGGGGACCGTAGAACTTTTTCTGCAGGAGCAAGAAAGACAGAGCCCCTTGGAGCAGCCTGTTTGCCTGCCTTCCCCGAGGAGGAAAGGTTCCCAACAGGGCATTCATTCTCAAAGACCCAAAACCTGCTGCTTCATGTCCTCCCCGCAACCTAACCCCCACACAGCTCCCATTCAAGAGCACTCTCAACTGCCCAGGCAGAGAGAACCCTGCCAGGCCAACTTCCGATCCCAGGACAGGCCCACGCTCGGGAAACAGATATGCAGCTTTCCACTCTGCCTCTAACCCCCTGCTAGACACACACAGGGCTCTTGTGCCCGACAGGGTGCTAACAGCCCAACATCCTGCACAGGTGAGAGCAGAGGGGAAAGGAATATGGCTGCAATGAAGTAAGGGACAGGGGCTTGTGCTGGTCCCCGCCTGCATGGTGCAAGAACCCAGCGGGGCTTCAGCAATTTCCCAGGCTCCCGTGCCCAGGTCACAGTTCAGGAAGGGCTCAAGTAATAACTGAGAGGACACCTGTCACGTGTCCCATCACACTCTGCCCAGAGGGCTGCACAAGCTCCTCCACGTCCAGGGCAGCCGAAAGAGAGGCCAGCCTCCAGCTCCAGGCCAGACATACCCTTGGCCAACGAGCTCTCCACACCTGAGCAGTCCCCACCAGTCTGTGTCAACAGGCTCACAGGAGATGCACCTTTTCATCCAGGAAGATTTCTCCTTTGAAATAAGGCTGGAAGTCCTGTACTTCGGTCCTGATTTGTTCCTTCACCACTGCATACAGGGGGACCCCCAGCTCATCCAGCTTGGGCTTCAGGGAAGACAGGTCCGCAGCTTCCTGCAGAAGACAGGGAACATCAGGGGCTCACACTGCTGTGGTTCCGCAGCTGGCCAAAGCCCGCTCCCCTGCAGACCCAGAGCGGGGCTGGCACTGAATGCAGAACAAAAGCAACAAGACGCCCGGAACAATGAAGGCCTGTGGAGCCCAGCAGAGCCTGGCCCAGCTGGGCCCAGGGCCACAGTTGTAGGGTGTCAGGCCCCCTCCTCAGCCCAGGCTTCTTGTTTTCTCCAGGGTGGGAAGGGGAGGCAAGGCTCCTATTATGGGTGTCCTAACCATGGCCTGGGGGGTATCCAGTAACTGAGAGATTGCCCCCAAACACGGCCCTCCACATGTAGCCACGATGCCCCTCCCCTGCATCTGACCAAACCAGCAAAGCCTAGGAGACAAACCCCATTTGGGCCGTGTGAATAGCTGCCCCCACGCCTTCTCTCAACAACCTTCTTTTTCTCCCACTCAAATCCCACCTTCCAGAAAGGGGTCCCTGTTCTGAAAGTTCTCCCTGGTTCATCCAGCCTGGAGGAAAGCCCCAGTTCTCTGTGCATATCCAATCTTTCTGCTTGGAGACTTTTTCGGAACCGAGTCTGTGTGTGATCACCAAGCTGAGCACAGTCACTTAAGTTCCCAAATGTGTCTTATAGTTAGACACCGTGTCTTCCATTTCTTGTATCCCTCCATGCCTAGCACATGGCTGGATACACGGAAGGTACCAGATACCATGTGGAAAGATCTGAAGGTGAAGATGGGTAATAGGGAGAATGCGGCTGGACTGATAAATACAGACATCCTTGACTCTCATGAATTACATGCTGGATGAAGAAAGGAAACTACATGTGTCTTGGTAAAGCTTCACTGTTCAGAACAAATTTTTCACGACTGGTGTCGGAATTAAAGAAATAGCAGCCCACCTAACTCTAATACAAGTAAGTTGCTGTATGGTAGCAACTACATTTAATTTTTTGTTTATTTTCTAGAACACATGAAAAGGACAGCTAATGAAGCAGAGTCCTTTACGATGCACTCATCAAGAGCTTCAGTGAGTGGCAAACTTTGCCCTACAGCAGAGAGGACTACAGGTCTGCTGTGGCCAAAGACCACCTATGTGTGAGATGAAAGGATTTACTCCCTTTTCCTGGACTCTGTACCCTGGTGTGTCACTGCACAAAGCCATGAAGTGGAAACTCAGTCCTACACCTCTGGTCTGGGTCACTAAAATAATACAGACTGCCATCCAACAGGTTTTTCACAAAATGTTCTGCCAGGCAGAGAGTGGGCACAGGCCAGCAGGTTGTAATTAGGGAGGGCAGTTGCTCTTGGGATCCTGTGGGTTTAACTGGCCTTGGGAAATCAAGTCACAACAGGCTTCCTTGTTGGTATTTGAAGGCATCACAGACTTTGAACCAAAAGCCCTGAGTTTTAAGGCCTCACTTTCCTATGGTAGGTAGAATAATACCCATGGTAGGTAGTAATAATACCATGGTAGGTAGCATAATCATCCACATTCTAATCCAAGAAGCTGTGAATATGTTTTGTTACAGGGCCAGGGGGAACTAAGGCAGTAGATGGTTGTTAACCAGCTGATCTTAAAGGAGACCATCCTGTATTATCTGGGTGGCTCTAACCACAGGGGTCCTTCCAGCGACATGGTGATGCAATAGGATAAAGACTGGACCAGCCATCACTGGCTGTAAAAATGGAGGAAGGGGCCATGAGCCAAGGAGTGCGATGGCCACTAGCAGCAAAGAGGAAAGGAAATCACTTACCTCCTGGAGCCTCCAGAAGGAAGGCAGCCCTGCTGACACCTTGATTTTAGCCCAATGAGACCACTTTCAGAATTCGCACCTCTGGAAGTGTAAGCTAATACATTTGTGTTGTTTAAAGCCACCACGTCTGTGATAATTTGTTACAGCAGCAACAGGAAATTAACACACCTCCCCACAGCAGTGTGGCTTTGTCACAACCTCTGTCCCTCCGCTTCTTTCTCCGTAAAACAAGCTGTATTTTCCAGGGATACATGGGGGAGACAACAGGCACTGACGTGCTCTGAATGTGAGTACATTCTCTGTTAGCCCAGCCACACAAGCAGGAGAGAGAGCTCAAGGCTGAAAGGCAGGCCCCAGGCTGAGGGAGGAAAACCAGAGGAAGGAGGAAGACCACGTGGACAGGGCCAACGCCACCACGTGAGAAGCAATGCTGTCTCATTCCCAGTTTTCCCTCAGGCAAGGCAGATCTCAGAATCTAGGTCTTCTGCCACTGACTGTGCGACCAGGACAGGTCACCAAACCCCTCTGGCCTTCACCTATCTGTAAAGTGACAAGGCTGGACCCTGCCTGTCCTCAACAAGCTTCCTCACGTACTGAACAGGTGATCATGGCCTCCCTTTGAGGGGCCAATCTGGGGACCACCCGGTCAGTGAGCCCCAAGTTTCACCAAACGCAGCCACACCACTGGCATCACTGAGCTGCCCGTGCCAAGAGCACACAGTGAGGCAGCCAAGGAACCACATGCAAATCTGTGGCTCTCAGCTGTCCCGCAGGGACTCCAGGTAGGCTCCCCAAGAGGGAGACAGGTAGGTCCACTCTACAAGTGCAACCTTGTGCTCCCCACCCCCCGCCCTGTGTGTGCGGCACCACAGGTGAGGGTCGCCCATGGCTGTACCAGTAACCACAGAACAGAGCCTTGACGTACTCACCTCTCGGCAGAGGAAACAGCCTGGCCTGCGTACAGCCATAATCACAGCTCCATTCTTTTCCCAGAGTTCCTTTGCTTTGAAAGTCCTTGGTTCTGGGGAGAAAAGACAAGTCAGTATTCTCTCCTCCCAGCCCAGCCTGGCCCCAACCATGAGGGAGCTCATAAACGGCACGAGCCTAGCAAACGACTTGGAAACAGCAAACAGGAAACACAGACAGGAACTAATCACCGTTCAGAGGAAGGACCCCACTGTATACCTGAAAGGGCCCTCCCCCATCAAAATCTATTGGCAAACGTGAACATCCCAAACTGGAACATTTCTGGAAAAATGGCAAATTCCTTTGCTGGTACCAGTGAACACTATAATGATCCTTTAGGGCAGATACATGCCCAAAACCTGAAAGAGATCTTGCAATTTGATTTAAAAAAAAACAAAAACCCTAATTTAAAAAAAAAAAGTATTCATTGGGAATAGGTCAACAGAAATTTCTACAAAAAAAAATTTTTTTAAGATTTTATTTTTAAGTAATCTCTACACCCAGCATGGGGCTTGAACTCACAATCCCAAGATCAAGAGTCACATGCTCCACCAACTAAGCCAGCCAGGTGTCCCAAACTGATTTTTTTTTTTTAAAGTAGGCTCCACGCCCAGCATGGAGCCCAACACAGGGCTTGAACTCACAACCCTAAAATTAAGACCTAAGCTGAGATCAAGAGTCCAATGCTTAACTGAACTGAGCCACCCTAGGTGCCCCCTTATGAAAAAAAGTTTTAACCTAAATATGTTAACTGCACTATTATTTACAAGATAGGGTAGAAGATGCCCAGCAAGGAAATGCCTCAGGGCACTGAGGTTCTGCAGTTCAAGCCAGGCCGTGGTCAGACAGGGCCTGCATCCAGTGAGGTGGCCTAGAGCACGTTTGCTCATCCAGCAGCTCCACTGCGGCCGCAGGGGCATCAAAAGATGGGTAGAAAAATGCCCACCGCAGTATCTGCGAACACAGACTTAGTGAGGGCTCAGCAAGTAGCAACTCTTAACTGTCATAGCATTTCTCAGAGGAATCCGTGTCCCTGTGGGATGTTATGTGGAAAAAAAGGAGCGGGCTGGGGTCTGTAATCGAATGAGATTGGAAAACCTTGGGTTGAACACAGCCAAACAGGGGTCTCTCCACAGGACTTCTTAGTCCTCCATGAAGGTGACCTATGCCGTAAGTCTGCACAGTGCCTGCCTGTCCTCGACAAGCTTCCTCACTTACCGAACAGGTGATCATGGCCTCCCTTTGAGGGGCCAACCTGGGGACCACCCGGTCAGTGAGCCCCAAGTTTCACCAAACTCATGCCAACTGCAGCCACACCACTGGCATCACTGAGCTGCCCATGCCAAGAGCACACAGTGAGGCAGCCAAGGAACCACATGCAAATCTGTGGCTCTCAGCTGTCCCGCAGGGACTCCAGGTGGGCTCCCCAAGAGGGAGACAGGTAGGTCCACTCTACAAGTGCAACCTTGTGCTCCCCACCCCCCGCCCTGTGTGTGTGGCACCATAGGTGAGGGCCACCCATGGCTGTACCAGTAACCGTCCAGACACGGCATTTCAATAAGCAGGCGCCTGTGCTGTGCATCAGGAACATGGAATTGGATACACAGTGTTTCTCAAATGCATTTGACCCAGGAGCTCCTTTTTTGCGAAGATCCAGGGGACAACAGCAGAAAGTGAAAAATGCTTTTGATAAGAAAGAGCTAAAATGTAAAACATGGTATCCAGTAAGATCCCAACTGCATACTATGTACACATGGAAAGGAATGTGCAAAAATAAAAATGAGTGCTGTGTCAGGGTAATGGGCTTATCAGTAATTTAAAAAATGTTATTGCATTTTTCCTAATGTTGTTATAGTGCCTTTTCAATTAAAAAAGAGAGAGAGAGACTTTTTATAAGGGAAAAAAATGAGTAAGTGCATCCCAGCACCTTGGAAAAGTACTGAGGCCGGTGGGGTCACTGCTTACCCTTTTCCAGGGTTTTCAGGTCTATGTCCTCCAGATATTCCAGCGTCGCTTTCTGGGACTTGGACAGAAACACGTCTGTGTTGGCCAGGAGCAGGGCCAAGGCAGCCGCCCCCAGGGCCCCCACGCCAATGGACCACATCCCCATGCTGAAGAAACTCAGATCCTGGAGGAAAGACATTTCTGGAGATTGAGAGGAAGGAAGAAGATGTTATTGCCCCCACTTTGAGAGAGCTGGAATCTGGTCTCCATGCAAGCCTCTGGCTGGGCAGCCAACCAGGAGGCCAGAGGCACGGGAAGGGAGCAGCGGCGTCAGAGACGGGAGCAGATGACAGGACCGGGACCAGATGAGGGCCGCTGAGCACCTGCTGCCACAAGAGCTTGGGGAAATAACAGACATGTGGAGGTTCCTGCCCCAGGGAGCTCACTCGTGGGTCAGGCTGAGAACAGAGAAATGACAGCGCTCTGAGATGCCTCTCTTGCCGTTCTTCTCCCATTGGGCTGTGGCCTCCCAGCTCTGTGGTGGGTCCATGCTGGGCCCCCTGGAGGCAGCCTCCTTCTCCTTTCTCCTCCCTTTCAGTGGCTGCTTTTCCTTCATAGTCTGGGAGTCTCCACTATCACCTCCCTGGGGGAGGGGCAGCCTTTTCTTCTTTGATCAAGAAATACTCAGAACACCAATCACACTGTTTTGTTATCTTATCCTTCTTCCTCTTCAGTTTGTGAATCCCTCAGAAACAGAGACCCTACCATTCATCCAGTCCCCAGGCAGTGCCCAGCGGGGCCTCACTCCTGGTAGGCAGGCAATCTCAGTACCTTTCTCAACTGAGACTAGCTCTATGTTTCATTCATTACACAAATAAAACAGGCTCAGAGTGAAAATAAAACAAAAATCAAAAAAGAAGCAATACAGGGGCGCCTGGGTGGCTCAGTTGGTTAAGTGACTGCCTTCGGCTCAGGTCATGATCCTGGAGTCCCTGGATCGAGTCTCGCATCGGGCTCCCTGCTCGGCAGGGAGTCTGCTTCGTCCTCTGACCCTATCCCCTCTCATGTGTTCTCTCTCTCTCTCAAATAAATAAATAAAATCTTTAAAAAAAAAAAAAAAAAAAGAAGCAATACATAAATCCAGAGTCGATGAGAAAAGTAAATATCCCCTGAAAATCTAGCAGCTATTGAACGACATAGTTGAACAGAGAAGGCCACCAGTAAACACCTGTGTCTAATCTGACATTCTGCCCGGTGTGCCTAGCACTACAAAGACGTCTGCCGAGTGAAGGGGAGTGGGCCCAGAGAGCAGGCATTATGTAAACAAAGAGCACGGTGCTGGGTGTCTGTCTGCCTCAGAGGGGCTGCGAAAGACGTCTGCATGGGCCAACGGGCTCTGCAGTTGCAGTGGAGTCCCGGGCAGGTCCTGCAGAATCCAGCCTTGTTCCAGCTCACTCCTGAGGGCCTCCCTAAGGCTTCCTCTAGTTGGGTCCCTCGGACCACAGCAGGTACCCCATCCAGACTGCCTGCTCCAGACAACTACTTAAAATACTTCCGTTCCAGCCATGGCCCTCCAGCCATCCTAGGGTCTTATACTGGGGACTTCCTCCCTAAGTACCAGCATGACTCTGGGTAGAGGTCCCCGGGAACAGACCCAGTGTGTATGTGTGTGTCCCCAACCAAAGACTTCTGTCTCCCCTCCAGCACTTGGCTGGGGAGAGGATTTCTCCACAGGATTAAGCAAAGGCCCAGAAATCCACATGCCACTGCCACAGGATGGGCTTCGAGGGACCCACTGCCATAAGGTGGGGTTGGGAGTAATCTGGTGGTGAGGACTTTGGGAAGAGAGGGTAGGCCAACCTTGTGTTAGGCCAGCAGGAAAAGTTCGGATTTGAGTTAAGAAATAAAAGGGGTCTTCCAGGCAGGGGTGTGGGGAGGAGGAATGACCAGATGAAAAGAACACTGCAGAAAGAGGAATTTGGCATCTGCATACCAGGGAAGGGGAAAAGGAAGGGGAGGTGGGGGTGGGGGGTGGGGGAGGAGTGCGGCTAGGGCACCTCTGAGGGAGGGGACTGGAGCTAGAGAGAGGAGTTTCTTACAACGGCACTTCTCACTGAGGCCTCCTGACCTGGCAGCACAGGCATCACATTGAAGGGAAGAGCTCATGCCTTATCTCAGGACTAAGGAATCATCAGCTGCATTTTAATCAGACCAGGCAGGCAGTTCACCTGCACAAGGAAGTTGGAGAAGCATTGTCTCAGAGCAAAGAATCCAGGATTTTGCGCTTGGTTAGCCATAAGCCGCAGAATAAGGTCCAGTGATGAGGGCAGGCTGGCCTGGGAGAGCTGCGCCCTCCCGCTTCCCTTCTCAGCTCACTATGGGGGACAGCGGGGCTCTTGGTGAGCCCATCTCCATGTTTCTTCCTGGGATGTCCTACCCCATCGGTTCTGTTCTTCAGGACTCTGACAGCTCATCAAGAAGGCTTCCTGGATGCTCTGCCTACCCTCGCTACCACTCCCAAGAGACACCTCATACCCAGTACACTTCCTGTGTGGTCCACACAAGATGTGGACATATCTACCTTTGACTCTGTCCCTCAGTTCGTCTCTGAACTGCCATGCCCAGCACAGTGCCTGCTTGGTACACAGTGAGCTCTCCAAAATTGTGCACACAAGTGAATTCAATAGAACTGAACGATGAGGATGATGACTCATGGAGAACCCAAGTTCTTGGGCCAAGCAGGAAAGAACCTTCCAGCCCACGGGCTGGCTTCCAGTTCTTTTACGAGGCAAAGTTACACATTACTCAATTATAACTCACAGAATAATTAGGGGTATTCACAGAACAACCACAGCTCTCACCTGTGTGCTATAAACAGGAGATTCCCCCGAGCCTGGAACAATTTCTGCACCTCTACACACGCCCCAAACATCCCTGGATTTCTGACATGTGTGTATGATTCCGGAGCAGATGATGTGGGCTCTGATCACAGATCTGATAACATTTCTGCGGCAGCACACACAGACCAGCTTACGTCTACCCTACAAAAGGACTCGCTTCAACTCCCAAAACACTTGAATGCGTTGCGGGAAGCCTAGAGAGCCTTACACTCAGCTCCACATTCTCCTAACACAGCACTGCTGCTTTAGAGACCAACAGGCTCCATATTCCCACCAACAACCAGTTAGCCTATTTGCTCATGACTGCAAGGGAACAGGACTCAACTAGACTCCACATTTATTTCCAATCATTTATTCAGCACTGGCCTGTTCAATAAATGGCAATTTGGGAGGACAGACAACTAAATGAAACACAATCCTCAAGGACACACAGGCCTAGCACACAGATAACAGAAATTCAAGTGGAAAGGGGAGGCAGCTTGGGCCAGGTATGGACATGAAGCTATGGGGATGAGAGCCAGCTCCATCTGATCTGGGAAGCCACAGAAACACCCAGAAGGAAGTGGCTTTGGGGCTGGCATGGGACTCAGGGGGGCAGAATGGAAGGGCTAGGCCCTGCCTGGGCTGAATAAGCCTGGGAAAGGCCAGGCTGGCTGGGGGGGGGTGGGGGGGGGTGGATATCAGTGCTCAAGGCACTTGGAGAATGCAAACTTCTTTGTCCCAAAGGCCCCCAACCCCTCTCCCTCATGTTCAAGAGCCAGAATACAAGATGTGGGTATTGTTTACCACCCCACTCCCACCTCGAGCTGTGACCCAGGAAGTGTGAGCAAAGAATCACCCCTTTAAGGAGCGTGAACCTCACTCTCAGCCCCAGCAGCACTAAGATGTGAGAGCAGTATTAGTTCCAGGGGTGAGTCAGGGCTCTCCGTGAACATACGCCAGGGGACCTCTAGCAGCTGGCTCTTCTGCTGGGGTTAGCGGTGAAAATTCACCCCTGGAAACACCTAGAGAACGTGCAGGTCCAGCCCCTCAGCCAAGCCTCCTTGAGCTACGAAGCAGTTCCCATCCTGGCCCATCTTGGAGCATGTACCACTGCAACGTGCTGCAGAGTGAGACTGACTCAGGCTCCTGGACCACAGCTATTCCCAGGACAAAAAGTGGGGAGGGGAGGGAGACCCTCCTCTCTCAACAGAACAAAGCATTTTCACAGGGGCCTCTAAGGCTATTGGGAGAGAGAGGGATTTATTTAGTGTCACTTGATGCTCAGGGCCTAGTTTCACTCACCCAACAGTCCTTGATGCAGATATTACCGTTTTACAGCGGACAGCACTGACTTCGGAGAAGTTCAGGACTTCTCCAGGGTCACAGAGCCCACAGGCAGCAGTACAGTAACAGGGACCCAGGTCACTAGGACTCTAAAGCTGCAGTCTTCTACTGTCATACCTTGCCTCCCCACACATTCATTTGTGGGTTTCTGCGGGTCACGGGGCATGATGCCCCTTTGTCTTAAAGAGCATTAAAAATAGAAGACTGGGGCGCCTGGGTGGCTCAGATGGTTAAGCGTCTGCCTTCGGCTCAGGTCATGATCTCAGCGTCCTGGGATCGAGTCCCGCATCGGGCTTCCTGCTCCTTGGGAGCCTGCTTCTCTCTCTGCCTCTCTCTCTCTCTCTCTCTCTGTCTCTCATGAATAAATAAATAAAATCTTTAAAAAAAAAAAAAAAAATAGAAGAGTGACTTGTTTTTTCGGTCACCAAATACAGCCAAACCATTAAAGGAAATTTACCATATGACAGATGTCCCTTCTCTGTCCTCCCCTTCCTAGCCTCATCTGTTAAGGAAAAGGTCAGTTTCTCCGAGAGGTAACAGCAAGGTCGTTTACAGAAGCCCGCCCCCACCTGATGCGACTACAGCCCTCGTTTCCCACCGTGGGACTTACCTGGTCTCATCCTCTCCCACAGAAGAAGGTGAAGCATGCTAAGAGCACAGCCGAACAACAGCTGTGGCCGCTCAGAGTGGCAGCTCTGGTGAGGGGAGAGCATGCTGGTGAGGGGGACAAGACCCAACTGGGCTCCCTAGGCGAAGCTGGGGTCATCCCCTCTTCCAGCCTCATTTTCCTCTACTCCAAAATGATGGGACTGGACTAGGTGAATGTGAAGGCTCCTTAAAGCACCCCAGTGCCATCATGGGGGTCTATCAAAACCAGCTCACTTTGGAGTCTGCACATTCTTGGGTCCCCATCAGAACTCTCCCCGCTCCAGTTCAGTTTCCAGAGGGCTTCTTCCCTGCAGCCCAGAATGCCACAAGCCACTTCCCGCCCCAGTCCCTGATCCCCAACCTCCGTAGTTCAAACCTGGGAGCAGGGCACTCACCATTCACAGCGACCACACTCCGCTCCTGCTAACAAAGAGGCCGACTCAGCAGGAGCAGGCGGGAGTCAGGCTGCAGGGGAGGGCTGGAGGCGGGGCTCTGGAGTCCCGCCTATGGCCCCAAGCTCACTCTCTCACACAATGGGCAGGACCAGGCTACCCAGAAACCCTGGGGCTCCTTCAGCGGTTAATACTTAATCTCCAGAACGTCAAAATGGAGAGCTGCCAAGGCCCCCAGCCCTTCAGATAGCTGAACAAAGTTTGAGTCATTTGCAGTCATGCAGATTGTAACATTTATCAAGTGCCAACAGACCCTCCCTGCTTTCCGGTGCAGACGAATGAAGTGAAGGCCTTAACACCGTCCACATGTCATACTAACTGAGATCAAAGAGAGATGTCCCTTTCTCCGTGGCTCCTTCTACGGCCCGCTCCTTGCCCCATCCATCACCCCACACCCAAGAAGTCAGCAGGCACCACTGAGAGTAAGGGTACTTGCTATCTGTTCTTTACCCCCCTTTGCCTTGACTTCTGGTTCCTCCACTTAAGTGGTTCCTCTCACCCCACCCCTTCCTGGGTGACCTCACCTACTTCCAGCACTTTACTCCCACCCCTTGGTATTGACTTCCAGGTTCCGATTGCTGTTCCTGACTCAGAGTTTGCACTTGGGGGTTCTGGAGGTCATCTCTGTGGCACCATGACCAACACTGACCTCCACTTAGAGTCAGTGTTTCTTCTGGAGTTCCCCAGCCGACTGCTCAAGCCAGAAGCTGAGAGTCCCAGCCCGCTCCTTCTCCCTCGCTGCCCGCCTCTAATCAGTCAGGAAGTTCCATCCATCCTCCAAAACATGTTTGCCCCCCACCCCCCGAGGCCCCTGTTACTCCGTGCTGGTCCACTCTGCTAAGCACAGAACAGGCTTGGCCAGAGCCAGGTCCTCTCCAGCTTTCTCTCCACACTGCAGCCAGAGTGGCAGTAGAAACCCAACCTGCCCGCATCCTTGCCTGGTCCTGGGCTCTCTGAACTCCTCGGCACGGCCGACGGTGCCCATCACAGCGTTCTGACCACGCCACGCACAAGGACCGTAACATGTCTTGTTAGGCCTCTGAACCGTTGCTGTGCTGTTTCCTTTGCCCAGGATGCCCCTTGCCGCATGCCAACGATGTGAAGGCCCAGCACAAATAACACTTTGTCTCCCAAGTGTCTTCCTGAGAGCCCCACTATCAACTGTTCCCTCACCTCTGATTATATAGCACGTGCGTGTGGAAACGCACATGTACCTTTGCACACCGCACAAGCAAATAGACTCAGTGTACTTTAGTTACTGGCGTGTCTATGTACACACTATGGAGGAGCAATCTGAGGGCAGCGGCTGCTACCCCCAGCACTTAACACAAATCCTGCTCATCAGTAGGCCATCAATGTCCAACGAAATTATCTGAATATTATTCTTTAAACTCCATGTTGGAACTGATTTGGAGGTACCCAACTTCAGCTCAGTACCAGAAAGTAATTTTGGACAGCGCTGGCTTGACCTTGAATCAAACACTCAAGCCTGGGGTTTAGGTGATCTTGGGTTGGGTCCTAGCCCCACTGCTCAATGGCAAGGCAATCTGAGCACGTGCGGCCAGCGCTGTCCTGCGGGATGTGCACATGCTCACTCCCTGCTTCCCTAGGCCTAATTCCTGCCTGTTCAAGGAGCTGCCTCTGGGTAGGAACTGATAAGTCTTCGTAAAACAAAGTATCAGCACTGAGTGGGATAATTCATGTCTCAAACAAGTAGAGACAGCATCGTAGTCTATACACAGAGGGTACGTCTGCCCAGCCCAGCCCCACCCAGGGAATCCTCCCTCGCCAGAATGAGCTGGCTTGAGACAGACCAAAAGGAAGAGAGGGGTGCTGAGGAAGGCAAAGGAAACTAAGAATGCACATGGGCCTCCTTGCCTCCAGCCCTCAGTGAACGAGGCTGGAAGGGACGTTTCATCTTCCTTCTTTGCTCTCCTGTCCCCTCTTCTTCCCTCAGAGCTCTGGTCAGCCCCTCCTTCACTGATAAATGAGGAAACTAAGGCCCAGAGAAGGGTCTATCTAGTCCAAGGTCACATGGGGGTAGGGCTGGTCAGTGGCTGTGCTGGGACTCAGGTCTGGGTCTCCCAACCCCCAATCCATGGTTATTTATCCTGCACTGGGCACTCCTGCAGTAGCTGGAACAGTGTGGGGTAGGGGTGGGGGATCAGGGTTCAGGAAGACCGGGGGTGGGGGGGTGGTTCCTGAAGTCCGTTCGCTGGCCTGAAGGCTAAAAGCAAAATTGCTCCTGAACAGGGACTGGGAAATCTGTGGCTAGAGACAGCACCAGTCTTTCCCAGGCCCAGGGCTTTGCAAGCAGCTTACAGTGCAAAGCCAAATGTTTTTGTAAGGGTCACATTGCCCGTTCTCAGCTGAGAGGCCATTCTGCACCTCTCCTCCCCACAGTAACAAGGTCCTGTCGATCCTGGATGATACAAGGACAGGCTTAAAAATGCCAGTTTAGCAGCCTGGTGACATGCACACCCAGGGCCCCACGAGCAGTAGGGGATGCGTTCCCACCCACCTTTGTCATCAAGGACTACAGACCTGGCCACTTGCAGTGAGCTCTTACCGACTTGCCTCAGTCTCCAACTTCCTGTTCTGCTCCTTGGGGCAACTGTCTGCCCAGCTCTGGCCCAGCTGTCTTCTCAGATGCCAGAGTCAGGAAGTTCTGAACAGATGCTGAAAGTAGAACAAGAGGACATAATTAGCTACTGGGAAACTTTGAGACAAAGACAAATCCTCTGTTCAGGGATTGAAGCTACAGCCCCCCAACATATGTGGCTACTCTGCCCCTCACTTGCACGGCCTCCTGACTGGGCTCAGAACACCAGCCCTGTCAAGTTATATGGGTGTGGGTGGGAGGGCAAGGGTAATACCACAAAAGACCGTGGATTTCTGCTCTTTGAGAGGTCACCTTGTCCTTCAGTATCTCCTTCCTAAAAAGAAGGGAACTTTGAGGGGTTGTCGGGAAGAATATACAAGAGCAACCTACAACACAATAAAATATTGCAGGACACTTTTATTTTTTAGTGCTGCAGAATTTAAGGCAGGATCTTTCTCTTCTTCGCGGGACTCAGATTCACTCGTTCTTTGAGGGCAGGTCATCTGAAGAACATAAAACACTGAACTTCTCCAGCTGTGCCACCCCAGCTGTGTTACTACAGGCCTGCCTCCTTGGGCATAACTCTGGGTCTGGAGGGAACCCTGGCTGGTCTCAGGCCCCTCTGGCCTAGCTGTCCACTCTACAATGCATCCTCCGTGCGGTGCCTGTCACCAATGCCTTCTGCACTAACAGCACCAGGGAAGGCAAAGGGCACTGTCCCAGTTGAAACCTCCCTGTGCCAAAGGCCACTGAGCGCAGAGGTGAGGCTGGTGCCCCCAGCCTCTGGACAGTTGTTGCCACACAAGCCTCAGGAGAGGGAGACTTGGGAGTCTCTCAGCTCAACATTTCACAGAGGCAAGAATTTGGCTGGCAGGAGAGCTGCCTTATTTCTGAGATACTTACAGAGCCTGGGGTTTCAAGCCCCAGAATTCTAGTCCTAATCAAATTTTGGGAACCAATTAAGTGACACAAGCCGATAAGGCAATCATCAGAAATGTCTTCTGTACCCCTAGGGAACAATGCATAAGATCTCAATGCCATGCATGCTCTTATGGGGGGAGGGGGGTGTATGGGAAGAGCCACGCCAAGAATAACTAAAATCTACATCAAACTCCTACCGGTTGTAGAACCTGGACAAGGCACGGTTTTTCCAACAGTAAAATGTGAATGATTCCCAAATTACCTTCTATAGAGTTGTAACAATCAAATGATTAAATGCAGGGTACATGGGTGGTGCAGACAGTTAAGCAACCGACCCTTGGTTTCAGCTCAGCCCCTGTCTGGGGCTCCTGGCCGAGCCTGCTTGGGACTCTCTCTCCCTCTCCCTATGCCCCTCCCTCCCTTTCTAAAAAAAAAATCTTTTTAAAAAATGCACAGATGGTGCTTTGTAAGCTACCTTACAGAGTGACATAAATATGAGGTATAACGCTGACTCATTTCTAGATTAGTCAATGATTGCCCCTAAAATGTAGTTTGTACACAAGATGGAGGGTTTCTGATGACTGGCTATGTTCCAAGGAGTCAGGGTTTGCATTCTGAATCCCAATTCTTGGACTCCAGAACTGGGCTGGAGCATCCAAGCAGGTTCCTGGACAATGCACTTTAAAATGAATCCTAAGTGATTTTTTTTTTTAATCATCTACCAAGTTCAAAGAAAAATACACTGAAATTAAAAACACCACCACCACTAAATTGAAGTCTAAGTAATTGAGCTGCGGAAACAGCATGGTCTGGAAGGAAAAAAAGGCCCAGAGTCAGCTTGGTCTGAACCCCAGGCCAGCTTCTGGACTCCCTGGGTGTGCTCCCTCCCCAGAGCCCTTGTCAGGCTGGGCCTTGACCATTTTTTTCTCCCTCTCCTTCACCTCCCTGCCCCCGCAACAACCTCGAGACTGTCGGATCGGTGCCTTGTCCGTCTTTTCATTCCCAGACTTCAGCACCGGGATTTTAAATGCACACTTGGACTCTTTCCAATTCTGTCAGGCGTGTGTAACTTTTAGGGGAAGGAGGGAGCAGGTGCCTGAGATTCCGAGAAAACCGTGGCCCCATAAAACACAAGCCCCTATGGAAGCCCAGAGCCTACGCAAGCGCAGAGCCGGGGAGCCAGGTCCCTCGACTCCTGCCGGTTCACCTGCGGCTGTTCCGCCCGCTACCCCCAGGCAGCCCCCGGGCCCGCCTCAGGCTCGGCCCGGCGGAAAGGACGCGCCAGGGCAGAGTCCTTTTCTCAGTTCTCTGTCCCAACAATTCAGGCAGGTCAGTGTCACGGGCCTCACTCAAAGCCCGGGGACGGGGAAGGGGTAGGGGGGTGGTTCTCCGCCAGTCAAATCGGCGCCGGCCCCGGTCTTCGGACTTCCAACGCGGGGTTCGCCCGCTCACCGCGGCGCGGCGGGAGGGACGCCGTCCGCGCGGCTGTGGTGGGGGCTGCCTGAGGCGCCGCAGGTGCGGCCGCGCCCCGCCGGCTCGGAAGGAGCTTCCTGCCGGCTCTGGGGCCGCCCGAGGGGTCACCCGCGCACCGCCGACCGGGCCTCGCTCACCCGGCCCTGCCTCGGTTTCCTCACCTGCGCCGCGGCTGCGCTCACCCCGCGGACGTCATGTGCGCGCGTGCAGCTAGCCCCGCCTTCCCCCGCCCCCCTGCTCCGGGGCCCGGCGCCTGGAGGCTAGTGGGCCAAACCCACCCCGCCCCAGGGGCCCGAGGGGCGGCCCCCGCGCCTGCGCTCCTTGGCGCCTGCGCCGCCGTGCCTCTCCCACGTGACCAGCCCCGCTCCTCTGGTAGGAGCTCGGACTCCACCCCCCCTCCCGGCAGGTCCCCGCCCCCTGTGGGAGGAGCCCCGGCTCTGCAGCGGTCCCGCTTCTTTGGCACTGCGCCCGGTGCCGAGCTCGCCTTCGACCCAATGCGACTCTCGGGCAGGTCCACCTGCGGTCCTGCGGTCCCTCGTTCTCACAGCGCTAGCGTAGCTCAGTCTTTCGCGAGTGGTGACCCTAGACCCTTGACTCATTCGTTAGGGGCACTGCCTGGAGCAAAAGGAGGCTCTGGACTGCCTTAGTTGGATCTGAAAGCACCTGCCCCGTAGGCGTGGGCGGAAGACACCTTTCAGCTCAGCGATTTTTTGAGCAGTTTTTTTATGGACTTTTTTTTTTCTTTTTGGCATAGGGATGAGGAATCTTTACGACCGACGCATTCCGATAAGTGTCCTTCAAGCTTTAGGGACAAATTCAGAATTGATAGCCCCTGACCCCATCTCACATTCTCTTTCACCCCCAAATCCTAGCCATTGGGCAGAGGATAGTGCCTAGTGGCCTGGAGCACCGGCTCCTGGGATGTTGTCGGGCTCCTCTTGGAGTCTGAGTAACAAGGTCTAGTTTGGCCTACACTTACTCATCCATTCATTCACTCATTCTTTTACTCCTCATATGTTAAGTGTCCACACTGTTTTATGAAAGTAGGCGGTTGGAAGAACACCTTTTCTGAGACAGGAAGAACTCACAATACAACACTTAAAATATCATTAGGACAACGGGGTGATCAGTCACAGTGTTGAATGTTGTAGCAAAGCAGGGCTGACATGCCCACCTGTCAGGGGTGACCATCTGCCTGCAATGCCTTCCCCCCACTTCACCTGGGAACCACCTACTGGTGTACAAAGTCCAAAGGCTTCCCTGATTTACCTCCCTAACTTCCCAATCGGTCTCCAGTTTCTTTGTAAGCTTATGGACCTAAAGGGTCTATTCAAGAGGTCTCTCCTTGACCCAGACTGTGAGTTCTTTTTTTTTTTTTTAAAGGTTTTATTTATTTATTTGACAGAGAGAGACACAGCGAGAGAGGGAACACAAGCAGGGGGAGTGGGAGAGGGAGAAGCAGGCTCTCCGCTGAGCGGGGAGCCCTATGTGGGGCTCGATCCCAGGACCCTGGGATCATGACCTGAGCCGAAGGCAGACGCTTAACGACTGAGCCACCCAGGCGCCCTTTGACTGTGAGTTCTTTTGTTCATCTATGGGACCCCAGAGTCTGGCCCAGGGCCAGCACCAGGACATACTTGGGAAGTGTTATGAAAAAGAGGGTGTTTCTAGATTGAGGGTGAGAAAGATCAGTTTAGGTGAGCGTGCAGGCTTCTTGCAGGAGTAGGTAGATATTTGATTTGAATTCCCATAATATTTGGTATAATTTGGTACAAGTTGGGTATAGTCATAAGAAGGCAATTTACCCCCAGATGAACTTTCTCGCTCCTGCCTCATTCCTCCTCACCCCATGAGGGGAAGGGGAAGAAGGTTCATTTTCTCCATCCTGAAATAGGATGTTTGGTCAACAGTGAGGAAGGTTGCAAGGAAGAAGGGCCACTCAGAACAAAACAGGAAGACATTTCCTTTGGGTTTGGGTCCCCAGAGACTGGCCATTAATGACAGAACCATTCAGGAGTCAGTGACAGCAGAATCCCAAGGTGGGAAGCTCCCTGAGGTTTCAGCTGAAATATAATTACCAAATGCAAAAAGCCATGATTATATTTACACTTCTGTAGCATTCCAAAGCTCTGAACTTCAAAAGCCAGGCTAGATCTGATAGCTAATTAACACACTCCTCACACTCCTGATTTGTCCAAGAAGGTACAGGCTGAACTCATTAAAAAGCAGTCATCAGAGCAGAAGAATAAGTTATGGGCAAGTAGGCACAGGAAAGAAAACTTACAAAGCTCAAGGATTAAAAACAAAAACACCAATCTGCCAAGTTTTAAAGAGAAAAGTAATTCTAGCTTTGTAAAGACCGTAAAATAACCTAGATTTTGAATTTAAGGGAGTAGACATTAAGATTGACTGGCTTTGTGACAACTTCTATAACTTTGGTATGTTATCCTTTTGACAGGGGCTAGGAAAGTGTTTTGTCCTTCACAAACCCCACAGGACAGGCAGAAAACATTGCTAGCAGGAGGCAGATGTGGATAAAGACTTGTGATTCTTACAGCATCACAGCTACTTCTAGATTCAGCTAGCTTCATCTGCTCGCTCAGCAGCGATCCATGCCAGCAATATAACACAATTTTTTAAGCTGATTGGTCCTGCAGTATGTCTGGGCTCAGTGAGAACAGTTTATGAAGCAGCTGGCATTAAAGTGAAAATAAAAATGGGTGCTTGACTTCATTGACTTCATCAGGCCCAGATTCTCATTCTGTGGATATATGAAAGTCTAATCAAGATCTAGAAATGTATGAACCACAACAATGTGCATATATCAGCTGTAAATATCTTTTCACTTGCCAACATCCCTGATTCCCACTCTTCCTGATTTTTAAAAAGAATATAAAGATGCCCTACTTACACAGTGTGCCTCACAGCCAAGCCTTTAGGGTCTTCTATGGGGAGTCCTCAACAGACATAACCAATGGCTTACCATGTGAATCAATGACTGACTGGGGGCTGGATGGTGGGATCACTGTGTCCCCAGATTGGGGAACTAAGGCTGCCTCAAGCGTCCCCACTCATCATCATTTGCTCTATCCTTTGACATTTACTGAGGCTTCATTCGTCTAGGCAACTTTGATTTGCAGGAAACAGAAAACCGAACTCAAACTGGCTTGAGGTGATCCATAATGTCACCAATGATCCAGGTTCTTCTGCTTCTCTGCTTTATGTTATCCATGTGTTGGTTTCATGTTAGGGCTGGTTCCTCTTGTGGTCATAGGATGGCTTTCAAGATCCAGTAGGGGGAGGGGCAGTTGACCCAGGAATGAACAAAGCCCAGAGCCTCACTCTGATTGGCCAATCGCTGTGGCCGGGTACTGCCGTACTCTGATTGGTCTAACCTGGGTTAGTTTCCATCTCGTGCATCATTGCATGCACACTTAAAAGGGAAAGTAGAAGTGAAATAAAGGTGTTAAGGTGTTCCAAAGCAGTCTCACAGGCAAAGTCTAACTCTTTTCTATCATTTTTGGACTCCGAGTCACTGAGGTTTGCATTTGTCACTCAATATTATCCTTTGGCTGTTAGGAACACTGGTGATGGAACATTTCTTAAAGAGTGCTCCACTATTGTCTTCTGCTCAAAGTTGGCAAGAAGTTTTGATAAATAGATGTTTGACATCTTAATGATAGTCTTTGAAAACACATGAATTGATGACACTACCTCTCATTGCTTTGGAATTTATTTTATCTATGTCAAGAGATTTGGCAAATTTTCCATTACATTACAATCCTTTTGCATGCATCTTAGTAGCAAAACAGAATAGATTTTATCTGTATGTGGGGTTGGGGTGGGGGTGGGTATAACTTTCTTTCTTAGTTTTTAAATCTCTTGATCGTTGCTTTGCAAGAAAATAGAAAAATGAAGTAATTTCTCTGATGACAAATTTCCTTTACTAATATTAAATTTAGGTTCCACTGCTGCCTATATGAATTTCTTCATTCACAGTAACTTTTTCATTTGAGTGCCAAACCGTAATGTAATCTTTTGGAAGATTTTTATACAGCAATTAAACTTAACTCATGGAGCATAAACAATGTGCATTTGTAACCGAATGCAACTTAACTAATACAGAATTCAGATTTTATAAGGAAACATAAATGGCTGAGAGTAGTTATGAAAGATACATGAAAGAGCTTTGCACAGTGGCAGTATCGTAGCCAATGAGGTTTATCCGAGGCGCGATTATTGCTAATTGAAAGATACATGAAAGAACAATGAGGCAAAATTTGCCTTACCAAATATCAAAATATACCATAAAGTCATTGTAATTCAAATGAATATGGCTATTGTCTAAAAACTCTGCTTTAGCTGTAGTTTCTCAATCATGGTATGAATTTACTCCCCCCCCCCTTTTTTTTTTGGCTTGAATTTAAAAATTGGTAGAGCCAGAGAGTAACACTGGGATTTATGGTAAGGAGACTGAGGTTGGTCACATGAGCAGTCAATCAGGTTCACATGATTGAGTCTCAACAAAAACTGTGGACACCAAGGCCTGGGTGAGCTTCTCCAGTTGCCAGTGTTCTGTGTGTGTTTGTCACACATCACTGCTGCAAAAGTAACTGTTCATGACTCCACAGAAGACAGCTGGAAGCTCTGAGTTTGGTACTTTCTTAAACTCTGCTCTTTGAATCTCTTTCTTAGGCTAATTTTGATCTGTATCCTTTCCTTATACAAAACTATAACCATGAACATAACAGCTTCCGTGAGTTTATGAGTTCCTCGAGTGAATTACCAACCACAAGTGTGGTCTCGGGGTCTCTGAACTTGTAGTTGGTGTCAGAAGTCAGGGTAGTTTGTGTATCATGCTCCCTCAAACTCACTGTCCTTGAGAAGTTTGGGGGCATATGGGTTATGCTAGCATGGTGAAACCAGTTAAGAACTTTTCTTTTGATTCAGCTTATTAAATTCTATTTTTCTGAAACAATGCTCATTTCAACTAAGTTTTAAGATGTATTTTTAAAATATTTTATTTATTTATTTGACAGAGACTGAGAGCACAAACAGAGGGAGCAGCAAGCAGAGGCAGAGGGAGAAGCAGACGCCCGGCTGAGCAGGGAGCCCGATGGGGGACTCGATCTCAGGACCCTGGGACGTGACCTGAGCTGAAGGCAGCTGCTTAACTGACTGAGCCACCCAGGCGTCCCTAAGATGTATTTATTTAAAGTTGTTCCCTAATAATTTTCTGAAAGCTCTGCTTTATATAGTTATATCCCATTTCTCAATCCAGTTCTCAATTTCCTTGTCACTTTTTTTTTCTTGAATTAAAAAATTATCTTCAGTTTTAGTAAAATATAAATTTTTATTAAGCTATGGTTGAGGTAAACCCCTTCTAAGTGTTCAATTTGAAGAGTTGTGACAAACGTATATAGTCATGTACCAGCAGCACCACAATCATCATATAGAATATTTCTATTTCCCACTCTAGTTCTCTCATACCCCTTGGTGGCCAATCCCTTTCCCCAGGCCCCTGGCCCCAGAAAACCACTGATCTGCTTTACTACAGTTTTGCTTTTTTGTAGAATCTCATATAAATGGAATCATGCAGTAGATGGTATTTTACTTCTGGCTTCTTTCACTTACAATAATGATTTTGAGATTCAGCCATGTTGCAGCATCCATCCGTATGCCATTCTTGTTAGTTGCTGACAAGTATTCCATTGTATAGATATGCCAAAATTTATCTATCTATTTACCACTTGATAGATATATTTGGGTTGTTTCTAGTTTTTTGGCAGTTGTAAATAATGGTCCTGTGAACATTTGTATACAACCTTTGTTTGGACATATGCTGTCATTTCTCTTGGATCAATATCCAAGTGTGGTTATATGGTACGTGTATGTTCAACTTTATAAGACACTCAGACTGCGCTCCAAAGTGTCTGTATGATTTTCATTCCCACCAGCAACATATAAGAGTTGCAATGCTCCACATAGTCATTAATATTTGGTATTGTCAGTTGCCTACTGTGATTTCCTCCACTGCTAGCACACTTACCATTAGACCTTGATGCCGCTCTTTGTGCTGTAGTGCATATGGTCCAATCTCTACGAAGCTCCTGCAGGAATCCAGAGACTGAGAGGACTCAGACGCTCCATTATGTTGGATGTCTCTAATCCCATCTCTTCCATTAGAAATGTCAACATCCCCATGCACCGGGCTTCTCCGGCCTTTCCTCCCCTCCACATACCGGCTTCTTTCTTCTTCCTGAGGGAATGCGCCAAGAGGTGAGTATCCTCCCCTCTGCTGGCTGGAAACAAAAACTCTTACTCCTCTCTCTCTGTTCCCAAGATCCTACTCTTCAGATTCTCTGTCCTGGGTGAACCAGAAGGAATCACTGCCATCAGATGGGTCTCTATCCCTACCTCTGTCTCAGTTCTGGTTCTGTCTCTCTGTGTCTACACCAGGCTATGTAGGTCTATATCCACCTGCTGATATTGTATGTGCCCAGAACCAGGTCTAGAAGGAAATATTGCAAATTGGTAATAATGGTTACATTTTGGTAAAGGATAAAACATGAGAGAGAGAGAGAGATTTACTTTTTTAATGTGTACACTTGTGGTTGGCAACAATGTGTTGGCACCTTAAAGCAATGTCATTACAGAGAAAATAACTACAGTGTTAAGAAATAAAAGTGTCTTCACACTCCACATCTTGGGCGCATCTGTTCTAGGAGATCTCTATAGTTCTTCCCAGCTCTGCCTACCTCTCATCTAATTATTAGTTATAATTTTAAAAACCATCTCCATTTTCACTGCAGAGGAGGAGGTACTCAGAGCTCCCAGACAAAGAGAGACCTGCCTAGTGAGACAGGTGGCTCCATTCATTAGTGGGCTTCCCAAGACGCTCTCAGTTTCGTTCTAAACAATTCACAGCACTCACCAGAGCACATACCCTCCCCAGTGTCTATCACCCAGTCACCCCATCCCTCCCACCCCACCCCCCACTCCAACAACACTCAGTTTGATTCCTGTTTGTTTCCTGCAATTAAGTTTGTTTCCTGCAATTCCTCATAATTCTTAATCGCAGGAATCAAACTGAGTGTTGTTGGAGTGGGGGGTGGGGTGGGAGGGATGGGGTGACTGGGTGACAGACACTGGGGAGGGTATGTGCTCTGGTAAGCGCTATGAATTGTGCAAGACTGTTGAATCTCAGATCTGTACCTCTGAAGCAAATAATGCAATATATGTTAAGAAAAAAAAAAAAGAAGAAGAAGAAGAAGAGGGTAGCAGGAGGGGAAGAGTGAAGCGGGGGAAATCGGAGGGGTAGACGAACCATGAGAGACGGTGGACTCTGAAAAACAAACGGGGTTCTAGAGGGGAGGGGGGTGGGAGGATGGGTTAGCCTGGTGGTGGGTATTGAGGAGGGCACGTTCTGCATGGAGCACTGGGTGTTGTGCACAAACAATGAATCATGGAACACTTCATCTAAAACTAATGATGTAATGTAGGGGATTAACATAAGAATAAAAAATATATATATATAAAAAAAAGAAGAAGAAGAATGGCTTGGCTTTCCCCATACCACCCCGAGACAGGAATTCTGATTGTGGAAATGAACCCAGCCAGGAAAGGTTCAATGGATCAGCCAGGGTTCATGACAGTTTTCTCTAAAGAGAACTCTGTGATTAGTGATTTAAGTTACTTTGCCACTACAACCAGCAGGAACACTTTTGCTAAAGAATTAATCGTCTAACAAACCTCCACCATCCCACTGAGTCATTGTGCTGGAGGGGCAGGTTCCAATACTTAGGAACATTCCTGCAAGCCTGATCCTTGGCCAGACCTTTCAACCATGCTACCTGGAAGAGTTTTTTCCTTTCTTTCAAAGGAAAATATATGGATTCGAAGTGTTTTTCCCTGGGGGTACAGTATACATGACTGAATTTGAAGGATGTTTTTCTGCACAACTGGCATAAAATCTTCCATATTTTCCAACAAGTCAATGCATGGCTCATCCAGCAAATGATTTATGTTAATAGATACCCATTATCTGCTGAAAGGGTTTCTGGGATAATGTGACTGAAGTTCATAATTAAGCTACAGAATGCCAGGGCTCTCTCTTCAAGGCCCAGATCTAGAACTGTTCTCACTCCTTCGTGTGGTGCAGCTTTAGGAATTTGTTGAATGTCAGAATATGAGTTTTGAGTGTCCAAATTTCCTAAAATAAACGTGCCCTGCAGCATCTGAAGCGTTCGTTTCAATTTGTTCACTCTTCAGGAGGTTCCGTGTTTTTTGGGTTTTGTTTTAAATAAAACAATAATAAAACATGCAAACAAACTCACTGCGTCTTAAACCTGGGAGTCAAGCAGGATCTCAGAAAGATATTTGCACACCCACATTTATAGCAGCATTATTCACAATAGCCTAGATGTGGAAGCAACCCAAATGTCCACCTATGGGTGACTGGATAAACAAAATGTGGTGTATATATGCATCGGAATATTCTTCAGTCTTAAAATGGGAGGAAATCCTGTCGCATACCACAACATGGATGAAACTTGAGGACATTGTACAAAGTGAAATAAGCCAGTCACGGAAAAACAAATATCGTATGACTCCACTTATATGAGGTATGCAAAGCAGTCAGACTTCTAAACAGAAAGTAAAGCGGGGGGCAAGGGAGGGGTGGACGTGGAGAGTTGTTTAATGGGTATGGAGTTTCAGTTGTACAAGATGAAAAAGTTCTGAAGATCGGTTGTGCAATGAATGATGTGACTATCCTTAGCATATTGAACTGTATGCTTAAAGATGGTTAAGATGGTAAATTTTGTGTTTTGCAACTTTTTTTTTACCACAATAAAAAATGGAATGACAACAACAACAAAATAAACTCTGAAGGCCATTCGGGATCATCTGGTCTGTCCTACTATTTTGCTGATGACACAGAGATCTGCTCAAGATCTTCATCCATTTATTCAAGGTGACCCGACTCACAGCTGGCTACTCGTTGTGCTCCAGTAGCCTGTTTTTCCAGCAGCTCTGTTGAGTTTCCTTTCTCCTCCATTGGGGAAAGGAGGAACCCAAGGTCCTGTGGTGCTCCCAGGGTAGTGGGGAGAGGGCCTGCGAGGCACTAAATTCTCATGGCGATCACCCTGTTTTTTCTTATACCACCATCAGCCTCCTGGGTGGCTCATTTTTACTGGGTACAAGTATAGATAATTATGGAAACAAGTCACGTGCCCCTCTGGGTCCTGAAGATGACAGAAGCCCAGAGTGTTGCCAAAGAACGGCAGAGTGAGCATCCCCAGTACCTGGGAAGCCTTTTCCTGTGCTCTGGATCTGGAGCCACACTCCCAGCAGACACCATCCTATCTCAAACATTGGGTTGTTTGTTGGCTTGAGTCTGCAGGCACCTTTCTATTCAGGCTCAAGGAGACTCCACCGCATCCTTGCAGACCTCCAAAATGTTCTTACTACAGAGCTTTAGCATCACTGAATGTGACACTCTGCTAGGTATTCAAGGCCATCCCTGACCTGACCCTAATGTACTTTTCCAGTCATATCTCACTGGAAGCTGACATTGCATAATGACTTTATCTAGGGATTGGGGTCAGGGTTGAATTAACGGTCTTTCTCTCTGAGACCATAGTCACTTATCTCACTAAACCTCTCTTAAAGAACAGAGATGATAGTATCTAGTGTGTGGAAGGTATGATGAGATAATGCATTCCAAGCCTGAGCCTAGAGCCCTTAACAACGTAAGTAGTCTTCGAAGAACCTGGAACTGGAGCTCTTGTCAGTGGCACAGACGTCCTCTGCTCCAGCAGATTAGGCTCATTTAGCAGATCTAGACACGATCTGTGCATTCCGACCTCTGCCTCTGTCTTATTTGCTCTTCATCCTTTCTAGAACATCTACCCCAAATCCCACCAAGGCCCCTATGAATGCCACCCCCTTCTTGAAGACTTCACTGACCTTCCCAGGAGCAAAGAATCTGTACTCCTGGTTGACTTGTATGGTTCTGGGCTATAATTAGCCGTAAGGAAACTGTGTCACCCTGTGTGACAGGGTCTTGCTAAATGCAGGAAGTTCCAGTACCTGAGATAAGTGCTTAGTCTTTCTCTCGGCACTTTGGAAAGTTCTCAGAGCAAATTCCACAGTTCCAATCTCTTCAAAGGAATTCTGTGAGACCTCAGGGAGACACCTTTGTGACCCAGTTTGTCAGCTACCCCAAGCCTTAGGGAAGAATGAGGCTTTCTTGAGTATATTGTATGGAACCTTATAGCAGGCTGCAGGCTGTGTTCTGATTTATTCAGCGAATGGAACCCTGGGTGGTGGGGTTGGCTCCCCTCTGCACCACCTTGTGTACATGGGGCTGCCCCTCCGTTCCCTACCAGTGTTTAGATCCAAAGGTCTAGGCTAATTTTCCTTTCCTACCTTCACAGCAACTTCTCCTGCTTTGGATTCTCTTGGGACTTGGGGTTCCTCTCTTGGGACATGATTCCAGCCAGTTTTGAGTAATTATTATTTGGCATGTGATTTGCTCCTTGATCGGATTAGAAGCTCCTTGGGGGCAAGGATTATGTTGGACCAATTTCTCTATGTGTGCAGAGCCAAGCATGGTACCGGCTCATGCTTGGTACCTAATGGTCTTGTGTTAACTGTTATCACAGTGAAAACAATAGCTACCAATTGCCATATACTCATGACCTGTCTGACCCTGTTCTGCGTTTCACATCCATGACTTTAGGAATCCTCACATCGGTTCTGTAAAGAAAGCATTACTATTCTCTTAGAGACAAATATTAGGGGCACCTGGGTGGCTCAGTTGGTTAAGTGTCTGCCTTTGGCTCAGGTCATGATCTCAGGGTCCTGGGATTGAGCCCCGTAAAGGGCTCCATGCTTAGCGGGGGGTCTGCCTCTCCCTCTGCCACTCCCCCTACTTGTGCTCTCTCTTAAATAAATAAAATCTTTTTTTTTTTTTAAGACGAGGATTAAAAAGTTTCAATGACTTGGTTAAGGTCATAGTGGTGCAAGGAAAACGTAAAGATGGGGTTATAATTCATCTCCACATGATGGATAGATGCATGGATGGCCAAGTGAAACACAAATACAGACACATCATTGCATTTGCAAAATTTCCACCTCACACCTGAAACCAGCTACGCAAGCCTGAAGACAGCTGGCTTCCCCCAGACAACGTGGCCCAGCATTGGGACGTGGGCTGCCTGTTTGGGGGCTGCCGTTTGTCCAGACCCAGGCTGGGGCTGCCACATTCTCAAGCTGCCACACTGAACAAGACGATCTGCACAGGGGCTCCTGTGCCTTCTCTAGATTCATCTTCACAGTTGGCCTCAGTTTACTCTGTAAACTCCAGGAGGGCAGGAACTTTCTCCCTCCCCTAGCACAGTGCCTGCACCAGGGAGGTGCTCAACAAACAGCTATTATTATTTGCAAGTTGCCCCTTATACCACGTCTACGTATATTTTCTGAATGAGAAATACGGAGGCTGAAGCAGGGGTATTTTACACAAAATTAAGTGGTAAGTAAGCTTCTATGAAAGCAAACACAAAAAGGAAATCTGTCTGCCACCCATCAAAGGTCTCTCCCTCGGTGCCTGGTTCTTTGCATAAGCAGACACGTGAGCCTGGGGAGACTCCCCACAGAAAGGCCTTCTCAGAGGACAGTCTGTGAAGTGCTGGTGACACCCTATGGCTGTGAGAGGAAACACAGTCCCGGGGCTTTCGTCAGCGTGGAGCGGGGTCGGGGAGGGCTGGGGTGGGGACCCACAGCCACCAACACCACGATTTAAATAACCAGAGGCTGACTTCCAGACAATGAGCCCCCAGACGGACTACACCCCGCCGGAGAGAGTTAGAGGCTTTAGCGAATGGTGGTTCTATTAGTGACCATAATACTGGTTGTGAGCGATGGATAATGGCCATTGCAAAGGCCGTTCTAGTAATTCTCATCTGAAGGGCAGCGTTATGCCAAGAGAACAGTTTCAGTGGGTCCTCCTTCTCCTATTTCAGTGGAGTAATGGTGTATTTCAGGTTAGGTAACCAGCTAAGCTGAAGAAGGTGGTCATGTCTCCCAGCTCCTTCCACGGGACTGACTTGCCCACAAAAAACTGCAGGTAGAGAAGCCGAAACCCAGAGGAAGAAGACGGGCAGAGCCTCTGACAAGGACCGACAGGTTCCCGAGACCATAGGGGAGGAGACCAAACAGTGTGACCTTGAATGCACTTAGTCTGCCCAGCAGAGAAATAGGACCCCATGATGGGCAGGCACATGACAATCTCAACCACCAGAGAGGTCAGTTTTCCTCCCAGGGGAAGGACTGGTGGAGAAAGTAGTCAGAAGAATTGCTGTCCCATTCTGGAGGCTGGTGCGGAAGAATCCTGTTGAACCAGGAAGACCGGGGAATGAAGCAACCCACCTTGCAGTCAAAACGGAGAAGGCTAAGGCTATAGATGTATATTTCAGAATTCCTAAAGTAAAGAAATTGAGCTGCTTCAACTCATATGGATAAATTTTATTTCCCCAGTGGAAACACTGCTTTACTTCTTTTTAATTTTACAGCATTCATGATCATTATAAAGAAGTTTAAGTAATACAGAAAAGTATTAACGACATAAAAATTCAGCAGCGATCCTATCACTCAAATGAGCGTCTTTCTATATAGTTCTCCGTGCACAGACACGTGCACACATACATTAACATATGTCCTGAGATAATACATTTGCTATGTCCTCACATATCACTCTACATTATTGCATTTAACGGCAGCATTATAATCATACCGGAATGTTTTCGTGATGAATTCCAGTAATGCTGCTTGTTCTATCTACCTATCTGAAATACACAAGACTTTAAATACCAAATCAAAGTTCTCTTTTTGTAATCCGCTCTTAAAATCGTCAGTCTATGTTTATATGTTTTTGCTTTTGTTCTGTGAAGTTATTCAGGAAATGTTCCTATCTTTGTTTTAAGAAAAGGTCAGATGCTAAGCACAGTGGAACCTGGGATACAATACCGCAAGATTGTGGAGTTCGTTCTGCCAGTTATGTAAAACAAAACCGTTAGAGGGGAACGTGGGCAGGCAGGACTTGGAAAAGTTCCCTAAACCTGGAGCCCCTCCCGTGCCCCTCTGTCCCACTCCTCCAGCCTGTGATACTGCCCCCTGGCGGTGCTAGGGCCCGGCAACCTCCAGTCGTGTCTTTTCCTCCTTTTTCCCTTCACTGGGATACTAAAAGGGCACTACTTAGGGAGGAGGAAGAAATACTACAAGACAGAAAAACTTTATTTTTAATTATGTGGATTCTGAGTCTTATAAAATAGTTTTGGAATAAGGTAAAAGAACCCGATCCCTTTTATAACATCTTTGCAAACCCCTCATCTTTCTCCCACCTCTCTCTCTCTCTCTCTCTCTCTCTCTCTCACACACACACACACACTCATACACATACACATACCAAAATCATATGATCACTCACACATACTACCACGTTCCCCCTATTTGTGGGCATTCTAATTGCTTTGGGTTTTTCATTACTATAAACATATTTTGCTGTGCAACTTTGTACATACATCTTTATACATCTTGATAAATTAACGACTTTCTTGTGCCTCACTTCCTTTGTAGGAGCAAAGGGGCTGCAGGAGGCACAGAGTGGCAAGAGTTTCTTTTCCCTACTTGTACCAGAATGCCCCCAAAGGCTCAGAGCTCTGCCTGGGGACTATGGTGAAGCTTCAGCCCTTGGAGGCAGACATGCAGGTGCAAAGGAGCAAAGACTGATTGGCCGCAGGCACCTCCAAACCCCTCTTCAGAGAGCAGAGGGAGCAAATTCACTGAGCAGGAGAGACACTACATGGTATTGGATGTGCGCTCAGTGACATATCACTAGGGATGACACAAGTAATCTAAGGAGGAATCTGAACTAATAAGCAGAATAAGGTCACTAAAATATGGTCACTAAAATAATCACTCTTAGTGAATAGTTTTCAGAGGCCATATTGAGCTGGGAAAACATGACAAGTAGCTTCTGTTTATTGAGCACTTATACATGTTACCTCGTGGAAAGCCCAAAACAATCTTACATGGGAAATCCTACAAGTGTGTTAATTTTAGGGGAGGCAGGCATCTAGGGCACAGAGAGGTAAGGAACTTGCTTACAGCCATGTGGCAAATAAGTGCCGGGGCTTGGATTTGTAAGCAGATCTTGCTGAACCCAAAATTCTTACTCTTAATCATTGTTATGCTTTCCAATTAAAAAACAAATTACTTGGGGCACCTGGGTGGCTCAGTTGTTAAGCGTCTACCTTCAGCTCAGGTCATGATCCCGGGGTCTTGGGATCGAACCCCGTGTCAGGCTCCCTGCTCGGTGGGAAGCCTGCTTCTCCCTCTCCCCACTCCCCCTGCTTGTGTTCCCTCTCTCGCTGTGTCTCTCTGTCAAATAAATAAATAAATAAATTCTTTAAAAAAAAACAAACCAAATTACTTGAGGGGAAAATCAAGTAGAAATTGACCAACCTCATTATCAATTCTTTTTTTGTTTTGTTTTGTCTCCAATCCTCATTGAGCTAAGGGCCTACATGCCTCTCATTTCTTCATTAGGTACCCATATAGTCATTTACTTTTTCTTCTGGAGTTTCTGAAGTATTTGATGCACTTTTAGGCCTGATATTTTGTTACACTTCTTATTGATAATCTATTAAGAGTTTCTTAGATGATTTCACCATTATTCTTTTTTCTTTTCTTTCTTTCTTTTTTCTTTTTTTAAGTAGGCTCCACGCCCAACGTGGGGCTTGAACTCACGACCTTGGGATAAAGAGTCGATGCTCTACCAACTGAGCCAGCCAGGCGCCCTTCACCATTATTCTTCATGTCTAAGGAATATCACTTAAGCACAGTAGAAAGTTATAGTTACCTATAAAATAACCACTTTTAAGAAGGAATTTGAAGCAGAGTAGGGGGATATGAGGAGCAATTCGGTTTTGATTAACAGCCTCCAAGGAACTTCTCTCTCATGATGAAACTTCCTCGTGAAGTGTGGCTGGGTTCTTTCATCTCTTCTCAGTGGTGTCTGTTCCCTGGCCTTACCTCCAACATCTATCTACTTCTGCTGGAGAAGCAATTCGGTAACATCCCCGCTCAGCTGCTGACTTGTTTCTGAAGGCTGTAACACTTTGGGAACTTCGTCTCTTTCTAAAGGGAAGTCTTTAGGAGTCATTCTTTGGGTGCTTCCTTCTGACTGACCTCATTCTATGGCACCATGACTTCCGATTTTGTTTGCTGAGATGTATCATCTTTGTTAATCTGAGTCTGGAGTTCTCTCTTGTGAAAACTTTTTTAAAAGTTTTTACTTAAGTTCCAGTTAGTTAACATACAGTGTAATATTAGTTTTAGGTGTACAAGGTAGTGATTCAATATTTCCATACATCACCCAGTGCTCATCATAGCAAGTGTCCTCCTTAATCCCCATCACCTATTTCACCATCCCTCACCCACCTCCCCTCTGATAACCAACAGTTTGTTCTCTGTAGTTAAGAGTGTTTCTTGGTCTCTCTCTCTCTTTCTCTCTCTTTCTTTTTTTCCTTTTGCATGTTTGTAATGTTTCTAAATTCCACATATGAGTGAAATCATATGGTATTTGTTTTCCTCTGACTGACTTATTTTCCTTAGCATAATACTCTCTAGCTCCATCCATGTTGTTGCAAATGGCAAGATTTCATTCTTTTTGTATGGCTGAGTAATATTCCATTGTGTGTGCATATCACATCTTCTTTAGCCTTTCATCAGTCAATGGAGAATTGGGCTGTTTCCATAAATTGGCAATTGTAGATCTTGTGAAAACTCTTGAAAAGATTGTCTTTGAAGGACGAAAGGTAAACAAATTAAACTTGAAGTGGAGAAAAACTTCATGCCTTCATGGCCATATAGGAAGGGGTCATAGAATACTGAGGAAGACCTTCCACTAAAGCTTTAGCTTGGGTAACACTGACTATGGAGTTTGCACTACAAGATGACATCTGTGGGAATACATGCCCTGAAACTTTTTTCGGGAGAGGTAATTTCCATGGGAGAGACAATGCTGAGCACTTCCTCCTGATGGGCCCAGGCAGATGGTATTGTAAGCTCAGTGGCAGGTCAGCCTTCCTCCAAACTACTCCCGATTCCTAAGACATTTGTCTTGGCTATCTTTCTCTAAAGATTTTTTTCCTTTGGTTAATGTTTGCCAGTGAACTTCACTGAGTTGGATCCTCTCCATAGATTTGCTGACAGCATATGCTGGGGAGAATTGCCCTGGCTCAAAGTATTCATTACTTGCTCCTCTTCTAAAGAATCACTTGGAAAATTTTTATCCTGACTAATCTTATACCTGAAACTTTTAATCTCCAGATGGCATTATTTGACCAGACTTATATATTACTATTCGTGGTGACATTTGCTGAGAAAGTTGTTCTTTATTTAGGTTTTTTTACTTAGTTGCTTTACCCATGACAACGGTAATTCTTTTGATATTTTGTTTTGAAGGGATCTGGAGATGGACACTAATTTGTTTAAAGTCATGTTCTCTGGGATATTGTCCTGCAGAACCTCTTGTCCTGCAGAACAACAGGTAAACCTGTTGTTCATGAAGAGTAATCCCAAGAAACTCTGCCCAGGGGCTTGCCCTTATATGCATTGGTTTAATTCCTCCCAATTTCAAGATTTACTTAGTTTTGTCATTTCTCAGTGATTCAACAAACCATCCCTCAGAGCTGGCCTCTTTTGAGGTTTTGTTCTGAACATCTTGATCTTTGGGCATTATTTTTCTGCACAAATTTTCTGAATGTCTTCTTTTCTGGCCAATCCTATTGGTGGAAGCTTCTTTTTCTAATGCCATTTTCTCTGTAATTATGTCCTAAAGGGAACTCTTCTTTCAGACCAGAATTTTGGGGGGAATTTCCTTCCAGATTTCTGTTAATTGGATATAATTGCTCCTGAATAGACTTGCGAGAGATCATATCTTTGTCATCATCTTTTCTACATAAGAGCCTCCCCAAGGGAGAAGCTTGGGGAACTGGTCCCCGTCACATTTGCCCACTGATGAGATATCCATTGATGTCACTTAAAGAATGTGCCCCAAGCATGTCTCTTTAAAAAAAATGAACTACACACACACACACACATGCACACACATGCACACAAATGCACACACACTACTTTAAAAAAATTTTCTTAAGCAGGCTCCATGTCCAACATGAGGCTTGAACTCATGACCCTGAGATCAAGAGTCGCATGCTCTACCAACTGAGCCAACAAGGCACCCCTACATGCACTACTTTTTGAAGAGCCTTGTCTTGAATATGTTTCTCCAAGGATCTCAGGCCTCCAAGAGACCCTCCTGGGCTAATTATTTTCTGGCTAATTTTATTCATAGAATCTCTTTATTCAGAAACTGATTTTTGAGGAGTCCATAAACACTGATTTTACATACTGATTATGACAGTGATGACTATTGAGGAATTTTTCCTGGGCTATCTTTTCTCATAAAATTGGTTTCTATTGGTCATTATTCATGAAGGTTTTTCCTTGATCAGGCTCATCTGTAGAATTTATCTCCCCTGGTGATAATTCTTGCAAAGTCTCTTCTCAGCTATTTGCATCCATGTAGTTAGTTTCTCCAGACAAATGATCTGGAGATAGTTCATTCTGGCCCATTCTGGCTCTGGAATATGTTCCTAGGAGTGACTTTTTGAGGGGAGGGGTGGGGAATGATTGCAGTCTGGCTGAAATAGCCATGGGTTTCATCATTAGGGGCAATGATTTCTCATGAATTTCTACCTTCTTGGCATTATATGTGGATTTTTCTTTTCTAGTGCCTCTTATGGAGTAATTTTTGCCCCAACAACCCCTATCTATGAACCATACATTTCTTGATATTGATATTTTTGATCATTCCATTTCACTTTGCCTAAACTTATCTATACGTGTGATATTTTCAGACAGTGATATCTTTGGACCCTGTCATTTTATTCCTGAAGGTTATCCTTTTGGACAATGGCAACCAAAGAATTGTTTCCTTTTATAATCATTTCTTTGGATGAGTATCTTTTGACCATGACTCTAGAGGACAGCAGACCCAAGAAACCCCATCTGGTCCCAGCATGACTTCTGACCATGGCTTCCAAAGATCTGCTTTCTGGGAATGCTAACTAAAATTTTCTTCTTTCTGTGACATTTGGACTTGCCTTTTGCTGAAGGACATCAGAATAAGTTTCTTCTTGACAAACAGAACTCAAACATGAAAGCAGAAAGACCAAGAGGACTTTCCCTTTACTAATATGAGACATGAAAGATGACTCAGCTGTAAGCCTCCTTGAGGAGTTGTTGGCTCAAGCATTGAACTACCTTCACACAAATCATAAATTTTAATCCTACCATGAAAATCATTCACCAGTTTTTCTTTGTTGACAAGCATCTTCTTAAAGCCACATTGTTGGTTAATACAAGCTATTTCATTTTCATATTCTGAACATATCTGGTTGTGAGAGCATAGCTTTTGTATTTGTTCTTCAAAAGTCATCCTTCTTGGGCGCCTGGGTGGCTCAGTTGGTTGGGCGACTGCCTTCGGCTCAGGTCATGATCCTGGAGTCCCGGGATCGAGTCCCGCATCGGGCTCCCTGCTCGGCAGGGAGTCTGCTTCTCCCTCTGACCCTCTTCCCTCTCATGCTCTCTGTCTCTCATTCTCTCTGTCTCAAATAAATAAATAAAATCTTTAAAAAAAAAAAAAAGTCATCCTTCTTATTTTCTTTCCAAAGATAGAAAAGGGGTATTTATTTCCCCATAGGATATTATTCCACCTTTTGAAAAATACTTACAATATACAGAAATATAAGAATGACATCAATCAGTACTAATTACCCAAAAGAATATTTTTACTAGAAGATGTTATTCTGTCACTGGGAAAAACTTTAATTTATGGACTTTATGACTTTCATGGTTATAACAGCATCTCAGAAGGATCTAAGATGAAGTTCTGAAGTATCCTGTTTGGGATCGCAAATGCTTAGAGCATCAGTTAATTTTGGCTGATAATCAAGACAATAAAATATGCATGAGTGGGCTTAAATGCTTCTGGATAGCGATGATCATTTGAAAGTTCTTTGAAGATTTTATTTCATCTAAGAGGTAAGAAAAAGACTGTAATTGACTTGGAGCAAAATGTCCATGGACAGGGGAATTAGACTTCCTTTATCAGTAAGCGTGAGGCAACACAGCCTAGCAGTCAAGTGTGTGAGCTCCTGACAGACCCGAATGCCACCTCCCATGACACCCTCCCTTTGAGCTTTACTGTCATCGGAGCTGTTTTAAAATACCTGTTGTCAGTGACGCAGGCACACTCTAGGACATGTGTAAACACTCTAGGCCAGACTGGAAAGTTCACCTAAAGTCAAGACTTGAACACATGATGAGATGGATGTGTTTTCACTGTCTAATACAAAAAAAAAAAAAAAAAAGATAAATCAAGAGGAAAAAGTCTTTTGGTTACTTATTTGAAATCCTTATGAGTTTATTTTATCCTATCAGTAGTTCAAATGCTTACATGATTAAGGGATTTTCATAGCTACCAGAACAGAACCTCGGCTGGAGAGTCCATCCCCCAAGATACCTCCTTTCACAGCCCCTCCAATCTTGGTTTAATTCACATAGTTACCATCTTGAGGTCAGGGCCCTAGCTGGCCATTTTCTCAGTTTGTAGCTTTGAGAGAAGCGTCATGAGAATCATCCACCTTTTGATAACTTAAGAAGGAGATTTGGAGCCAGGATGCATTTGAGGAGCAATTTCATGCTGAAAAGCCTAGGAATTTATTTCTTGGGGAGTTTCGACACAGCAGTCAGTCTGGCCAGAAGACTCTCGAGAAGGAATCTACTGAGGCATTCCTGGAATCATATTGGAAGTACCTGGCAGAGATTCCTGCTTCAAGGCATCCTTCTCAAGGGGTTTTGTGTTCTCTTGTATGAATGCGGTCTTCTTTGTGGAACTAGCTAGAGATACCAGTGGCTAAACAAAACAAAAAAGCAAGTCATTAGCAGAGACTGAAACACACTCAGTATGCCAAGAACACAACACTGCCATTTTTGTGCCCAAGACTAATAACAAAATTGTAACAGATCTGCTCTAGCAAAGTATAAAACAAATCAAGGATTAAGGATCAAGATGATTTGCCAATAATTCTACTGCCTGCCAGAACAGAACTCAACACCATCTAAAGGAAAGCTACATAATCTAGATTCCCTACAAAGTATCATCTACAATGTTTGGCACACAAGTAATAATTACTAGACATGCAAAACATATTCTAGAAAAAAAGTATTTAATAGAGACCCCAAAATGACAATGATCATGGAATCGGCAGACAAGGACTTAAAATAGCTATGACAAATATTTTCAAACATTTAAAGGAGGAAAAAATGGGCATAATGAGTGAAAAGTTAGGGTAGATAAGCAGAGAAAATGGAAATTATAGAAAGAAACCAGATAGAAATTATAGAATTGAAAAGTACAATATCTAAAATGAAAAAATTCACTGACTCCCTAAATAGCACGCTGGGCATTGTAGGAGAAGAGGTCAGTACACTTGAAGGCAGATCAGTAGAAATGATCCTAACTAAAACAGAGAAAAAAGATGGAAAAAATAAATTCGGTCTCAGTGAGCTATAAGAGGATATCCCATAGTCTACATCTATGTGATTGCAGTCCCTGGTTAGGGAGGAATCTCTGGAGCTTAAGCTCTCCCAGCCACTTCTACTTCCATTTTGTGCACTGTCCAGGGGATACTATGTACAATGGATCCTGGGGCACTGCAGAGAGGTCTGTGAAATATTTGCCCATGAGATCTGTAAGACCCTTCTAACTATATGCAGCAAATCTATGTATTGACCCCATAAAAATGTATTTATAAAAATTTGTATGGCTACATCTTTATAAACAAAGGGACTGTTTTCAAACTTAGAATCATGGCTGACTTACTCAAAACTGCCTCAGCTTAATAAAGAGAAACCAATACAAAGGCAACTTTTGCTAGCTTTCATCTAGGTCTGACTCAAACGTTATCTCCTCTTCTTGAGTGCTATAATTGGATGTGATTTCTACCCCACATAGAGCAGTTTCTACTCCTCTTTTTGACACATCCACTGGGGTACTGAAAGGCTTTCTAAGGTATATGCAAGCGATGATGGTTTTAAGATATGAAGGGAAGTTTTGCAAAGCTTTGCATATGTGCATAAAAACCCATCAGCAGGCTGGCTGAAATCTTATGCAACCCATCCTGGGCCTATTTGAGACCAGGTGTCATAGCACTAGTGACTAAAATCTGAAAATGACCAGGAGCAAGAACAGTTTGCAATTTGCCTTGAGCCAAGGAGAAAGGAAAACTTAGAATCTCATCTGATCTGGGGGATCTTCACTTCTTTGCCCTCTACCCAGTTCTTTCCATTTTCACTATGGGACTAGCTCTCCCTGGTAAGTTTGTTTTAAGATCCCTGTTGGGCCTCTCTGTTTCCTTCTAACAAAGGGCATCAACTTCCATAATCACATTTTGTGGATGAGTTCTTCCTTAAAAGGGAGAACTTGTTCTTAGTCCAGGCATCCTTCTGGCTCTCATTCCCAACTTCCCTGACAATGGCCTTTGTCTCACACTTGGTGAAAGAACAGCATACCTTTTACTCATCTAAATCTTGCAAAGGAATATTGCTGCAGGGCGTAAAACCTCCAGGGTGCAACTCAGTGGGACAATTCCAAACATTAATGTGAGCAAAGGTTTCTTTAATAAAGGCATCATGAAACCAGGGTAGAGTTTTGGAAGTCTTTCCCTGACTAAAAATATTGATATTTCTGTTAACAGGGAAGCATGGTGTTAGGAAGGGGCAACAAGGGGATGACAACTTCCACGTCATGACCTCCCGTTTATCTTCTCCCGGCACCTGTTCAAAGAATGAACTATTCCTGAGTGAGAATTCCTTTAGACTAGTGACAAACGGTAGTATGAAACTACCTTTCTTTTGACTTAATTTACCCATAAAACATCCAGACTTGGAAAATAAATGTATGAATTATTGAGGAGAGTCAAGCATATTAGCGTGAGTATACAGAAGCTAAGTGGTTTCATGTCTCTTCGTCAGAGGCGGCTTTGGAAACTAGCAAAAGCTAGTGAACTGTACGAAACTGCACTGAAGATTTTAATGCATAGGATATAGTGATAGTTGGAAAAATGTCAGATATCAAGCCCCCTGAGTCGATTCCCTGTCTGGTATCATGCGCTTTGTAGAAAGCACAACATCGGCACGAGGTGCTTTTCAGAAGATGGTGGCAAAAGTCGTGGGAGGTAAAAGATACGCTTGTCAGGCTAATGAACACACAGCTGTTTCCAACTACAAGAAGGTAATAATTTACAGCCAGTATTACAGCATCACAGAGAAGACACAATCTGTGGCTTGATACATAAATAAATAGCACACAGTAACTAAAACACTGAGGTATATAGCAGATAATAAAATAATATACTTGAATTATACACTGATAACCATATTTGGCTTCTGAAATACTGAATAAGTTTTAAAAAGGGTTCAAAGGATCTTCTAAGGAAATATATTAGTTCCAAGTGACTTATGAGTTTTTAAAAATCGGATTTTTTAAAATGAGTAACATCTAAGGTATTTCCTGAAATCTAAAATGGAATTGCCTTTCGACATTTCCTTTTTTCCTTGACCAGGATTGTCAATAAGATTGGGGACATATAAACACAAGAAGACGGAGAGAAGCAAGCTCTGGAGCCTCAGTCCGCTGGGTGCTGCAGCCTCGCCAGCCTGTGGATTTCCTGGTATCCAGCTCTGGGCTGTGCACCTGCCCGCTGCTGGGTTCCTCCCTCCCTACCTTGTGGCACTTTGCATACTGCTGTTGAATCTGACACTCTTCTTGCTTCAGCATTTCTGTCATTTTGGTTTCTTTGAGGCTATTGTCGTGTTCTTCCTTCAGCTGGATCATCTCTTGGCTCTCCTGAGGTGAGAGGGGAGCTGAGTCAAGTCGGCCCCTGGGAAGCCTGTACAAATGGGCTTGCTCTCACTGGCACAGACCACAGGCCTGGGGCCCTGTTTGCTCCTATGACCAGCTTTTGCCTGCTAGTAGCTCCAAACCCACCAATCCCTCAACTCCTCTGAGTTGGAGTCCTTCTTCAGCCCCCAGACTCCCCACTCTTCAGGAATATCTGGGCCTAAGGGATCTCACAAGTCGAACAAACCAAGAAACTTTCTGGGCTAGCTCTGGAATCTTGCTTTGGATTTCAAATTACCGTGAGAAAGCTGGAAAGCCCTCCCCAAGATGGCTCTGAGCACATACACACCTCTTCTTTTGCTTTAGTGATTTTCCTGTAATGATAAAGCCAGTGAGCCAGGTACTCGACGGGGTCACTGGGCCGAACTTTCGCCACCTCTGCCAGTGCCTGGCTCAGGCAATTGCCAAAGCACCTCTTCAGGTAGTCCGTTTCCATCCTGTGGGCCTGGCAAACAGCACAGCGGGGTCACACTAGTTTATAAATCGAATCTGATTTTTAAAATAAACACATGCTAGTCGATTCGGATTCATTTCAGGATACATATGAGATACTTCTGGATGCCACCCTTCCCAAAAGAAACAGTAAATATACACTTGCCAATTGCTCTTACATTTAAATGGACTTTTTTTCTTTTTTTAAAGCTCTCCGACTGTCTTAGGTCAGATAATAAATAGGTCCTGGGGGTCATGAGGCCGGAGGGGAGCTTGATATAGTTGTGGTTAGGGGTGGCTAAGGTCTCCACTTACCCACACATCTCTAGGGAGGAAATAATTTCGCAGGCAGGAGGTCCCAAGAGGGGCTCTAAGGACCCAGCAAGCTGTGCTATTGTGAAGTTGGAAGGTTATCTGTGACATAGATAAGAGAGGCTTAGTTATTTCAGAAGGGGCCACGGAGCAGCCCTGGGGAGCAGAGGGAGGGAGGATGGCAGGCACTGTAGCTACCCGAGCTCATGAGCTCTCCCAGTGCGTAACACACTATTCTACTCTAGTGCTCAAGCAAGAAACTACTTGAGGTTGAGCTGATGCCCCGGCATTTACTATTAATCAGATTTCCAGAGCTGGAGGCAATGTAGCCTGAGTCAGACCATAAGTTAGGGGTGGCCGTGTAGAGCCGCGGTCTGAACACAGACTCCGGGAACAGACAGACCTAGTTCCGGTCCTGGTGCTGCCGCTTATAGCTGTGTGATCTTCAACAAGTCATCCGGTCTCTCTGAGCCTTGGTTTTCTCATCTGTAGAACAAAATAATAAAGATATTGGCCTCATAATTGTGGGGGTTAGAAGAGATAACAAATACATGTAAAGCACTTAGCCTGGCACATGGTGTTTAATAAATATATACATATATATTTTAGATTTTTTACTTAGAGAGAGAGAGAGTGAGAGAGAGCACGAGCAGAGGGGAGGGGCAGAGGGAGAGGGAGAAGAAGGCTCTCCACTGAGCAGAGAGCCTGATGCAGGGCTTGATGTGGGGCTCCATCCCAGGACCCTGGGATCATGAGCTGAGCCGAAGGCAGACTCTTAACCGATTGAGCCACCCAGGTGCCCTGGTACGTGTTTAATAAATATTAGCTATTATAGTGGAAGACTGTGACATACAACGGACTAACACCTATTTCTGATCACCTCCATATTTCTGAAGTTTACACATTTTAAGTCCAAAAGAGTTAATAAAAAAGTGAATGATAAAGGCTCGGTTCCAGTCTTAACATTTTCTGGAGGTGTTTTTCAGTTTAAGGAAGGAAAGATACATAGATATGTATATAGAGAAAAGTTATATATTTCCAAGCTCTTTTCATTGCAAAAGCCTAGAGGCAAAAACACTTAAGTAGCAATGAGCACACTGAGCATAGGGAACTTGTTTTGAAATAGCCTTCACCACTTAAGAGCAATCAGGGTTCCTCGGAGAAATGCTGAATTCTAAGGTTGGGGCAGGAAAGGTCCAAGAAGCCTGGAGCATTTTCTTGTCCCACAAAGTAGAAAAATGCTAGAAAATAAGTGGTTAAGGACACAGGAGCCAGCAGATTGGGCGGCTAATCGCCCAATCTAGTGCAATTAGACCATTGAAATAAGTATTGGCTATAATGGATTATAACTAATTGGGGAAAATAAAAAATCTGTGAATCAATATAAGAAAAAATTGGTAAGTGAGTGAATGGGAGAGAAGGCAAGTTCTTAAGTTAGAATGTCAACTAATAAACATGGGAAGAACAATGGAGTTTAAAAAAAAAAAATCAACATTTTGTAACCATCATAGTATAACTGCATCAAGCCAGAATCAACAGTGAGTTCTAAAACTCAATGAATATTTGATAGAGAATAGGATATTCATATAGCCTCAAAGTTTCTCCCCACAAATTATGTATTAATTCCAAAAGGAAATACAGGAACTTTACAGTGGTGAGACCCACCCGATACAACCTTTTTTTTTTTTTTAAAGATTTTATTTATTTATTTGACAGAGACAGAGATAGCGAGAGCAGGAACACAAGCAGCGGGAGTGGGAGACGGAGAGCAGGCTTCCCGCCGATCAGGGAGCCCGATGCGGGGCTTGATGCGGGGCCCGATGCGGGACCCGATGCGGGACCCGATGCGGGGCCCGATGCGGGGCCCGATGCGGGGCTCGATGCGGGGCTCGATCCCAGGACCCTGGGATCATGACCTGAGCCGAAGGCAGACGCTTAACGACTGAGCCACCCAGGCGCCCCCACCCGATACAACCTTAATCAAGCGATCTAAGGAAACATCACTAAGAAAGCGACAAAGTGACATCATGTGTCTCCTGATGGGATGCACTTCTTAGGGGGATGAAATATATTTCTGTGGATTCTTGCCCAAATGCAAAACTGGAATCTAACTGAGGAGATACGAACAAAGCCAAATTGAGACAGTCTGGAACTGGCCTGTACTCTTACAAATGTCAAGATCGTGAAAGACAAAAAAAGAGGAGGAACCATTCCAGATCAAAGGAGCCTAAACAGGCCTAACAAATGCATGGAACACATGGTTCTGGATTGAGTCTGAACTAGAAAAAAGAATTTTATAAAGTGTTGTTGGGGAAACTGAATGTGAATTGTACATGACATAATAGAAGTGCATCAAGGTTGGGGCGCCTGGTGGCTCAGTCGGTTAAGTGTCTGACTCTTGATTTTGGCTCAGGTCATGATCTCAGGGTCGTGAGATTGAGCCCCACGTCAGGCTCTGTGCTGAGTGTGAAGTCTGCTTAGGATTCTATCTCTCTTCCTCTGCCCCTCTCCCTGCTTGCCCTCATGTCCTTTCCCCCACTCTCCCCGTCCCCCAAAAAAGTGTATCAAGGTTAAATATCCTGGTTTGGATCACTGAAATATGAGTAAGAAAATGTAATTTTTCTTTGGAAATACACAGTGTGGTTGGACTGAGTAATGGCTTCCCAAAGTGTCTGAATACCTGGAACCTAAGAAATCTGTTACCTTGTCTGGCAAAAGGGACTTTGCAGATGTGATGAAGGATTTTTATATGGGAAGATGATACTGGATTATCCTTGGAGGCACACTGTAATCCCAAGGGTCTTTATAATCGGGACACAGTAAGGTCAGACAGGGAACAAGGAGATGTGATGGTGGAAGTTGAGAGAGACAAGGTGATGTGATTCAGGGCCTTGAGCCAAGGCTTGTGGGTAGCCTGTGAAGCTGGAAAAGGCAAGGACATGGATTCTCCCCTAGAGCCTGTGGAAGGAACCAGCCCTGCTGACACTTTGGTTTTAGCCCTGTAAGACTCATTTTTGATTCTGGCTTCAAAAACTGCCAAGAGAATAAATGCATGTTTAAAGCCACTAAATTTGGGGGGCACCTGGATGGCTCAGTTGGTTAAGTGTCTGCCTTCGGCTCAGGTCATGATCTCAGGGTCCTGGGATTGAGTCCCCTGTCACTCCAAGTGTGGTCCATGATCTGCAGCATTGCATCACCCGGAGGCTTGTCAAAATGCAGATTCTCAGGTCCCACCCCACACCTACATATTCAGATTCTGCATTCTAACAAAATCCCTGGGTGATTCAGTTACAGATCTACAGATCACCAACTCTGCATTCCAGAAAAGCTCTCCACTTCCCAACCCTCAAATGCCTGCTTCTCTGTGTAGGTATGGCAAACGCTTTCTGGAGCAAGCCTCTGCTCTAAATGGCACGTTTTCAACAATGGTCTCAATGAAAGAGGGGACCTGACAGTTACTAAAACTTGATGCAAAGACAGTAGAGACAGAATAACAGAGCCACAGTGTGAGGCCAGGAGAGGGAGGGGGCCAAACGGATGCCTTTTACAGTCCTCTCTCCACAATCACCAGGCACACTTACCAAGGCGGACCGACGGGGCTATTCTTCCCAGAGCTCCTCTGGGAGTCAGCTTAACACTGCCCTGCCCCTCCTTGTTCATGGCCTTGCAACTCGGTAGGCAAGGCAACAAGCATAGAGATGGTCTTTGTTCACACTATATCCCCAGTGCTAGGCACACAGTAGTTGCTCAGGACATATTTTTTGACTTAATCCAGTGAAGGCTCTTGCTAACCCAGGCAAGAGCCCAAGCTCCCGTCCATCTGTCAGTGCCCACTCTGGTACTTACTGTCTCAACCAACGTTTAAGGAGGCTTCTCCTGCCCAGCATTGCCCAAGGTAATTTAAAACAGAACGTGGGAAATGCTAGCAGAGTGCTGTACACAAAACACTAGGTCAGGGAAGACTGGTGGAGGTTGGACAGCTTCCCGGAGGTGGGGGCGCCTGAGCTGGTTCTGAAAGGAACCAAGCGGAGGTCACCAGCAATCTCAAAGGTGCGAAGCCGCGAAAACCCCGGGCCGTCGAACTCCGGGGATCGTCTCCTCCGGCCGGGGGGCTGTGGGGGTTTCCCGCCTGGGTGAGCAGGTGGCCCCCCTGCGGCTCCTCCCCTCGAGCCCGCCGCCCCTCCGTCTCTCCCAGTGCGCGCCGGCCTCCCAGCCGGCTCGACTCTTCTTCTCGGCCGCCCGCTCCTCCCAGCCTCCAGGCGGCGAGTCTCTGCTCACCCACCCCGGCGCTCCCTCCTCTGTGGGGCGCCCCCGCCACACCCCGCGCGCGCCGTCTGCCCGCGACTGTCGCGCCCCCTCCTCTCCGCCGCGCGTTCTCCACCCCTCACCCCCTCCCGGCGCCCCACCCCGCGCTCACCCCTCCGCGCGCCCTGCCCTTGCGCAGTGCGCCGTCTCGAGTTCTGAGGCGCGCGCGCTCGTTGCCTAGCGACGGGACGCGACTCGCGGGGCGAGGGTAGGCGCATGCGTTGGGTGTGCGCGTGCAGAGCGCTGGCGTCCTCCGCCCAGGCAGGTACTTGGCGGGCCTCCCGCCGGGGCGGCGGTTTGGGCCGTTGGACCTTGTGAGCGGTGTGGGGCTCAGGCTTCTCCGGACGGAGAGAGGTTTTAGTGCAGCGCCTGGGGAGCGCCTCCTCCTCTTCCTCCTCCTCCCCCCCCCACCCCTTCTCCTCCGCTGGCCTCGCCGCTCCGGATGGAGGCGACGGGGAAGGCGGGAGTCCCTTCGGTAGACCCAGGATAGGAAGATGAACCCAAGCGCCCCCAATCGAGGGTTGCCAGATAAAACACGGGACACCCAGTTCACTGTGAATTTCAGATAAACAACGAATGATTTTGTATTATACTACACTGTACCAACACGTCATTCCTTCTTTCTCTGAAATTTATGTTGAACTGGGCATCCCGTATTTTTATGTGCTACGTCTGGCAATCCCGAATCCCGAATCCCCTCTTGTCCCACTAGGCTGGCGCGCTTTCTCCTAGGCATGGGTAAAGGACCTCTTTCTGTTACTTGTGACAACCTCTCCGGGCTTGAGGTAGCTGTTTCTCTGGGAAAGGGCTTTCTTATATTGAGCCGAGATGCCTGTTGGTGTATGTGAAAATTAACATTCCTTACAACAACCTGTGAGACGGGTATTACCTCCATTTCATGGACAGGAAACATGAGAAGTCAAGTAACGAGCTTACCTGGGTTCGTCTAATCTATGCATAGATCTGAGACAGACCCTCGATGGGATCGGATGCTACTCTCAGGCCAGAGGTTTCTCCCTTGGGGACATGGTCCCTTTCCCATGTATTATCTTTCTGGAACAGCAGCAGGAAACCTGTTTTACGTTTCAGATGACATTGAGATGTCACTGCAGTTATTTTTGTCTTGAGAGTATATCCCGTTGAAGAAGCACAGTGTAGATACTGTGTCTCAAACTCGTTTGTAATACTCTAATCCTTCTCTCTGTATGGTTAGACACCAATGCCAGCTTGAAAGGAAATTCAGTTCATTCGTGCCAGTTTGTAGAGTTTAAGTTTTTATGACTACATTTATGTACACACATACACATTCCTTTCCCCACTGCTGTTAATACAAAAGGTGGCATACTATCTACAATTTCTGCATCTTGCTTTTTTTTTCTCTTCACCCTATGTCCTAGAGATCACTCCCTGTTTTAGAGATCTTCTTCATGTCTTTTATATAATATACATGCACAGTAATCCATTGTGTGGCTGTATCTCATCAGTCCCTTAAGGATGAACTTTTGGATGGGGTTCCAGTTTGACTATTTCAAGTAACGGTGCAAAATAACTATGTGCATATATCATCACTCTGTATTTTTGCAAGTTAACATGTGAGAAGTGAGATCGATGGTTCAAAGGGTAAATATCTATGTAATTTTCTAGATACTGCCAAATTCCTCTCTGTGGGGGCTATACCAATTGATACGCTCACCACCATCAAGTGAGAGAGAGCACTATTGGGGTTTATGAACCTCAGGAGGTTGTTGTTTCTGAAATTTTATGCAGAATGTTCAGTGCATTTATTTGTACAGGGACAGGACTAGACCTGCTGGCATTCTATTCCTTCATATTCAGCTCATGCCTGACCTATAGCAGGTACTCAGTATATATTTGTTGAATAATGAATACATTTCATTAGATTCTTAGAAATGACTGGATACCATAAGGGTAATTTGAGGGTGATCAGTTTTTTCAAAGCACCTGAAGTACAGTGGTTGCTACATTTCCCCTTCCTTTCTTCCTGCCTTCCTTCCTTCCTTCTTTCCTTCCTTCAAATCTGGCCTAAGATTATTCCTGTCCATCTTCATAACTGAATATACTGGAACATTACTGGGAGAGTGGAGAAACTCACTCACTTGCCTCCATGGGAAGCCAGTGTGCCCACCCTGTGATTAAAACACACTCCTTGAGGAGCTGGAGGAACTTGTCTTGGGAGGACAGATGTGTGTGTACACAGATGATTCTCAGACTGGATGACAGGTGCTGTGTGAGTTGCTTAGAGAAGGAGGATTTCCTTTGCATTGCTTGGGAAGGCTCAGGGAATGAGAGATGACCTACATTTTGCAGATGAGATAAATCTAAGCTGGGAGATAGTGAGGAATAATTATGTGCAAAAGTCTTGGAGATGGAAGTGTGCAAGGTATGACTGGCAGAATGGCAGAATGTTCAGTGTAGTTAGAGCCCGGGATATGCTGGAGGCAGAAGAGATGTCTGGAGGTACCTGAGAAGAAATTGGGGCCAAAGTGTGAGGAGCTTCATATGCTATTCTTTGATGGTTGAATTTTTTTTTTTTTTATCCTTTGTCCTTGGAGATTCATGGACTTTTGTGTTTTTTTGAGGTAGAGTATTGTGATGTTTTCTAAAACTGACCCTCATGGCTTGGGAGGAACATCTGAATCATTAAGATAATGACTCTGGAATCACGAGTTGGATATGCATCCCATGTTCACCATGTTGACTTATAAGCTCTTTGTGCCTGGGCTTCCTCATCTACACAGCAGGGGTAATGACAGTGATTTATTACCCACGTTGTGAGGATCGAGTGAGACATGCACTGCTTGGCATGTAGCCATCTCACAATAATGACGGTATCCCTTTTTCTGACTTTTCTTTTTCATTGTTTTTTGTTTGTTTAGTTCCTGTATCATTTATTTCTGCTCTAATCTTTGTTATTTCCTTCCCTTTGCTGGTTTGGGGTTTTGTTTGTTGTTCTTTTCTGACTCTTGGCCTTGAGAGCCATCAGGATTTTGAAAGTACATCTTAGTGGTAGCTGTTGTGACATCTGTGGAGTCTTTTTGGAAACTGTTAGAAGCTTCATGGAGCCAGCTTGCTTGTGTCATCCCTGATGGGAGGTGCCCATGACAGGGTGCAATGCTTTGTTGGCCTCATTGGACTCTACTTTTATTGTGCTTTATTGAACATTCCCTGCATTAATGCGAAAACATTTACCTTTTAGAAGTCAGAGGTGAGAAATGGAGTCGATATATCTTCAGAAGTGCCTTGGGACATGTCTAACTCAAGGTCTTGCAGAAGTGGCAAGAATTCGCCCAGTGGATCCAATAGAATATTTAGCATTGTGGATTTACAAATATAAGGAAAATGTGACCATGGAGCAACTGGTAAGTAGGGATCTTGTTTTAGAAAATTAGAAGCATAGGGGCACCTGGGTGGCTCAGTCGTTAAGCATCTGCCTTCAGCTCAGGTCATGATCCCAGGGTCCTGGGATCGAGGCCCGCATCAGGCTCTCTGCTCCGCGGGAAGCCTGCTTCTCCCTCTCCCACTCCCCCTGCTTGTGTTCCCTCTCTCGCTTTGTTTCTCTCTGTTAAATAAATAAATAAAATCTTAAAAAAAAAAAAAAAAGAAAATTAGAAGCGTAAAATAATTGTTTCCACTTGTCTGCTTTTTTAAGAAGTTCAATGTTATTTCTATTATAAAAGTAGTACATTTATTATGAAAAACTTGGACAATATGAAAAAACAGAAAGAAGAAAAAAATACTTCACAGAAGACCTCTTTTTAGATTTTTAGGTATTTTCTTCTAATCTTTTTTCTATAGATTTTCTATACATTTGTAGACTTTTTTTTTTACACAATTGTGATCATACCCAGGGTATAATTTTAATTTTATGCTCTTTGTTCAAATAAAACACACATTTCCCCAAATTATTACACATTTTCTAAATGGGGTAGAGTAAAATTTGCTTCCCCTTTCCCTCTTGTTGGTGATTAACATGTTTTCAAGACTGTTTTTATTATAAAATTGTTCTATCTCAAATTAGTCACGTGACATTGTTTTTAAACACTGCTAGAGACAGAAGGAAATGGTCGACTTGGAGCGTGAGAGAGAACTAGCTGTGATAGAGCAGGAAATGATGGAGAGGCTCAAAGCAGAGGAGCTCCTGTTCCAGCAGGTGAGACAAGCACGGGAGTTCAGGGGTGACTGGAGTTAGCGGTGTCCGCCTCAGTGTGGTGCAACCCAAATGTTGAAAAACTCCCTATCTCTAATGAGTTAGGAATGGCTCTCTTACATCTTCTTGTTTCTGTATTTATGTATCTGTGTCTTCTTTGCTGGAGAAACAGCAGCAGTGGGGTGGAAGGAATACCCAGGGAGTGTGCTCTCATGGAGGCCATGGGGAGAGACCCAAGGGGTCAACCATGCCTACTGCTGGTTGAGTGAGAGCAAGACAGCAAAGTGCTCATTCAAGACCACTGGTGACCTTGGAGGGAGCAGTGTGCATGGGGTGGGGTAGAACAGGGGGGATGGTGAGTGCAGGTAATGCTTTCAAGGAGATTTTCAGGGAAGGAGGTTGGTATTTTTTTGGGGGGGGGGAGCAGAGGCCAGAGGATGATTGATGTTAAGAGATAGGGAGAGGATGGTCTAGGTACATGTGGATGTATAGGTTTTGTGGCACAAGGTTTAAAACAGTTTCTGTATGACTCTTTCTTCTTTATGAAGTAGGGACTGTGATCATCTTCCAAGAATGAGGTGATAAAGTGGCAGGTATGAGGAGAGTGGGGAGGGTTTGAAATGGTAACTTTGAAGAATGGTAGAGTTGACCGGGAAACTTAGCTTTACTTGGTAGCATTGAGTACCCTGTCAGAGTTAGAGACCAGACATTTATAATGTTGCCATTTGGTCTGGTTTTACGATTCTGTGATTTTCTCCACTTAGGCCTAGAGATTTGAGTGACGATGTGGAAGGGGCAGAACTTTTGATTGAAGTAGGTTTGGGGTAGCAAGATTGGGGAGCTGAAGATATGGGTAAGAGAATGGTTTCAGGGATGAGTCATGGATTGTAAACTAGATAGGGAAAGTTCCAGAGTGGCTTTTGGACTAATTTATTTTATGGAGAGCTTCTGAAATTTGTTATCCCTTTCATTCTACCACATAGTCTCGACTCAAATCTATACACTTGTAAAAGGGAAAGAAGCCTGTTATTTGGGTGTGTGGATAAAAAGGAAAATATAGACATGGCAAATAGCTTCTCTGCCTAACCTCTCATCCCTGACACTGGGGTAGAACTTTTTAGGCACCCGAGATGGATATGGCTGTTGAAAACTTTACTGCTCCTGAATCTTCATTTTTCAATTGTTTGGTTTATTCTTATGGGGAGGTTGCAGAGTATTGAGCTGGGTGTCAAACAATCATCCAAATGGGTGAGCGTCTGCTGCAGAATTGCCCCAACTTTGAGTGAGAATCTGCCCTTCCTCTTATAGCTTCTACAGCTGGTATCTGTCCCCTGTCAGAATGAGGAGAACTCAGCAGTTCTTCCCTAAGACAATTCCATCACAAATGTGGGGGTACTTGACTTTCTTTGGCTCATCTACTTTATCTTACTTAGGTAAAATTTGGCAATAGTAGAAATCAAGCACTTCTCTAGCTGTATTGTGTTGATCAGTATGAAGGGATCCCCTGGGCACTGAACCCTGAGCATTGGCTCCAGAGTGGAAGATGGCAATAACAGGCTGCAGAAGATTTTATGACCCATTAAAGAAACAGTGTAGTGGCCAGAAATAGATGAGAGAAGGAGAAAGGGACCTGTGGAGAGAAGGTCCACTGGAGAAGAGCTTAAGAGAGAGTGAGCCAGAGATGCAAAGAGACAGGTGTTCTGAGCCCACCATTGAGTCAAGTGAGCTGGGGTGTCAGGACTCTGGTCCCCTGCCTGTTGTTCTCACAGTACCATTGACTTGAAATTCCTTGAAAGTTTAGTCAGTCTCTAGTAAGCCCAGGGCCCTGTGAACAGAGAAGTACTTTGACTGCCATTTTCTACCTAAGAGCTCACTGAGCAAGTAAAAGCTTTTTGGTTTGTTTGTTTGATTTGTTGGAGTATATTTCTAATGGTTTTACTCCTGTGTGAAGAAAGGAATTGAGCTTTGAAATTCTCCTGAAAATGTTAAGAAACTGGTTCTGTTGACCAATGTGGTTGGTATTTAACAACTGCATTTTGCAGTGCTGTTGAGAGATTAGTCATTTCACTTCCTCCACCAGTTTCTGAAAAGTGGATCGAATGCTATGTTCTTTCACTTCAACGATCTACCCCATCACTTTTATCCCAGTGTGGATAATACAGGGTTACCAAGAAATTCCCTTTAACAACCTTCTGTAAATAAATAGTAACCACTGTTTATTATCTCTTTATTTATAAAAATATATTATTTTTTTAAAATGCATTTGCAAGACATACTGGGACATGTATGTATTATGGTATATTATGTAGATATAGCAAGAGAGAACAAATTTCCACAAAAGTTTACATCGATGAAATAAAAATTTTTTAAAAATAATAATTGACTACAATTTTCCTTTTAGAATATAGGCTTACTTCTGAGGAGAATTAAATTATTTTTTTAGAGATAACATTTCATTTAGTTGGAGTTCAAAACGTTCCCTATCATCAAAATTGATTGAAAACATTTATCTGTTAATGCTGATCTGTAATGAGATTTTAGTATTTCCTCTTTGAAAATAGCTGAGAGGTTAGTCCTGCCAAATGCTGATATCAGTCCATGTGCATATAATTTTGACCATATTTATCTCTTGGAATGCATATGTAGAATTCTATTAGATTTTTATCTTGTTTTGCCTTTTGGCATGTCATTACCTTGTAGATTAATTACTTCCAGTTGAAGGTTGGTAAAAGCTTCTCAATTACCCAGTTAACTGGATTTGGGGATATGGAAATTTCATTTGCACTGAAATCAAGGCCACAAAATACTCTGGGCCTATAGTTTGAGCTTGGGAAATATACCTGCTGCAGATTTGTGTGGGAATGGGGGGGATCTAGTTTCTTGTTTTAGGTTTTGACCACATGGGAAGTGTATAAAGCAGCTTGACATGGTGATTCAAACATTGGTTGTTGAAATGGCTTTCCCCAGGTGTTAAGTTTTACGTTTAAGTGCTATTTGCCTTGTAAGTTTAGTTTGAATTGACTTAAAAATATTATTAAGTCTGCAGCAAAGCTTATTTCCAAAGCCATTTAAGGTTTGATAATAGTGATTGAGAATGATTCTCCTCATTCCGAAAAATTTCAGTCTTGGTCCTGAGCCCCACAATGCACAGTAACATGTCAGCACTGTGAAGCCATAGGCAACCGCTGTGTGCTGGGGTAAGCCAAGATTTATGCAGTTTCTATTTCTGACGAAAATCCACAGAACTGATGATGGTTGCATTCGTAAGAATGAATGAAGGACACTGTCGGGACTGCTGGCTCAATAGCACATGATAGATTCAAGCATTTTCTGCAGAGCACCTGCTGTTGAATAATACAATGAATACCCTCAGGCTTTCAACACTGCATTTTCACAAGCTTTGTAAATTTGTCCAACTAAGCCTCTTTCTGTTCCACACACATTTTTTATCACCATTGGTTGTAACACATCTTAGCAGGTTTAACTGCTGGTTGTACTGAATTAATGTTTCTCAACTTCTTTGGAAATATTTCTTGGGGCGCCTTAGTGCCTCAGTCCGACTTTTGATTTCATTCATCTCAGGTCATGATGTCAGGGTTGTGGGATCAAGCCTCGGGTTGGACTCCACGCTGAGCGTGGAGCCAGCATAAGATTCTCTCCCTCCTTCCCCTCCACAGTGCATGCAGGCACTCCCTCTGTTAAAAAAAAAGGAAAGAAAGGGGCGCCTGGGTGGCTCAGTCGTTAAGCATCTGCCTTCGGCTCAGGTCATGATCCCAGGGTCCTGGGATCAAGCCCCGCATCAGGTTCCCTGCTCGGCGGGGAGCCTGCTTCTCCCTCTGCCACTCCCCCTGCTTGTGTTCCCTCTCTTGCTGTCTCTCTCTCTGTCAAATAAATAAATAAATAAATAATCTTAAAAAAAAAAAAAGAAAGAAAGAAGATAAAGAAAATATCTCTTGCCTGTAGTTGTCCCATGAAGACTATTCATAGAGGCTGATCTTTCAGTCACTTCAAACTCAGCATTAATACCAGTAAACAACAACAACTGAACAGTGTTGGGAACATTTGTCTACCCATCAAGAGCCAAGGAAAATTGCTCAAAATAATTTGCCTTGTTTTTAATTGACTGTTGATGTTGCTCCCAGTGTCATCAACTCTTTGAGCAACTGTTTTCGCCAAAAGGCTAATAATCTTAATTTAAGTTTATTTTTTTCGGGAACACTGAAATCAAACATGTTTTAATTAAATCACCATTGGGAAATGAACTTCTTTGCTTGGCTAACAAATGAGCCACTTGGAAACTTGCTTTCGTTGCAGCCTCATTTTTATTTTTAATTTTTGTGAAGAAATTTTACTATGATGAAATAATTCTGTTTAAAATATTCTAATATGTCTGACCTTTGTTTTCATGTGAGTTGAGAATACTGTGATGGTAAGTGTTTAGTCTGGTAATATTGATGTTTATTGCATTCTTTTAGTAAAGTATTCTTGCTTAATAAACACCATACTTTGCCGTTTAATTTGGTAATAAAATACTCTCCACTGTATCTTAAAGGGGCACCATTCAAAGTCCACTTCTTCTCTTGTTATGGCATGATGGGTACACACCAATTTAAAAACTGTCATGGTGTAGGGATACCGTGGCACTCCAAGAACTACTGAGATAAAACAATGTCACTGTGATTTGTAGCACGCTGAGCAACAAAGGGATGAGAGCACCATCTATGGTCCCTGTTGCAACCACTCAGCTGTACTATTGTGCAAAAACAGTCACAGGCAACAAATAAGCAAATGAACATGATGGTGTTTCAATAAGACTTCATTTATAGGCACCGAAATTTGAATTTTTTATAGTGTCAGGAATACTATTATTCTTTCAATATTTTTCAACCATTTGAAAGAGTAATACCTCTCCTAGCTTATGGGCTGTACAAATACCGGATTGGGTCAGATTTGGCCCACAGAATTTAGTTTGCTGACCCTTATTCTAGTGTGGCATGTATGTTGAGTTGGGACCAGTATATTTTTGATTATCTATAGTTTCGCATAATATACTTAAGATTTTCTCATGCACTCTTCTGCAACTAAGGTTTGGCTCTTTGAACACCCATCTATGCTTGAAAGGATTTTATCTAAAAAAAAAAAGTACTGCAATCTCATTTGTTGCTTCAAGAAGAACAGAGAAAATAACTTGATTTTATACAAATTGTGCTTTGCTACCAATTAGCGGTTAAAGAAGCTTCCTTTTTTATGTTAGACTTCAGGAAATATTTGTAAAAGCTAAAATATTAGGCGGCTGTGATCATTTGTTCTTGTAAGCTTCTGAAATTTAGGTAGGTATAAACTTGATTATCCGGGGACATTTCAGAGTGATTAGAGCTAATTCCTTGCAGTTGATCTGATGCTAATATGACTTATTTATTTCTGAATATTCAGCAACAGCTGGAGTTCCAGCTGGAGTTGGAAATGCAAGAGAAAGAGAGACAAAGAATAGAAGAACTACAGACAGCTCAAGAACAATTAGAGACGGTAATTTGAAGTTTTATAAAAAAAAGAAAGAAAAAGTCTGTTTTATTTAAAACCTCATAGAACCCTCAAAGTATTTCTTGCAGCTGTTATAACGTGGGATTCAGAGACGTGCCACCCACTAGCTGCGTGGCTGAGACAAGTCTTACAACTTTTTCAACCTCAGTTTGCCTTTTTGAAAAAGAGGGATAACAGTGTAATATATTACTAACAGTCTCTCACTGGTTTGTTGTAAGGATCAGCTACGGTCATATGTGTAAAACTGCTCTGCAACCTTCCAATCCAGGCACAGCTGTTTGTAACTGGGGTAGCAGGTGTGCAAGGTTAAGTTCTTTGCAATAGTGAGGGTATTTGGCTTAACCGGCCGAGCCACCCAGGCGCCCCCCAGCCGGTCGGTCTCTCTTGTTCATATGTGACTCCTCTTTTATTCCATAATTAAGATTAAAAACAGAAGTAGGTTTTATAAAATATGGGTATTCATGGCTTAGACGAGAACATCATTATGTAAAGCACTTTTTTAAAATGAGATTCTTGAAAAGAGAAATTCAAAGCCATATACATAGTTTAAAAAAACATGTAGTTAACAAAAACAGGGGTGTCGAGCTTATCTTAGTCAGAGTGCGGTAGGGTGTGCTAAGATATACACGCATGCGCATATGCCCATAAATCCATGGAGATATAGACCCCCTTTCTCTTCAGCGAAGATTCAGTGATGTAAAATGAGAGAAGAAAGGTTTCTGTTTTGTCACTTGTCACATTGGCTAATAATTTGGCTTCAGGTTTAACGTTTCAGATCATTTCATTTTTTAAGGCGTTGTGTTTAATTATAAATAAAACATAGCTTTCTATTAGTAGCGAGTGTTAAATGAGACTGCGAGTTGCAGTTTTGTACTAAATGTATCACATCACCCCTTTAAGAGTGATGACCTATTTGCTGTTAAATTGATCACAGCATTATGTAAAAATAAGACTTCTTGAAAATAAAACATGGAATCAAAACGGAAAGTGTGTTCAAATATTTTTCTTCATTTTTATATATTATAGGAGATGAGAATGAATATAGAAAATATAGCTAAGAGTGAAGATAGTTCACATTCAGAGGTGAGAAGGAAAAGTTATTCTGTGTTAAGTGAAATGAATGAGTGTCCTAGAAGGCAAAGCTTAACATTGATGCATTAGTAGCTAAACTTTTTATAAGGAAATTATCAAAATTGATAGTCCAAGTGTGTGTTCTCGTAACAAAAATTCACAAGTACGATGTGCTTTAAAGCAATATCTCAAAGTGGATAAAAATGAGACATTCGGTTTCTGTTTGTATTTTTAAAAACCAGAATGTCATGAGATATTCATTGACCATATGTTTACTTACAATGATATATCTTAGATTTCTTACTGTACTTTTTAATTAAGTTTTAGCATTTATTTCTAGAATTCTCTATTAACAGGTAGTGGTGCATTCTGTTAACGTTGAATTTTGATGTTATAATTCAGACATTTCTTAGCGAAATCAAAAGAAAATTAATGTCTTACTTTTGAACTTGTTTAAAATTAGAAATGAATTTTAACAATTGTAGGATGTAACATCAGACTCAGGCAAAACACTAGCTGAAATTAGTGATCGATATGGGGCACCTAACCTGAGCAGAGTGGAAGAACTTGATGAGCCGATACTATCTGATGTAAGTATCTTCAAGAAAGTGGTTGGCAAAAAACAGATTTTCTTTTGGACTTTGGGAACGCCTAGTGCATAGGAGGCCAGGGTTGGTTGGCAAATGGGCCCTTAGCGTCAGAGAAAGAAAATCAGTTCCCTGGGTGCTGACCATCTATTCCTGATGGGCCTTCTGCCCTTTGGTGAGCGTGTGCTGCCAGCCACAAGGGTCAGGGTGGGTACATATCTGGCTCCTTGCAAATGTGTCAGCACTGATGGGAGAGGAGCTGGTCACAGTGTGCCCTTGGGCAGAAGGTGATTTATATATTTTGGGCTTAGGCTTTGAAAATCTCAAAATTTCTTCAAAATATATATTTAAAATCCTTTGGTGAAATACATAATCTTTAAGTTAAATTTCCGGGGTGGGGGTGGGACAGCTATTGATTCTTGGTGGCAAACACTAGAACCAGATAAGTATCCTAATGAAAGTGCATGCTTTTACAGTATACAAGTACATTTGCTTGATTAATAAACATACAGTGTTTTCTATGTACCAGGCACTGTGCCTGATGCTGTTGTGCATAAAACACATAGTTATTTACCTTGTCTGGGGGACGGGGGGCGGGGGGGGGCAGACAATCGGACAAGCAATTAATAGTCATTGCTAGAGTGATCAAGTGATTTATCAGCCAGAGAAGTAGGTTTTGAGAGTGAACAGGGGAGCTGTTAATAACTAAGCCAGATCTGCGGGTATACACCAGGACTGTCTGGGCTGAGGGTATATTTAGTGACCTAACCATGTGCACTGACAAAGTGGGGTAGCCAGCCCACTGGAGGAGCCCTATCAGGGAAGGCTTCCTGTAGGAAGCTGGTGACTGGTTGCTGGGGGTGGGAGGGGGAGGGTCTGAGAGCACAGCCAGTATGAGATCCCCTACCCAGGGCAGAGTGGGGAGTGTGAGGCAGTGAGGGAGGGGAGGCCAGGCAGGGGAGGGAGCAGGAACAGGCCATAAAATGCTTGGTAATTTGTGCCCAGATGAGTATGTAGATTTTATCCTAAAGCAGTGGAGGCTGATGCAATCAGCAATCAGCATTTTAGAAAGGCCAGCACAGAGGGAAGGATGGAGAGAGAGATGTGAGGACACCGGTTAGGAGGCCAGTGCAGTAATCCAGATTGAGATGGCATTGGCGGGCTGTCTAGAAGGGGGTGCTGAAAGGGCTTGGTGCTAATCAGTGAGTAGAGACGTTTTTATTAAAAGTCGGTGTTTTGGTACCATGCAGGGAGCTAGCGAATACCAGTGAACAGAACAGATGGGGTCCCTGCCCTCTGGGGGCTCGGGCTGGGGGACAGGTGCACTGAGAGGAGGGGCCTGGCCTGGATGAGTCTTCCTGAGGAAACAATGCTTGAGGAGTTAGCCTGAGCTAAGCGCAGCAGATGGAAGAGAGCAAGATGCTGTCAAGGAGCTGGCGTAGTTGAGCTCTATGGCTGGGTTGCACGAGCTGGGAGGTTGTGTGGCTTGAAGCTGCAGAGGTGGCTATAGGCCACATTACACTGTGCTCTGTATGTCAAGGGCAACAGGAGTTACTGAAAGGGTCTATGTAAGGACTGGAGAGGTGATTTTAGAGGAGGGAGAGAGGATTTGAGTGGGCAGGTGTGGAAAGGGGAGACCCCTTAGGAGGTTTTACGGTGGTCCAGCTGCAGGATGACCGACCAGGGCTAGGACCAGGGTATAGACAGCAGAGATGGGGAGAACCAGGTGGATTCGATATTGGCTGGGAGGATGAGGGACAGAAGGAAGTCAAGGGGAATGCCCAGATTTCTGCCATGGGCAACTGGACTAAGAGCTTAATCATTTGTTGAGTTGAGGAAAGTAAGAAGAGGAAGTAGGTTTTGTGAAAATGATGGCTTCATTTGTGGACATGTTGAATTTCAGGTGACCCTGAGACAAGCAGATATAATTGGCTAAAGACCAGTTGATGTGGGATACCAGTCCAGACGACAGGAGAAAGGTCCAGGCAGGAGATGGGAAGGCAGCAGTTAGGGGCTATGTGCTACATGGGGCTAGGAGAGGCAGGGAGTAAGGTACCTAGGAGAGCGTGCAGCCTGTGCAGGATGAGGTTCCAGCGAATGCATTAGAAATTCCATCATTTAAGGGGTGGATCCAGGAAGAAGACCCCATGCCAGAAGGATAACAATAAGAAAGGGGAGCAAGAGAAGTAGAAGAAAGGATGGGTTAATAAATGCTTGAGAAGGGCGCCTGGGTGCCTCAGTCAGTTAAGCGGCTGCCTTCGACCCAGGTCATGATTCCAGGGTCCTGGGATCAAGCCCCACATCAGGCTCCCTGCTCCGCGGGGAGCCTGCTTCTCCCTCTCCCTCTACCTGCCGCTCCCCATGCTTGTACTCTCTTTCTCTAATAAAAAATAAAAAATCTTTAAAAAAAATAAATAAATGCTTAACAACATTTGCTTGGATCTTACTTGAAATAACTTAAAACTATCAAAAAGCTTCATTTACATAGTCACAGCTCTGACTGTATTAAATCGTATTTACTTTTTATTTTGCTTTTAGGTTGCATTAAACATTGATCAAGATTTGTAGGATCAACAAACCTAAGAGCAATAAATGTTTCTGCTTGTTTCAAGTTTCAAAACATGAGGTTCTCAATTGTATTTTTTTTCCCTCTAAAGTCAGCTTTATAAATGGGCTTCATGGGTAGCCTTAAAAGGTTGTTTTGGATTCCCCAATGCAACTGGTTATTCGTAGGATTCCTCTGAGGCAGGAGAGAGAGTTGGCCCAAACAATGGAAAGGGGCAAATGAGAGATGAGCTGAAAAGAATGTGTGCATCTGCATGAGAACAAAATTGTTGAGGTGAAAGTTCTGGTCTGGGAGGAGTGAAAGGGGCTGCCACTGTGCAGGGCTCAGGAGTGTTCAACTTGCTTTAAATCCTGCCTCCCCCCACCCCACCCGGAAGTGGACCACAAAGATTTCCCCAGGTTGCTAGGCAGCAATACTTTGTAGGACCATTAATCCATGCTTAGTAATGGGGCTGGATGGGGAAGGATGCAAAGTGCTGGGGTAGAGAGAAGCAGCCTCTCTTTGGGAGCAGCCAGTGGGCAAAAGTACTGGTGCTGCTATTGAGGGGAGCTCTCGCTGGACACAGGCCATGCAGGGGGCTTCCTTGAGTGGGCACTGGGTCATCCGTGGGCCCTGGCAGCTCTCCTGGCTCCTCAGAAGTTTCAGGCCCAGCCTTAAACTTTAGGGAGAACATTGCTTCCTTTATAAAATCCTTCCAAATCTAAATCTCTATTATGAATCCTTTCTGTTCTTTAAGAAAGGGTATAGACATGGAGACATAAATGCCAGGAAGAGCCTTCTTAAAAAAATAATAATTTGCTTCTGGTTATGACATACCTTTCCTGAGGCAATGAGAATAGAGCAGCCTAGTTGCTTAAACCAGAAGAGAAAAAGGGGGGGAAATATTGGTTTCATTAAAAAGAAATGTTATCTTGCCTATCAGTTCTGTATGTTTTTTAGAAAAAAGTCCCAGGTGCCCTGGAGAGATGGTTTCTGGGTCAGTCAAGCTATCAGGCACTGTGCCTCCCAGCATGGCTGACCTGTATCCATCTACCTGGGCAGGTGTGTCTAAGGGAGCAAGAGAGCACAGTGTCCCTCAGGCCCTAGGCTATGAGGGCGCCCTCATAGAGGGCTGGGGCTGGAAGGGCAGTCTCAGAGGACCCTTGAGCTCAGCATAGCCCAGGCCAGTCCCATGTTGGGGCTTGACATCAAGAGTCTGTATTGGCTAGTCACAGGGGGGAGTGCTGTGGTTCTGGGGTAGGGGGTAGTCTTGTTGGAAGTGCTTCCAGCCAGATCTGGGCACAAGAGAGAGGAGGTAGAATGGGGTGAAAAAGGAGATGAAACTTTTTTTCTCAACTTTTCTCTATACCTGGTAATTTTTGATTAGATGTGAATTCTATCTTCTTGGGTGTTGGATATTTTTATTCCTATGAATATTTTTGTGCTTTGTTTCTGGATGTCATTAAGGTACTCATAAATAGTTTGATCCTTTCCGGTCTTGCTTTTAAGCTCTGTTAAGTGGTACCAGAAGAGAATGGAGTCTGGGGCTGGTTTTGCCCCACCATCAAGGCAACACTCTCTGGGTGTACTACCCAATGTTGAGTGAACTATGAGAATTTTCACTTCAGTTGTGGAAAGATACACTTATTTTTTTTTAATTTTATTTTTGAGCCAGTTTATTGAGGTAGGATTGACAGCAAGGGAAATTATTCCCAGCTCTCTTCAAGCCATGGGTACACCCTCTAATTGTTTCAGAGGTTCTTAGCTTATCCTTTCCTCATACCCATGTGTTTGTTACTCAGCTGATGACTTGGGGTGGGGGGGGACCCTCCGGAGGTATCCCTGGACTCCCAGCTCTTTCTCCTTATTCAAGGAGACCACCGGTCTTCCTGTATGTTCTCCTCCCCTGCGATATAACTTGGCAACACTCACAAGGCTGTGCACTGACCCAGCTATAGGGAACACTCTGTTTCCCATTCCTCAGAGCTCACTGTCATTTGCTGTCTTAGGTTTGCTGTCCTAAGAGCTGTTGTCTCATGTGTTTGTGCTGGTTTTTCATTGTTTCACACATGAGTGCAAGTCCTGCCCCTGTTAGTCCACCTTTGCCTGAAACCAAAGTTCAAATGCCACAGAATTTTTCTCATAAAAATAACTGTTCGTCTTTGCTTTCTCCACTTTCCTAATTTGGTGAAATGTAACATGATTACTTTCTGAGAAGAATTTGGGGGTATATAATGACCTCTATCTCTTAACTTGTTTGGAACCAGGCAGAATGGGCCAAATGGGAATCAAAGAATCAACTTTACAAACGCTAAAACTACATCAGAGGATGTACTTCGGACACCAGGCCGAAGCTCAGTATCCTATTCCTTCTGGCTAGTTTGAAGAAAAGCAGCTGGAGAAATATCATTCTCTCTGGGTCAGCTGGAGAGCCTGCCCGATCTGCTTCTCACATCGGGGACAGGAGCACGGTGGGGCTGTGGCCAGTTCTGACCCCTGAGGCTTTCAGGAGCAAGAGTTCAGAGGCCAGGTTTACCCCTGACCCATTCATCCTTCTCTTGGGAGAAGGAAGAAAATGTGCAGCAGGCGCCTGACTTCCTCTTCGGCCACACACTTCTCTCCTGAGAAATGACACCATATCAGTATTATTTTGGCTGAACTAAGTGACGGAAAACCCTGGCTGGAAACAGGCTGATAACAATGATCCATTGTCTCCCATGAGAAGTCCAGAGAATGGGCAGGCCCGGCTCCCTCTCTCTTGGTTCTGCCTTTCTGCTCTCTATTGGTTTCATCCCCAGGCTGTTCCTAGTGCGGCTGCAGTAAATAATTCCAGGTACCATATTCAGACATGATGGCATCTTGTGGAAGAAGAGGGGAGAGTATTCCTGGTGTTTTTATTTATATTCCTAGATATTCCCTGGCAGCCTTGCCTTCCTGTCTCACTGATTATGATTGCATTCTACACTTATCCCCAATTTCATTGACATTGAAGATAAGGAATCACCTTCTGAAGTACTTACACTGTCATCATCTTACTGATTCATTGGTTTATGATTCATTTATTTTCAATCCATGTCAAAGAGTCACATGTAGTTACCAGCGTGGGGCTAGTGAGGCACCCAGGGTACCAAATGTAAGTGCTGACTCTGTAGTTAATCCAAACCTGAGGGTGAGTGCCTCTTAATTTTTGCTGCCGAGGCACCCTGTTTGCCTTACCCTGGTCTTGGCACTGCCATTTACTATGGGAAATAGGATAGGGCGTGACCTTTGCCTTGCAGAGTTTTTGTGTACTTGGCAAGCACAGCTTGTGTGCACATCTAATAGGCACTAAATAGAAGTACAAATAGAAGCTAAGAATTTAGAGACAGTTATGATTTGAGCAGCTCCATGAAAGGGAGAGCATTTCAAAAGGAACTTTGAAGGAGAGGTGAGTTTTGAATGTGTGAAAACCCAAGGAAATGTGAAGGAAACCAGGCCAAAGAGAGATGGCTAGGAACCAGATTGGGGAGGGCCTGGACACCAGCCTCCAAGGTCTGGACTTGAGACCAGGGAACGATGTGGGGGAAGAGACCCAGGATGGCTTTGAGAACTTTTCACAAGTTTCCATTAAGGATCTGGAGGTGAAATTCCGATCGTGTGGTTAAGGGCGTGGATTTTGGTAATGAAGAGAAGGAGACTGAGGTTATCTTTTGGAGACATTTGGTGATGGAGAGAGAGTGACCTGAGGATGTAGCAGGGTTGAGCAGGGATTCTCTTCATGGGAGAGGTGAGGTTCTGCTTGTGCTCTGGCAATAGGAGAATTGATGAACCAAGAAGTAGAGAATGAAGGTGTGGCTCAGGAGGGTTCGAGCAGGGGTCCAAGGAGTATTAGGCGTGAGACAAAACTCACATGGGGAGGAGAGCACTTTCAAAATGATGTCTTCTTCCAGGAGGGAGAAAATGTAGAGAAAGACATTTTAAGCAAAAAGGATGAACATTTGAGATAGCCAAGCAGTGCAGAGTTTACATGCTCTCCGTCTGATCCTTTTCGTAAAGAAGGAGAGAAGGGCAGAGGTTGGTCAGGGAGTTGAGTGAGGATGCATTGAAAACTTATGCTAGGGGAATGGACCACTAAAATGACCTTCGGACAACTCTGTGGGCCCACTGCAAGCTCACTCATTCCACAAACACTTGATGGATGCGTACTGTGTGTCAGTTTCCTAATCTGGACAATAAGTACTAGTGCCTGCCTCTTAGCATCGTTCTGCAGATGAAATGACGTAATTCATGGAAAGCTTATTCAGCAGTGCCTCGCACTTAGTAAGCACTCAACAGGGAGGGAAGTGATTGCTCTGCTGTCTTATGTGCCAGGTACTGTGATGGTAAGTGGAATCTTCATCAGAGTTCTTCAGTCCTGTTCTCTAGTGGCCCATAACAAACTCAGAGGGAGAGTGGGATCCGTAGGTAACAGGAGCACCTTAGAATTGAGGATTGGTAGACCATCACAGGACCACGGGGTCTGGGGTCAAGTGCGAGTAGCAGTGTAGTGTGTGGCTCCTGTGCTCGCCATCAGCTGGGTGACAGCACTTGGCTCTAGGCAAGGAGGTGAGCGACCTTGTTCAAAGAGCCAATTCCCAGCCAGGGAACGGTGGGGGGAGGGGAGACTCAAGGTAGGAGAGGAGACAGCAGAGGGGGATAACTCACGGAAGAGGTGTCTGCAAGAGTTTGGCCCAGCCAAGCAGTCAGTCTTTATGAAGGGCTGTGGCCCTAACAAGGAACTTGACTATAAATTAGGAATAGGGTCAATGCCCATTGTCCAGCATAGATACCTACTGTAAGGACTGGGACAAGACAGAAGGGGGTTTGTGACTGGATGGGAAGGGATCAGGCTCAAAACTGGTGGAGAGGGCAGGGGACCAACGGTGAGTACTTCTTCGTGCCAGAGGCTCTACCGAGATTTCATGGGATTGTGGGTATGAGCCTGGGTTTGAATGTGTGGAGAAACGAAGTTTCAGAAAGGAACTGTTCAGAATTGTTTGCTAATGAGTCTTGGAGCTGGCTTTGTGGCCCAGGGCTGTTTGACATAACTGCTGAATGTATTTGGGTATACTAAGAGCATTGGAAAACAGCCATGTCTAAAATAGAGTTGACTTTATTTTTACTTATGTATTTATTCATGCATTTATTTTTGAGAGAGAGAGCATGCTCAAGCAGAGGGAGGGGCAGAAAGAGATTCCCAAGCAGGCCCCATGCTCAGCACAGAGCCTGACGTGGGGCTCAATCCCACAACCCTGAAATCATGACCTGAGCCAAAATCAAGAGTCAGACACTCAACTGACTGAGCCATCCAGGCACCTGATTTTATTTTTTTAGAAGCTTTTCCCCCTCCTCAGTTCTTTAGTATGATAGGTATCTTCATTATTGTCCAAGTGCCCAATCTATACTGTGGGAGTCATCCTTGACCCTTCTGCGGTTATCATACTTCGAGCCCAATACAGGGAGCCTGGTATTTGCTCCTTTTTCTCTCATGTTCCAAAGCCACAGGTAGTAGGTTTCTTAGCTAGTCACTTTGCTGGTGTCACTGTTTCCACTAACTTGTCAAAATATAAGAGATCATCTTATATAACACATTATTCAGAATCATACACCAGCTACCTCCAGACTAAAGATTATAAGGGCTTATCCCAACTGCAATCAATGGCCACTCACCCTTTACCTAATTCTTCTCATTTCAACAAATCCCTCTGAGCTGGCTTCCCTCTGAGGACTTAGCTAGTTTCTGAGAGCACAACCCAGACTGAGAGGTGGTCAATGCCTTTGAGAATCACTCTTGCAGGTGGTGAGCAAGGATACAGGCAAGAGCGTAAATAAGGATGGAAGTTTGGTAGGTAGTGCTATTCACTTTTTACATAGAAGTCACTTAGAGCTTCATGGAAGTGAAAGACTCAGAACAAAATGCACCCACAAAAGAGCAAAGGTATAGAATTGATGGTGGGTGGGGAGGGCAAATGGGAGCAGATCAATGAAGATGGGAATGCCTGCAGGAAGCTTAAAGAAGAGTAGGTCTGGGCAGGGATACAGTGAGAGGGAGGTTCAGGAAAGTCCGTCTGGACGCGGTCATGAAGCACATTAAATCCCAAGCTCAGAAGTCTCGACCGTGTCTGCTGATGACAGGAATGGAAATGAGATCTGTGTGTGGAACAGCTTTGCTGGGAACAGGGGAGAGGAAGTGGCGTTCTGTCACAAAGAGAGGTCTTAAGATGATTTAGTTGATGGGATTTAGGATGCTTTAGGCTTAGGACGCTCTTGTCCTAGTCTAGGGCTAAGGTAATGAAGCCTTAATGAGCCTGGATTGTGGCAGTGGAAAATCATTCTGTGAACATTTATTATGTATCTACTATGTGCCAAGAACTGTACTAGGTTCTGACAGGGAACACGAGTGTGAGCAATGGTTCTGCTCTAAATCATTCCACAGTTTAGTAGGGGATGTCGGGAAAATTAATGATGGGTGGAGCACATTCCAGAGGGGGACTTGGAAGCTGATTGGATGGGTGTGGGGGGCGTAGGAAGAGCCTGGATCTGGAACCTTGGTGGCGCCATTGACGGCTGGGGTCATCAGGCAGAGGTGCAGGTGTGTTCTAGGGAGGGGCGCCTGGCCAGCTGGGTGTGTAGCTTGGAGCTCCTTTCTGCTGGCATCACTGACCCAGAGTGTGGTGGCAGGGTGGGGACCCTTGTTTGGGAGACACTAGAAGTGACATAATTGATACATTTTTCAAGAGACCAGAGTCTGAGCCACATAATTAACATGTACACTATAGTGTCATGTTCCAAAGTGTCATTAAAAATATTTAAGTGTGAAAAAAAAAATTCAAGTGTGGACCCCTGAGAACACAAATCAAAACAAAAGCACAAACTTTTAAAATTGTGTGAAAGCTTAATTAAACCAAGAATTCAGAGATTAGTAGTACATTGAATCAAGTTTGTTTCTAATTGTGTTTTGTAACTTTCTGCTACCACTAGATGTCACAAAGATTCAGTTGTTGTTTTTTTTTAAAGATTTTTATTTATTTATTTATTTATTTGAGAGAGAGGATGAGAGGAGAGAGAGAGAGCACATGAGAGGGGGGAGGGTCAGAGGGAGAAGCAGACTCCCCGCCGAGCAGGGAGCCCGATGCGGGACTCGATCCAGGGACTCCAGGATCATGACCTGAGCTGAAGGCAGTTGCTTAACCAACTGAGCCACCCAGACGCCCACAAAGATTCAGTTTTTAAAAGCCCTACCCCTTGAGGCTTTAAAAGACTTCTTTTTGTACAGAAATAAGATTTTCTAGTATTCACAAGTATAGTGAACTTCAAACTTTAAAATTAGTATTATGAAATACTCTAAATATGCACAAGAGTACACAGAATAATATAAGCAATATCTTTTACTCCAACTCAGATTTAATAAATATTAACCCTTTACCCTATTTGACGGCTTTTTTTAAAAAAAAATAAAATCTTACTGGGGCGCCTCCCTGCCCCTCCTCCCCCCACCCCACTCATGCTTGCTTACGCGTGCTCTCTCTCTGTCTCACAAAATAAATAAATGAAATCTTTAAAAAAAAATAATGGAATCTTACAGTTAATGTTCTGTTTCTACACCTCCACCCCATCCCTCCTATTTCTTATGCCCACAGATAACCATTATCATAAGATCAGCAGATGTACTTTCCAGATATACATCCCTGACGTTTTCGTACAAATGTTTATGTATATCTCCAAAAATAGTGTAGATTTTTTGTGAGATTTTAACTTAATGTTAAATGGTGTCCTATTATAGGTGTCATTCTGCAACTTGCATTTTCTCAGTCAGCATTATATTTTCAGGATTTATCCCTGCTGATTCATGTATATTTCATTTATTTTAGCTGCTGTATAATGTACCATTGTATGTATTGTTCTATTGGCAACTGTTTATACTGTTTTAATTTATATTTATGCGTACATCCTGTACGTATCTCTTTGGGTAAATGTGTACCTTTGAGGCAATCTGTATGGTCTGCACACTGTCCCTGAACTATCAGTGACACTCTGTCCTAGTAAAGCCAAGATGTGTCAGACCACCTTCATAGAAGATGTATCAAGAACCACGTCCCTAGTATTCTGACAACAGTGTCCTGTTGAAATAGGTGAAAAGTAATGTGTCAGAGTTTCTCCGGGGCAATGGTTCTGAATGTGAGCATGCCTCAGAATCTGCTGGAGGGCTTCTTAAAACGCACTCCCAGGAAGGCTGGGGCTGGAGTATTCCCTTTCCAGCAAGCTCCCTGGCAGTGCTTCTTCTCAGCAATCCCACACATACTCTCGGGTGGCTAAGGCTGCCCTGTGTTCTTCCCGGTGCCCGTTCTCCAGCTACTGGACGATGCCAGATTGCTTTCCAAAGTGCTCACGTGAGCTTACTAGATATGCTTACTGGCAGGGCATGGGGGCTTCTGTGGTGCCGTTTCCTTTCTGGGTAGTTGGTCATGGCACACACTGACACTTTTGGCCATCACAGCCCTGTAATGTGGTAGCTGCTTTGGTGGTGAATTTGCACTTCCCCCGATTATTTAGTGAGGTTTCAAATCTTTTCATGTTTGCTCTTCTGGGAATTGTGTGTTCATATTATTTGCTTACATTCACAATTGATTTATCTGTCTTTTTCTTATTGACTTTCTTTGTTGGTTATATGTGTTGGGAAATCTCTCAGGTGGTGGGTTGTCTTTTAACTTGGTTTATGGTGTTTATTGTTGGGCAAAAATGTTAAGTTTTATTTTAGTTAAATGAACCACTTTAAGATTTTATTTATTTATTTGAGAGAGAGAGCACAAGCAGGGGGAGCAACAGAGGGAGAGGAAGAAGCAGACTCCCCACTGAATGGGGAGCCCGATGCGGGGCTCGATCCCTGGACACTGGGATCATGACCTGAGCTGAATACCGACTGAGCCACTCAGGCACCCCTAAAAATTATTTTCTTTTTATTTATTTATTTTTTAAGATTTTATTTATTTGAGAGAGAGAGAATGAGAGACAGAGAGCACGAGAGGGAGGAGGGTCAGAGGGAGAAGCAGACTCCCTGCCGAGCAGGGAGCCCGATGCAGGACTCGATCCCGGAACTCCAGGATCATGACCTGAGCCGAAGGCAGTCGCTTAACCAACTGAGCCACCCAGGCGCCCCTAAAAATTATTTTCATTTAGAGTTTTCAAATTAATTTCTTTCAAGCATAGTCAATAAGCAAACTGGCAATTTAAAAATCAGATAAAGCGTACTTTTACCAGTTATATTGAATAAAAACAATTCTAGTTTTCATTACTTGTACATTGGTGATAATGCTGAAATGATATTTTAAGTGCTAAAAACGAAACTACTGCAACCTAAATATCACAACATACTGCTCCCCAGCTAATATTTTTGGCCTTTTAATTTGATGATTAAACATTTCCTTCAAGGAGATAGGAAGAAGAGCTTTTGGTCAGAAGATTCCAAAGTCTAAGTTAGTACAGGAGAAGTTACCAAGTGGGAGATGTGCGGTGAGTGACTTCCAGCATAACGAGGCTGAAGATGATGGGCAGATGAGATTTTATGAGTCGTGAGAATTGCTGACCCACTTCAAAATGTCTCCCTGTGCTCACACTGGCTGGAGCAATACCAACTAGATATTTATTTGCATCAACACTATTTTGAAATTCAGTTAACTGCGACATTATTGTTCATTCATTCAGAAGGAAGAGAGAGCCATGTATGGTGTGCAAAAACTACTTTCCTTTATGTCTAATCCCTTTGTGAGGCAGATATTATCTCCATTTTGCAGAAACAGAAGTTCAGAGAGTTATTTAAGCTTCCGGGTTCTCATAGCTGATCATTGAGAGAGCTGATAAACAAACCCAGATTTTTCTGGCTTTAAAATTTTCTTGTTACCACTGCGTTCTCTCAGTAACATTCACCAGAGCCTACTATTTGTAGGTATTATTAGTTATTGATATTTTAGTTAAAGTAGCCTAAGTCATTTTGCTAAACCACAAAATTAGTTGAATTGGATATGCTAGGAGAGTAGCAGGTGGGCTGGTGCTGGAGGGTTTGAACTTGGCCAAACACCTTCTGAGAGCCTGAAGAGCTGGTACCTCCGGACAGCCCCAGGGTGGGGGTGTTGGGCAAGCAGACAAGAGGAAGTTCACTTGCTTTGCCCTTTTTCCTAGGGTAGGGCTTCCCCCAAATTTTAATTTCCTATAAATCACTGGGCAATTTTGTTAAAGTGTAAATTCTAATTCCTGAGTCTAAGGCAGAGCCCCAGATACTGCATCTCTAACAAGTGGGCGGATGCTGCTGAGGCTGCTAGTTAGGAGACCACACTGAATAACAAGGGCCCAGACTGTACCTAGGAGTGTATGGTGGAGAATGTGCTGGAGAGAAAAGGAAAAGTGTTTAGACACTTGGGTCGCTGGAGGAGTTTGAGGGCAGAACTGCGCCGCAGTTCTAAGGAGGGTGGTGGAGGGCTGCCTGGGTGATAGGGGTGGGTGGGTGGTGGGCACAGTGCTGGCAGTGCCTTTGGCTCATGCTCTAGATTCTGAGCCCAACCAGAAAGTGAGCAATGTCACCTTCTCCTGTATGGCGTCTGTTGATTCACTGGACACAGAGCTGCGGTGCTCGTGATCCTAATGGCTTCAAAGCCAGTGGAAGCAGATTACACTGAACAGTGGAATGAGGGATGTGTCTGCTGCATCATCCAAGGACCCTTTGGGAATAGTTCTGGAGCATTCGATAGCAAGCTTTCTGCTAATGAAGCTATGAGAGGCTCTTGTTCTAAGCTCTGGCAGCAGGAAGAATTAGAGTAGCTAACAGCAGATAAGTAACCACAATTTGTTGGTAATTACTTTTTCTTATCTTGAATTCAGAAAAAAATTGAAGCAGATTTAATGGGTATCATGCTGTAGGAAAAGGAGAGAGTTCTTGGAAGAGTCAAGTTTGAGTGTGGTGTCACTTATCAGCTGTGATGAATCTTTCTGGGCCTCAGCTTCCTCTTCTGTTAAATGGGACCAGCACCCCGCCCGAGTCATTGTGAGAGCTGAGTGACACTTGTAGGAGTGCTTTGTAAATGGCAAGACTGTCTAACTTGGAAAATTGGTATCAGAGATAAAGTAGGGATGGGAGGCTGCTTCTACATAGGTTTTTAATATCTGCTCTCAACGCCCCAAATGAGATAATTATATAGACATTTCCCAACATGAAATGCTTCTGACCAAATTTTATTTTTGGATGGGAGGCTCCATATGGCCTAATGGCATAATCATTAAAATTCATTATTTTAGTTTCTTATTTCCCTTAAAATATTTAGACCCCAATAATTTTCATATGAAAATATTTTCTAGGGCAAATAAGGGAAGACAACATATCAAGAGAAAACTAAAGCCAGATTAGTTCACGACTGTAGTTTTATTTCTCTACAATTTTTACCTCTAAAATGTTCTACCTCCCTGTTTAGTTATTTGGGATGGAGATTTGTTTAGTAAAGAAATTATATTCTGGGGAAAAGGCAACTTGACTTCTGTCTCTGCCATACCTTTGGCTGTATTGTGAAACCTTAGGTCAGTGATTTAACCCCATTAAGTCAAATGTGGAGTGACGTCACATGGTTCTCTGTCAATCCCAAATCCCTGATTTCCCACCTGTGTTGTTGAACTGATGGCACGAGTTGACTTAGAGGGAGAGACATGATATTTTAAATTTCTGTAAATTAAAAAAAGTCAGTTGATATCACCTTCCGTTTTTAAAATAAACTGAGTAAATAGATTTACACTGACTGGCTATGGCCATTATGATTTTATTTCAAAATGGAAGGTATGTGCTTACATGTAGTCTTTAGGGATGCTGACGAATGTCCAAATGCATCCCAGCTGTGTTCTAAGTTTCGAGTGGAGGGGCGATAGATTCTCTGCATTCCTTGAAACCATGTATGATGTAGTTAACATTCATATTGCTGACTATGAGTTGACTCATCTATTTGACTCAGTGTTTTTCTACTTTAAAAACACTAGAAGTCATTCTACAACAAAGCTATTAACTGAGTAGAGGATTAGATGTATTCACAGTTGAAGATCTCCCATCTAAGGACAACTGGGCTTGTGTAATCCACCCCTGCCCTACCCCCCTTCTCCCCACCCCAAGGTAATTTTGTGTTGGGAGATCAACTGACCAATCATATGCCGCCCTTCCATCCCACCCAACTTTCTGCTTTGTCCTCTGAAATTACTGGCTAATTTTAAACACACCCGTGTTGGCTCCATTTTTACTTCAGTTGGATATTTACCTTGGTGAGTGTGTTTGCTTATATAAAATGAGGGCTGTTTATTTAGTGACAACGACCTTCAGAATATGCATATTTAGCATAGAATCCCACAATTATAGAAATTCTCATAGAAATTGCTATATTTATAAGGGTCTGGGACGCTCTTCATATTTTTATATTTATAAAGAATGTTTACTTTAAACTTTTTGGATGCTCATTGAATACATCCTGACCTGTTGAGTAAGACGTTTACTTGGAGGAAGGCCTGGGGACTGCGGGTAAAAGGCAGGACTAGTATCTGCAGGGTGAGGGACCGGTGCGGGACACTGAGAGCGCCCAGTTCTCCCGAGGGCACCAGCACCCATTCAACTCCTGGCAGTGTCCCAACACATCCTGGGCACACACAGTGTTCCCTGTCATCATTACGCTGGCCTGGCACCTCACCTCCTCACCCGGGGCCAGAAACTTGGAGGTCACCCCAGAGTCCTCCCACTGCCCTGCTTCCTACCTCCAGCGCCAGTATCAGATCCCGCCTCCGCTTCGGACTGTGCCTTGTACTCCCCGACGGCAGGGCGGCTCAGCCTCGTCTGGTCTCTGCATGACAGCAGCAGCTGCTGGCAAAATGGCTTTGGTGAAAGTCCACATCCTGATCACATGCCCCAACAATGCACATCTTTAGCTTGAAATGCTCCCTTGGCTTCCCCGGGCCATCAGGAAGACATCTAAACTCCTTCTAGGAGCCACAGAGAGCCTCCCTCTTGCTGTCCTTTGGACCACACTCCATGCCCCAGCCTCACTAACCACTTGAAATGTCATGAAGTTTTCTTGCTCTCTCTAGCTTGCGGGCTTCGGTGAATGTTCTTCCTGTTGCCTGGGACGTTTTCTCCCAGGGTCACCTGGCATATCTGTTTCTGTTATGACTGGAGGGCCTCCCCTGTTCCTGGCATGCAGTAGGTCCACCTTCAGAGAATGAATGAGTGGAATGTGAAGATGGGAGGGTAGGTGGGTGTGTGGATGCCTGTGTGACTAGGGAACAGCCTGTCCTACCTGCACAGCCACCCCGAGACAGCACCCAGCAGGACACCATGCTTCCTTCCTAGCCACACCTCGTCCCCCAGCACAGATCTGCTTACAGAGAGCCAACAGGTAGCCTGGGCCTCTGGCGTAAGCAAGACTCAGGGTATTGTTCTTGCTCTGACCAGAAGCCTGGGCCTCCTGCTAGGAACTGGCCTTATTTGGCTCCAGAGCCAAGCCTTTTGCCCCTCTTTGGATAGCCTGCTCCTTCGTCGTCAAATTGCCAGATTGTATAGTCTTCAGCTTAGGCCTTTAACTTCTCAAAGATTTTTCTTCTATAGTGAAGACTCAAGAAGAGCATTTTTAACTTAGAAAGTATGGACTTCTTCCTTCTATGGCTTAACAACCTCCTCAACAAACTGTAGTTTGTTTTATTTTCCACTGCACTGTAAGCTCCTTGATGGCAAGAATCATAGTGGGTTTTGTTTGCTCTCGGCATTTCCTGAGACTAGAGCAGTGCCTGGGGCATAGTAGGTGCTCAGTAAATATTTCAGTGAGTAACATGAATGAATATAAGAATGAAGGAGCTAAGGCAAATATTTCATTTTTTAAAAGAAAAAAATTTAGGGGACACCTGGGTGGCTCAGTCGTTAAGCATCTGCCTTCGGCTCAGGTCATGATCCCAGGGTCCTGGGATTGAGCCCCGCATCGGGCTCCCTGCTCAGCAGGAAGCCTCCTTTTCCGTCTCCCACTCCCCCTGCTTGTGTTCCTGCTCTCGCTGTGTCTCTCTCTGTCAAATAAATAAATAAAGTCTTTAAAAAAAATGCAAGAAAAATTTAGAACAGCTTTACATTTACAGAATTATTACCAAGATCATATGGAGTTTCTGTATACCCTGAACTCAGTTTCCCATATGATTAACATCTGACATTAGTACGGTACAACGTCATGGGATCTTTATCCTGAGCTCTCTCTTTCTTTGGTCTTCCCAGTCTTCCACTCCCAGACTCCCCTTTTTGGTCCTTTGTCCAGGCAGCTGGGTTTCAGTTACCCCGCTCTTCTGCACACCTTCCATGACTATGCCTGCCTCTGGGGCCAGGTGGCAGGAGACACAGAGAAAAAGAGCAGCAGGGATGGTCCCCACTTTCTGGGGAATCACAGCTCCTCCAATCAGAGACAGTTGCCCTCCCTCAGAAATTTAGGTGCTTGCAGGCTCCCACTGCCCATTTTGTCACCACGGAATTATCTGGGAGCCGGGGATCGAGAGAATAGAAGAAAGAAAACGACAGAGGATTTCCCTCCACCCTCTCACAGTGCTCTGTAGTCAGAGAAGGGGAGCCTCTCCTGGAGCTTTCTCTGTGTGCCCAGGTGCCCAATGCCGGGTTTGCACGCCCTTGCGTCCAGGATACGGGAGGGAAAAAATGGGAACCTCACTGCCTTTTCAGTGGTACTTTGAATTCTGGTCTTCCCCTATTTGCCTATTACTGTTTACTTTTCAAAGTCTTCAAACAGCTACTCCATGCATTCTGTCCAGGTTTTATGGCAGCACTCAATGGCGGCACTCAATGGCAGCACTCAATGGCGGGCAGAGTCAGGGTGGAGTACCCTGTGATTATTCCATGGGACCCCACATGTCTAATTAACTTTAAAATATTTATCTAAATAATACATACAGGGACTATACCTGCATAAACATATGGATATATTTCCTCCCAGAGAAAACACACCATGTTAATTATGTTTACCAATCTATGAATAGAAGGATCATAGTATTTTTTCTCTATTTTCTAAAATTTTCCCACAGTCACCATAAATTACACCAGAAGTAAATCCAATAAATGTTATTTTTAATTTTTTTTTTAAGATTTATTTACTTATTTTATAAAGAGAGAGTGGGGAGTTAAGGGAGGGAGAGGGAGAGAGAATCTCCAGCAGACCCCCTGCTGAGCCCAGAGCCCAAGTGGGGCTCAATTTCACAACCCTGAGATCATGACCTGAGCTGAAATCAAGAGTCAGACACTTAACCAACTGAGCCACCCAGGCGCCCCTAAATGTTTTTTTTTTTAAAAGAAGCCTAATATAATTGAACATTGTGATTAGATGTTTACAGCACCATTTAACACAAAACATGTTGCTTTCATTTCTATATTAGAAACCAGCCCCAGAAAACCCAGAGGTTTGGGGATATTGCATTGCTTTCCCACTTGGGGAACATTTTGTTTATGCCAGTATCATATACTATTTTGATGACTACAGCTTCCTAGTAAGTTTTGAGATTGGAAAATATGAGTCTTCCAACTTTATTTTTCCTTTTCAAGATTGTTCTGGGTAATAAGAGACTCCTAATCTTAGGAAACAAACTGAGGGTTGCTGGAGGGGAGGGGAATGGGGTGATGGACATTGGGGAGGGTATGTGTTATGGTGAGAGCTAGATGTTGTGTAAGACTAATGAATCACTTACCTCTACCTCTGAAACAAATAATACAGTATATGTTAATTAAAAAAATTTTTTTAGGAGCGCCTGGGTGGCTCAGTCGGTTAAGCCGCTGCCTTCGGCTCAGGTCATGATCCCGGGGTCCTGGGATCGAGCCCCGCATCGGGCTCCCTGCTCAGCGGGGAGTCTGCTTCTCCCTCTCCCTCTGCCTGCCTCTCTGCCTACTTGTTCTCTCTCTCTCTCTGTCAAATAAATGAATAAAATCTTTAAAAAAATTTTTTTTTTAATTAAAAAAATATAAAGCCACTCCATTTTTTAAAAAAAGATTGTTCTGGTTATTTGAGATCCTTTGTAATTCCATATTAATTTTAGGATAAATTTTTACATTTTTGGAAAAGAGGCCACTGGGATTTTCATAGAGATTGCATTGAATCTGCAGATTGCTTTCAGCAGTATGTCATTTTAACAATATTGTCTTCCAATCCATGAATATGAGACATCTTTGGTTTTCTTCATTTCAGCAATGTTTTGTAGTTTCCAGTGTATGAGTCTTGAACTCTTGAACCTCCTTAGTTAAATTTTTCCTAAGTATTTTTTTCTTTCTGATGCCATTGTAAATGGAATTTTAATTTCCTTCTCAAATTGTTCACTGATAGTGTATAGAAATCAACTTATTTTTGTGTGTTGATTATGTACCCTGAAAATTTACTGAATTAGCTTACAAGCTCTAATAGTTTATTTTGTGTGGATTCCTTAGGATTTCTTATATACAAGATCATGTTATCTGCAAATAGATAATTTTACTTCTTCCTTTTCAATTTCAGTGCCTTTTATTTCTTTTTCTTGCTGATTTGCTCTGGCTAGAACTTACAGTACAGTGTTGAATAGAAGTGGTGAAAATAGGCATCCTTGACTTGTTCCTGATGTTAGGAGAAAAGCTTTCAGTTAATTACCATGAGTATGATGTTAGCTGTGCATTTTTCATAAATGCCCTTTATCATGTTGGGCAAGTTTCCTTTTAGTCTAAATTTATTGAGTATTTTTATCATACAAGAGAATTGGATTTTTCAAATGCTTTTTCTGCATCAAATTAGATGTGTGTCTTCCCTCCATCATTCTATCATTATGTTGTATTACATTGATTTTCATATTTTTAACCATCCTTGCATTCCTGGAATAAATCCTCTTTAGTCATAATGCATAATCTTTTTAAGATGTTGCTGAAATTTATTTGCTAGCATTTCATGGAGGATTATTTCATCTATATTCATAAGGGGTACAGGCCTATAGTTTTCTTCTGATATCTTTGTCTGACTTTGGTATCATTATACTTATAGTTGGCCAAATAGAATGAATTACAAAGTGTAGCTTCCTCTTTTATTTTTTGGAAGAGTTTGAGAAGGACTAGTGTTAATTCTTCTTTAAGTATTTGGGGGAATTCATCAGTGAAGCCATCTGGTCCTGAGCTTTTTGTTGGAAGGTTTTTGATTGCTGATTCAATCTTTTGATCTGTTATACTTCTTTTCAGATTTTCTATTGATTCTTGAGTCATTCATAGTTTGTGTGCTTCTAGAAATTTGTTCATTCCATATAGGTTATCTAATTGGTATGCAGTTGTTCATAATATTCTCTTATAATCCCTTTTATTTCTGTAAGGTCTATAGTAATGTCATCACTTCTATTGCTGATTTTAATTATGTCTTCTTTCTTTGGTATCTTTTGGTCCATTGAGCTAAATGTTTATCAGTTTTATTGACATTTTTTTTTTCAAAGAACCAAGCCTTCATTTTGTTGATCCTTTTGTTTTTTTGTTCTCTGTCTCAATTGTCTCTGCTCTATTATTATTTCCTTCCTCTGCTAGCTTTGGGTTTAGCATGTCCTTTTTCTCAGTTATTTAGGTATAAAACAGAGTTAACATGTTCTTTTTTGTCTCAATTATTTAGGTATAAACCTGAGTTACTGATTTGGGATCTTTTTTTAAATACAAACATTGACAGTTCTATAAATTTCCCTCTGAGCACTGCTTTTGCTGCATGCCATAAGTTTTGATGTGTTGTGTTTTAATTTTCCTTCATATCAATGTATTTTCTAATATCATTTTTGATTTCTTTTTGATCCATTTTTGTCCAAGGTTGTGTAGGTTAAGTTTTTTATATTGTAAATTTTCTAGTTTTTCTTCTGTTACTGATTTCTAGCTTCATTCCATCAGGGTCAAATAAGATACTTTGTATGATATCAATCTTTTCAAATTTATTGAGAGTTTGTCACATAATACATAGTCTATCCTGGAGAATGTTCCATGTGCACTTGAGAAGAATGTATATTCTGTTGTTGTTTGGTGGACTTTTCTGTATACATCAGGTAGGTCTAGTTGGTGATTAGTGTTTTTCAAGTCCTCTGTTTCCTTTTTGATCTTCTGTATATTTATTAAATGTTATTGAAAATAGGATATTGAAATCTCCAGCTATTTCTACCATTAGTTCTGTGAGTTTTAACTTCATATATTTTGGAACTTTGTTGTTAGGTGTGTTTATAATGGTTACATCTTCTCAGGTGATTGTTTTATCAACATGTAAAGACTTCAGGCGCCTGGGTGGCTCAGTTGTTGGGCGTCTGCCTTCTGCTCAGTTCATAATCCCAGGGTCCTGGGATTGAGCCCTGCATCGGGCTCCCGTTCAGCAGGAAGCCTGCTTCTCCCTCTCCCACTCCCCCTGCTTGTGTTCCCTCTCTCGCTGTGTCTCTCTCTGTCAAATAAATAAATAAAATCTTAAAAAAAAAAAAAACATGTAAGGCCTTTATTTGTATCTTGTAACAGCTTTTGATTTAAATTCTATCTTTGATTAAATTCTATCTTTAAATTCAAGATAGAGTTTTGCAAAAGTTGATTTAAACGGGATTTTTTCTAGGTTATTAGTTGATTTTTACAGCTGGATGGAAGCTTTTGAGTTCTCTACTCCACCATTTTCAGTGATCTCACTTCCTTCTTTTCTTTTTTGAATCCTTTACTGGATCTTTATATATTCCCAAAAAGTTAGCCACCCTAGGTCTGGTTACTATTTGATTGGAATATCTTTTTCCATCCCTTCACTTTCAACCTATTTGCATATTTGGTTCTAAAGTGAGTCTCCTGTAACAGTATTTTGTTGGATTTTGCTTTATTTTTAATTCATTCTACTTTTTAATTGGAGAGCTTAATCCATTTGAATTTAAAATAATTGAGGATGAGAAAGGACCTCTACCATTTTGCTCTTTGTTTTCTGTATGTCAAATCTTTTTTGTTCCTCTGATTCTCCATTACTGCTTTCTTATGATTGATTTTTTTTCCTATTGTACCATTTTTATTCTTTTCTTGTTTCTTTTTCTGTATATATTTTAGTTTCTTTTTCTTAGTGGTTACCCTTTGGATTACAATTAGCATCTTAAAAACTATCAAACTTGAATTAAAACCAACATAGTTTCAGTAGCATATGAAGGCACTGATCCTTTATTACTCTGTCTCCCCTATCCTGTTGTTATTGTCCCAAATTACAAATTATAGGTAGTGTGTCCATTAACAAAGATTTATAATTCGTTTATACATTTGTCTTTTAAATAAAAAAGAGGAGTTATAAATGAAAAAAACACAATAATACTTTTATATTTATCTATGTACCTGTGCATGTACCACTGTTCTTTCTTTGTATGCTTTGAGTCACTGTCCAGTGTTCTTTCATTTCAGCCTGAAGGCTTTCCTTTAGCATTCTACACAGGGCATGTCTACTGGGACAGACTCCCTTAGTTTTTATTTATCTGTGAGTGTCTTAATTTCTCATTCATTTTTGAAGGATAGTTTTGTTGGATACAGAATTCTTGATTGACAGGGTTTCCCCCCCTCCCTTTCAATACTTTAAATATGTCATCCCATTGCTTTCTAGCATCCACAGTTTCTGAAGAGAAATCTCTATTAATATCCTTAAGGATTCCTTGTTTGTGATAAGATGCTTCTCTCTTGCTGCTTTCAAGATTCTTTCTTTGTCTTTATCTTCCAACAGTTTCACTATAATGTGTTTCCTTGTGGATCTCTTTGATCTTATTCTGCTTGGAGTTTGTTGAGCACCTTGAATGTGTAAACTGATGTCTCACCAAATTTGTAAAGCTTTTAGGTATTATTTCTTCAGATATTCTTTCCGCTCTGAGTTGGGCAAAATAAAAGCCAGCCCTTACACCGGTCCTTCTGGGAACTGCTAGACAGGTAAAAACAAACAAACAAACAAACAAATATAACCGCAGTTATTTGAGAATAAGGTTTTGTTTTGCTCACTCTGCACTAACAACCTGCACTGGGAACATGAATTACCATCTTCATGGATACCATCGACCTAGGGAGTGCAGGATGAGGTGTGCAACAGCATTCTCTTACTGCAGGGTGACAGCAATAAGTATCACTGTAAGTGTGACAGCCTCTTTCTTTATTAATCTTTCTATAAATTCTTGACTAGATTCCAGAGTTTTGCAAAAGTTGATTTAAATGGGATTTTTTCTAGGTTATTAGTTGATTTTTACAGCTGGATGGAAGCTTTTGAGTTCTCTACTCCACCATTTTCAGTGATCTCACTTCCTTCTTTTCTTTTTTGAATCCTTTACTGGATCTTTATATATTCCCAAAAAGTACATGTTACAAATCCTATTTTATTTTTATTAAAAGGGGATTGTATATTATCTTTTGGCCCCCTTTTCACGGAATACTGTTTCAAGTCATCCGTATTTTTGTGTGTGATATTGTGGTTCATGTTTTGACTGCTGAATGGTATTCTAGCATAGGAGTATTTCCAGGAGATTGTTTAGCTCTTACTGTGTAAATATTTTGTTTGCACACCTTAATTGAGGTGAGGTAGTGTAAGAGATAGCTTGTTTTTCCAGGTACCAACTAGCAGGCCATTTTAAGGCACCTAGTGTGTGCAGCATGGTACCAGCCTCTGAAGGGTATGTTGGTATGGGAAGGTGGGCCCAGCTGGTGCCTAATTCAAATGTGAGATGACAAGGATGGGCGCAGGGGGCAACTATTTGTGGACACGAAAATGGAGGGGGAGAATTCCAAGGCACCACTGAGGAAGAATTGCTGACAAGCTTTGTGGAAAATTGGATACAGATGGTAAAGGATCAGAAATTGAAATAACCTCTCAGGATCTCAAGTCTCAGAAGCTGGGGTAGATGTGTTTGGGGGAAGGGATGATTCTAGGAAGAAAAGCAATGGAGTTTTGAAAAACAACAAGGCAGAGCAGGACTTACATCATATGAATGTCTCAGCGTCTGTTGCTCTTCAGGCTACTCCTGGGTCAAGGCAGGAGTTTTACCTCTTGTCTCTGATTTTGGAATGTTTTTCCTCTCTAATCTAGCTTGCATTTTCCTGTCAGATAGAAAACCACCATTTGCTTGACTCCCAGCATGGCTCCTCGCCTGCCTTCCCAGCCTTCCACCTCCCTGCCCATGTACCCCACAGCTCCCAGTAAAGGTAGGGCAATGCTCCTCTGCACCAGCTCTAAGCCACACTGGGACTTCCTGGCTGGTAAAGCCCCCACGGCCTTACTGTCTCCCTGCTGCCTCTAAAATGCTGTAATTCCTCTGGGGGTCCAGCTCAGATCCTGCTTTTTTTTCCACGAAATCTTTCCACACTTTCTTTCTTCCTTTCCAGAATAGCCATTGTATATGGAGTGCTTATTTGGATTTTTTTTTACTGAACCAAAGTCACATTGTTGAAATGACCTAAAATTTTAAAAGAATGTGTCATATGAATCTATTTATCTTTCTTTTATAAATAAGTTATTCATGTTCTAGAATGATATATGTGGGAAGGGCTTGTGCTTCAATTAATGAAGACAAAAGTAGTAAATCTTTTGAAAATATTCCTTGGGGTTATTATGCCATTTAGGTTAAGGGAGTTTCTCACCAAAGTTGAGAACTGTTTGCACCTAAACAGCATTTAAGAAGTGACTGTGCACTCCACTTCTGTATCCAGAGTTTTGGGGTCATCAAGACTGCGTCCTCTCTTGCCTGTGGCATAGCCATCAGGCGTGGCAGGTGCAGGAGCTGGTCAAGGACACCCTCCGGCCAGGTGCTTTCCACTAGGTACCTGGGGTCAGGTGCCCTCAAAGGCCCTTCATAAAACTGGCCAGTCCTTACATACACTGCTTACTGGAAACATGGCCATTTGCTTGGTATTTTATATTCATTTGGTATTTTATGTTTTAATATCACAGGCAAATCTGACCAAAACGATATTTGTTTTCAAAGCCAAGTTTCTTCAGAGCTTGTCAGCAAAGCTTCAGAGTTGAAGGTTGCTGCATGGAAATGAAATCAACTCTGGGCCTTTGACACAATGAATTGGACTTAGGTAATCAGTGGAGCTGGGGGGGCGGACATTAGGACAATTCATGCGTAAGGGACAGCATGTGCGTAAGGCAGGTTTTAATTTGAGTTTATGATGGCAAAGTCCCTGTTGGTTCAGTTGTCTAAGTCAGAAGGGGGTAGACTGAAGCCACTGTTTTAACTCTTGGTGCAAATGCAATTTTTTTTCTCTAACTGGTAACATTTACTAGAAGAGGGAAATCTTTTGATTGATTCAGCATTGCTACGGCCTTGCATTTTATCCTTATACCTAAGGAAATCATATATTATGTACATAGAAGGTGCTTAAGTAATATTTCATTAAAGTCTTATTGTGTACTGGCTCTATGCTCAATCCTCATCCCACCTGAATGACCACATCTATTTCTCACAATGATGCCGTGAGATAGGTAATCATTTAACCTGCTTTACAGATGAGGAAGCAGAAGCTGAGCGGTTAGGAAGCCTGCCCCAGGGTGGATAGTGTGTTAGAGGCCAGACAGGACTCCAGCCCTGAAGCCCGCACTCCCACCCACCACGTTCTGTGTACTGCTTATTAACATCTATGGGCTGAAAGAATATAAAGGTGGCCTAGATTTAGTGGGGATGTCATACGAGACTCACATATAAGATGGGTACTGAACTTGGTGCTTCCAGATCCTTCCCTCACTCTGAATTTGTGTCCATAAGCCTTCTGCTTATGTCTCCGAAAGCACCACTTCCCTGTATGGGACACACCCCTCCGCCCCATGCTTTCAGTCATTCTGGAATTCAAAGGACAGTTAGGCAGCTTTGCGCTCTGACTTCTTGCCAGCTCTGGGACCTTGGAGAGTACTTGCTACTTAAACTCCACCTTGCTCTTAAAGCAGAGTTAAAACATAATGACCACAGTTCTAGCTGCTAGGCTAACCTAGGTCTATAGTTCACATTAAACATTAGCTCATATCGCCTCCAGGTTTGAAACCAGTGTACCCAGAAGAAATTTGCAAAGGGACAGTGATGTTGAAATATTTTAAGTGCAAACAGGAGGACTCCTGTCTGCTGACAAGGACAAGGCTATGTTGTCTAAAGTCCCTATTTGATCCTCATTTTTCCATCCCTTCCCAGTGGCCTTTTCCTCTCTGGATCTTCAGCAATCTTGTGCCTGAGCATCCAACGCACTCTTTCTTAAATGCCTCTGATGAAATATGTATATGTAGAATCCCTTACTTCATCCCCAAAGAGGTCACTTTCGTATAGTTTCTCCCTGGGGGGATAGTATTGCTACTGCTGACCAGTTGGCAACACTCAAGATTTGGAACACCAGAGAAAAATTTTTAAATGCTCATATTCTGAGTATAGAGGGGATTTGGGCAGCAGAATCGTTAGTGGGGGTTACTGCACCCTAACTTTTGCTTCCCCCAGTCCAGTGTTTGGTGCACAGGCTTTTGGCTGCTTATGTTTTATTGCCTTCTAGTGGGAACTGGTCTCTCCACCCATTCTCACTGTCTGTGATCTCAACTCCCTACCGTTGTGCTGGCCGGAGGATGCAGCTAGATCTGAGGGTGGGAGAGAATGAAGAGAGAGAGAGTGGGATGCCGTCATTTAGTGCTTGAATTGGCTAAAGATGTAAGCCTGTCCACTTCTTTTCTTGGTCAAAGCAAAAAATGTGTAGGAGTCAAGTGAGCAGGGTGTTGATCAGGTATAAAGGACTGAATAGGTAGATGTTTAATTTATCTTATGGGAGCTTTGGGAACCTGGACTCTGATAATTTCCCTGTAATGAATCCGTCTCTCAAGACTCCTTTTCCCAAAGAAAGCATTGTCTTCTGTAACCTGTCCAGATACTTCTTAACATTTTGCTTGTCAATGTGACTGCCAGCGTCTTAGAGACATTGACTGTTTAGGCGATTTCTATTAGCAGAAAAATATGGGCGCAAAAGCTTTTCTTCTAAATGAATGTGTTGTGTAACATCCAAGCTGACTCAGAATACAGGTGCATGCTTTAGCTCTGAGAAGGTAGAAGAAGGGGGAGAGCCCAAGCCTGACAAGGTGTGGGGGAGGAAGGACAGCACCCAGTAGCACACGCCACCTTGTGTTGCAGTCTTCGCCTAAACTGTATCTCTGGGAAAGAGTTCCTGGCTGCCTGTTTGTATCCCTGAGTCACCACAGACCCCCACCCCCCAACGTGGGATGTTAACCTTGGAGCAATATGGAGATTAGCTGCAGAGCTGAAGCAGAGTCCCAAAGGGGCTTCAGTTCTGCAGAATCTACACAGCCTACTTTACCATACATTGGCCAGACGCTAGCGCTCGGGACGTCCGAGCTGACGACTGGAATCCCTCAAGGTAAGAAAAACCCCCTCCCAGGAAATGGACTCCTCCAATTTTCTCACATGATTATTCAGGCACTTTCACTTTTCCATATATAGGAGTCACTCAGGAGCAAGCTATGACCAGTCGGAGGGAGTGACACATCTGCGCTCAGTTCCTCCCTCCTCACCATCCTCACCTCCCTCTCACGTGCTTGCGGGCCGTTGGGCAGAAGTGAGCCCCGTGGCTCTGCCAAAGACAAGCCTGTTGGGTTTACAGAAGGGAAAAAAAAACAAAAAACCAACAAAACCAAAAACCCAAACAAACCTCAGGCAAAGTCACGGCATTGAAATCGTTACCCTTGAAGAAACTGCGTGGAGAAGCGTGCAAAGATGAATGGCCCGGTGGATGGCTTGTGTGACCATTCTCTAAGTGAAGAAGGAGCGTTCATGTTCACATCGGAGTCGGTCGGAGAGGGACACCCGGGTGAGTAGGTGGTCGTGGGCCCATGGCAGCCGCGGCCAGGGGAGTCATTTCACGAGAGGCCTTAAAAACAGTTTGTGTTGGTTACTCTGCAGGACCTCTGGAGGCACAATATGAGGTGTTTTTCATTCTATTAATTTGTAGTTTTGTAAAACAGTCACTGAGTATGAAACGAGAAGTGGCGAGGTAATGAAGCTGAGGGCTCGTGCTGTGCCCACCTCCTCCACCCACAGCAGAGGACACAGTGGGTTGACGGAACATATTATACATGGGATATTATATCATCAAATATTAACTTTATATATATTTTTGGGGAGCGGGGAGGATACAGCTTTATTATTGTTGAGTGACTCAAGTTAACAGATAATCTTCCCTCAGACAAGACCACAGTCACTGAGTTTGGCATGTAAGGCACATGCAGTCTAGGCATGAACAGCACATTCTAGTAGTCGCTGAGATAGTTCACCAGGTCCTGAAGGCCTCAGGTATGTTACCTGAGAGAAGTACAGGTGACCTCCTGAAGAGGAAGAACATTCGAGCAGTTTTTGGTGATCTGGGGAAATGGGAGAGGCTCACACATGCGAACAGTGAGGCCCATGATCAGAGCCTCAGGTTGGAGATCAGTGGTTCTCAGACCTCAGGGATAATCGGCGTCACCCGGTGGGCTTGCTAACACAGAGTGTTGCGCCCACCCCCAGAGTCTCTGATTTAGTAGGTCTTGGGTGAGGCTCAAGATTTGCATTTTTAATAAGTCCTCTGCTGCTGTGGGAACCACACTCTGAGAACTACTGTTCTAGAAGAATCCTGGGGGCTAGACACACTGATTTATGTCTTTGAGCACTTCTTCAAAATTCATTTGAGTATTTGAAGTTTTGGTAACTTATCACCAAGGCTACCTTTTCTTCATTTTCGTCATCCATGTTCTCTCATACCTTGTAACTCAGCTCTGGACATCTCACACCCACCACTCTTTCCATATGCTTTAGCCAGTGGTTCTCAACAGGGGGCGATGTTGCCCCTTTTCCCCTAAGGGCATTTTGCATTGTCTGAAAACGTTTTTGGTTGTCTGCCATAACTCTGCCATGAGGGGTTGGGGTGCTATGGGCACTTAGTGGATAGAGGCCAGGCGTGCTTCTAAACATCCTGAATGCACAAGACCCTCCTCCCGAAAACAAGGAATTTTCCAGCCCCAAATGTCAACAGTACCGCTGTTGAGAAACCTTGGCTTAAGCTGGGTTTTGTAGGTGACTTAGCACAATTCAAAACAAATAGCCTCTTTCATTGTGCACAACTTTATAAAGTCTCTAGATCTACAATGCTCATAACCTCGGATTCATTTCTGTGTGTAACACATGAAGACCATACATGGGTTAGGAGAAGGATTTGCTCCACTCAGAGGATGTGGACATGCATCCTTAACACGCAGTGGCCAGTGGTCCCCTCGTATATACAGCAGTGCGCTCAGTGGACAAAGAAGAAAAATTCTAGCCAACCATTTAGCTGTTTTGTCCACTTCATGGTAGGCTTTCAGTTTGTCTGACTCTCCTTTCACTTGCCACAATCAATTAACTGTCCGTGTAAGTCAGCTTCCCCTAAGGCTTGGTGATGGCTTGCTTGTCATTCCAGTGCTGACTTCTCTACCAGGAGGATAATATGCATGCTTTTTTCAACTTCCAAGAAAACCAGCTATTGGCTACCTTAAAGCTACTGAGCGATATTGATAGAAATTCTGAAAACCTAAAGAGACTGTTCAGATAGGGCCTCCTTAGGCATTCCTTTAGTCTGTGGAGCTATGTTAACACGTCTTGCTTAGCTCCAGTTTTATCCCTAACACCCCTTATCCCACTTCCCTGTGTGGACTGGGGACATGTGACCTGCGTCCTTGGAAGAAGCAGAGTCAGCCATAGTCGGCATGTGAGTAGCCCTAGGAGTCCTGATGGGTAGGCCTAAAAGGGATATTTTAGCAGCAGGCCTTCATTGGTAGGGGTGTGCAGAGGGGATGGCCTTGGACAAACCTTGATTTACAACCAGGATCTGACACTGGGGGGAGGTTGCACAGAGACCCTCAAGGTGTAGTAGCAGTTTCTGAAGGAAAGTTTAGAGAATTCACCTTGAATGGCAGATCAATATTTTAAGTTGCATTGACGTTAACATTTTAAATGGTGCACTTGTGAGAGCAGAACCACTTGATTCTGGATCTGGATCCTTAATATGAAAACTGAAAAGCAAAAACAAAACAGAAAGACACAAGGAAACTTTTGGAGTGATGGATATGTTTATTACCTTGTTTATGGTGATGATTGCATAAGTGTATTCACATGTCCAGACTCCCCAGATTGTATACTTTAATTTTATGCAGATTTTTGTACACCAATTATACCTTTATAAACCTGGAAAAAAACCTTATTAATCTATTAAGTGCAAACTCTATGGGTATTTTGAACATTAAATGAGATGTAATATGTGTAAATAGATGTCACTTTTATTTCTGAAACTGTGAACAGTGACAGTTCACACAACCCCAACACAAGAGTGGATTTTTCCAATGTGCAATGCATTGAGGGTCTGCAAGCTCAACCATGTAGAGTCCTTAAGGCAAGTAGTGAAAAAAGAAGATCAAATCCCAGCTTATGCTGAGCCGTTGTCAGTCCCACCTTGACTGAGGTCAAACCCAGCTATTAGGACATCTAGCCTTCAGGAGGCTGCGTGGCCATGGGCATGACCTGAGAGCTGCTTATGGAAAAGTTCTGCAGAACAGCAGTGATGTAGAGAGGCTCTCTTCTGGAATTCCTGTGGGTGGGGTGGTGGATTTGGGCGTAGCATCGTATATACAGTACTCTGCAGCTTCTAGAACCTGCGGAGCAACGTATCTGTTTGTCCCACCTGATTTTACGAGTTGGCACCTAATCTTACCAATGTTGTTAGCTATTTTAACTTCTATTTCTAGGAGTTTTCTAGGTTTCAGACTTAAAGGGAATATCTTGAGGAACAAGAGGCTTTTTAGTAGGAGAATGTGTGTGTGTGTCTATGTGTGTGTGTGTGTGTGTGTGTGAATTGCTTTAGTCTCTTAGAAGTGATTTGGGGATGTATTTCTTTTTTAGGGAATGCTATGAGTTTATATAATATAAGTCATCCAAAATTAGGCAGAAATGGGAAGAAATAAAAATTTCAAAAAGTTCCTAATTTTTTATATGTAAAAAAGTGTCCTCTTAGGTAGGTAAATTTGATATGTAAACTTACCAAATATCTAATTATTTTAACATTTCAGTTTGTATTACCTAATATTTCTGTGATTCTCACACATGTTCGTTCTTGTGCAGACAAGATCTGTGACCAGATCAGTGATGCCGTGCTGGATGCCCATCTGAAGCAGGACCCCAATGCCAAGGTGGCCTGTGGTAAGAAATGCCCGCTCCCTCCCTGCTGAAGACCTCAGCGGGCTGGGCTCGAGGCCTCTGCCTGTGCCTGTGCTGGGGCTCTGGGCACAGCAGGGAGTCAGGGGCCCCAGCACCTGGAGGGCCCCCGAAGTAATCATGGATGCAGCTGAATCAGGGCCTTGGCCAAGGTCCCCGGAGAGGGGGTGCCCGCATGGAGACCAGCAGAGCCCCCCTGTCCTCACTGTGTGCCACACAGACGGCTTCCCCCCTCTCCAGCGCCGCCCTAGCCCCTGCACTGGGCGCCGCAGGGACCTGTGCCCTCTGAGGGTGGCCCTCACCCTGATATCTTTGTGACTAGCCAGTGAGAAGCTTGGCCCGCCTTGATCTCAGGATCTCAGCCTGTGGTGCAGCGTTAGCAAGAAGGGGCGGGAGAGGCGGCCCGGATACATGCTATATGACAGCCGCCTACCCCTGTGGTCTCACCCTGATCCACACAGCGGTCCAGTGGAACTGTGGTCTTCAGGTAGCAGACGGGCAAGCAGACTGAGAGAGGTTAAATAAGTGGTTCAAGATGACGCGAGCAGGAGGTGGCTTGCTGGCTGCGAAAGCGAGGTGTGACCTGTTCTGTCCAAAGTGTAGTGTCCCGGGCGGCATCTGCCCATGCTCAGCACTTCTGCTGGGGTTTACTCTGTTTGTTAGCATTATTCTCTTATGTCCGGAATCCATGCCTTGTGAGACCCTTTGTGAGAGGTCTGGGAGGGGGGCCCCCCTCCGCTGGCTCGTGGCCGCCGACTGTTCTCCCTGTCTCGCAGAGACGGTGTGTAAGACGGGCATGGTGCTGCTGTGCGGCGAGATCACCTCCACGGCCACGGTGGACTACCAGCGGGTGGTGAGAGGTGCCATCAGGCACATTGGCTACGACGACTCTGCCAAGGGTGAGGCGGGGCCCCGGGTCTGAGATGCGTGGGCGTCCCGACGCTGCATGCGAGCTGAGGCTCTCGGTCCTCGGCTAGTGCAAATACCACCAGGAGGAAAACATTCCTAGACCCGCTTGGCAGGGTCGGGGGTCAAAGTCTCTGGCGACAGCATGGTGGCCCACGTGATGGCGCCCAGTTGAACTACCGCGTGTCTGTCCGTCCGTCCGTCCTTTGTTGACTCTGGTCTTCGTGGTGCAGGCAAAGGCTTTGGAAGAGAGAAGCACCCACTGAGTAAGGGGAGCTGCCCCCTGCTGGGGACGTGTTCTCTGCCAGGCCCTGGGGCTGCTCTTTGCAGGTGTCCTTTTAACTGTTTGAGACTCTCTGCCCTATTCCTCCTGCAGATGAGGAAATTGAAGCTTGGGAATGTCCATAATTTGCGTAAGGTGACCGCCAGCAGGTGGCTGCCCATGTGGACTCCTGTGCTTTCTGCTTCCATATGCTGCTTCTCACGATAGACAGAGAAAAAGGCGACTCCGCCCAGAACTGGTACCCATGGCAGGTGAAGGGGACAGGCTGGCCGAGGTGGGCTCCAGTGCCAGGCAGTGTGGGAGCCTGCATTCCAGGGAAGGGACACAGGCCCTGGCAGGAAGTGAGGAGGAGCGCCGTGATCAGGGCGGGCGTAGGGGGAGACAGCTGGCAAGAACAGAAGGGCGCAAAGCAGATTCCAACATCTGAGACGGGGCAGGCCAGGAAGGGGCCCAGCCTGGAGCGGCCTCAGAGAACAGCATGCGAGCCAGATGCTAAAGGCCTGTGGGCACTGACCTCCCAGCTACTGGGTCTTTAGGGTGACGTGTGCCGCCGCCGTGGGTCAGGGCAGGCTGGAATGAGGCACTGCACCCGTATGAGCGAGAGCCCCTCGCCCCTGAGGGTGCAGACACAGAAGCTCAGCGCAGCCGCCTTCGGAGCCGCCCAGAGCACTCATTTAAGCACATGAAAGTTTGGGGGGGCCATGTCAGGAATCAGCAGGAGGAGAACCAGTGAGCACAGGCAAAATCTCCCAGTCAGCGCATGAGGGTGTTCATAGAGGAAACACTCTGTCCCCAATCAGCAGCTTCCCCACATGCCACCATGCAGAGCCGTCACCCTGTTCTACAAGGAAAAGCCGATTGTTTATATACGTGTAGACCTTATTCAAGAGCAAGTCTTGTTCTGCACTAGGTGGAAAGGAAACTTCCCAGGAGGCCATGTCTCCTAGAGAGAGAGAAGCGAGAGAGAGCCCAGCTCTGCTGTGCCCAGCTTGTCCCCGTGCCCATACCCAGAGGACCCCGCGCAGCATGGTGGCTGCCTTAGGGGGGCCCCCAGGCTAACTGCCCCTTACGGCTCTGGGCCACAGTCACGGACTGGCTGCCATTCTGAGCCCTGCTCCTCTCCCCTTAGTCCCCTGAATTCCATGTTTCCTAATCACTTGGAGCCCTTGATGGATTTGCAGCGCTGAGAAGATTCACCATTTAGAGAGTGATTAGGAAAAATGCAACATGTTTAATGCACAATGGTGAGTCCTTGGCAGCCCTCTAAAGATGGTTCATTGGTTTGTGTGTCCAAAAATGTTTGCTGGGAACAGGAAGCTGCGAGGGACAAAGGCGTCTTGATGCTCCTGGAGGGGGGCACGCCTGGCATTAAATGGTGCAGTGTGAGGTGCCCTGTGGCGAGTCGGTGGCACAGTGTGCAGTGAAGGGAGGGAGGGGGAGGGGAAGTCTAGGGCCGTCTAGGGACATTTACTGAGAGCTGGTTGGATTTGGGTGTGTGGGGATGGACAGTTGGAGGAGGAGGAGTATTCTACACAGAGACACCTAGTGGAGGTAGAAAAGCGAGCCACACTGAAGGCTACACTTAAGTGCATTTGGCTAGAGCGGTTCAGCTGGGAGGGGCTGGGTGGAGCTGAGGGGCTTGGGCTCTGCTGCATTTGGCGGGGGGGTCCCCACATGAAGCATGTACAGAAACAATAGACTGGATCTGGGTTGGTTGGTTGGTTGGTTGTAGTAAGCTCACACTGGCAGCCTAGGTTGAATAGACTGGGAAGAGTGACAGTTACTCAGCTTGTCACTAACACTTGGCCTTGTGGTGGAGCCTCTGTGATTTTCAGCCCCTCATTCACACAGTCCGCATGGCTGAGCCCAGCAAGGCCCGAGGACCTACAGGGAGATGAGTGTGCTGTCCGGGCGTGGCAGCCCCTTCCCGGGCTCCTTGGGCTGGGCTGCAACTGGCCAAACCTCCGTGAACCAGTTCCAGGCCTGCTGCCCCTTGCTGGGGAGAACAGCCTCCATCTCCGTGCCTGACCTTTGGGGATGGGCAGACGGGGCCTCAGCCTCCAGAGGGGTGCCTTTTCCATTTTGCTCCAAGCCCTGTGCATAGCCTGGGATCAGAGGACTCTAGGTCTGGGAGCATGTCTGAGTAATTCCTGTGCACTGTATTTGTCCAATATATTTAATACCTGCATCAGGCACATCCCTGGGCTTCCAAACTGCAGTGCTGGAAGGCGATTTTCAGCCTGGATCTTAGAAGGTGCCTAAGGGGGCAGGGCCATGAGTCACCCGCCTACTCTTCAGCCAGAGTGGCTGTAGCTCTTGATCTGGTTTTTATATTGCAGTTCTGTGCAGGATATATATATATTTTTTAATTTTATTTATTTATTTGAGAGAGAGTGAGTGCGCGAGAGAGAGCATGAGAGGGCAGAGGGTCAGAGGGAGAAGCAGACTCCCTGCCGAGCAGGGAGCCGACACGGGCCTCGATCATGGGACTCCGGGATCATGACCTGAGCTGAAGGCAGACGCTTAACCAACTGAGCCACCCAGGTGCCCTAGGATATATATTTTTAATCTGGATATAATTTAATATAGTAAAATGCACTGTGGAGGATTTTCTTTGACTTAGAGTTCCAGATGATCATATGGGAAGGCTGCATGGGCTTCCTCACCCCTGGGCCTCAGCTTTGAGCCCAGACAGACCCCAGCTGGTGAGAGACCACCCACCCCAACACCAAATGCCACGTCGGGAGCAGAGCAGTCGGCCAGGAAGCTCACAGCCACGCTCTGCCTGACCTGTGTTCCCCACTAAGGCCCACTCTCCCTTCTGCCTAGGCTTTGACTTCAAAACCTGCAACGTGCTGGTGGCTTTGGAACAGCAGTCCCCGGATATTGCCCAGTGTGTACATCTGGACAGAAACGAACAGGATGTTGGGGCCGGAGATCAGGTAACTAAACAGGGAGCGTGGGCGCCTTGTCAGGTCGTCGGGATAGCACTGTCTGTCTCCGCCCTGGCTCGGAAGGTCACGAATGCTGGATTGAGCACAGTCCCGTGCAGATGGTGCGTGCACGAGGTACCCAATACACACTGGAGTACCAGCCAGGTGTTAGATTGGAAGCAAGTTGTCCCGTCGTCTAAAGTGGGCCTTGCTCAGTCGGCCCTCTCCCCTGCTATAGGGTTTGATGTTCGGCTATGCCACCGATGAGACGGAAGAGTGCATGCCCCTCACTATTATCCTCGCTCACAAACTCAACGCCCGGATGGCAGACCTCAGACGCTCTGGGGTCCTCCCCTGGCTGCGACCTGACTCCAAGACTCAGGTGAGCCTCCTCCTTTCGCTCCCCCCATGGAGCCCAGACACACCCTTCCAGCGTCCCCAGGCCCTCTTGATTCGTGTCATGATTAAGATAAAAATGTTCAGTCAGGACGCTCAAAGAATTATTGATTGTGAAAAGAACTATTTATTTGAAAACTCTTCAGGTCTAGATGTTTTCTCTCCCAATTTTTTTTTATTATGAAAAAATGCTTAAAATACAGAAAAATGGAAAGAACTGTTCTAGATTTTTCTTTTTTGCCTTCTTAGCATATGTTGACTCTGGTCATGTGATTCCCTGGCCCCCCCCCCCCCCTCACAGTGCTTAATCGGTTTCAGACTTTTGGTCACTGCCCTTCCACCTCACAGGCCTCCACCCCTTGAGCAAAGACTGAACACTGAGTTGACAAGTGCTGTCTGCGTCTCGCTGTGGCCCTTTACCCCTGTTTCTCATGAAAAGGCTTTCCCTTTGCTATTTTGGACTCTCTGTCCCCTCGGGCCCTGACCTCGCCCCTCCAGGCAGGGGGAAATCCTCACCCACGTCCACATTTGAAGGTCAGCCGTGATGCAAGTGTTAGCGGATGTGGAGGGGCCCTGTCTGCCGCCGCGCTCCGCGTCCCTGCCCTGTTTAACCCTGGTGACCCTGCGGACCCCTTTCCCGGGGCTTCCTCCCTGGCTCCTCTTCCGCCCTCCAGCAGGTCCTTGGCACCTCTTGCACACCCTCTCCCTCCACCAACGCTCACGCCCAGTTTCCACTGTGTCCCACTTGGAGCCCCAAGCTTCTACCTGCAGGGTCTCTGAATCAGCGGCCGTCTTTCTTTTTTTTTTTTTTTTTAAATTTTTTTTATTCTTATGTTAATCCCCATACATTACATCATTAGTTTTAGATGTAGTGTTCCATGATTCATTGTTTGTGCATAACACCCAGTGCTCCATGCAGAACGTGCCCTCCTCAGTACCCATCACCAGGCTAACCCATCCCCCCACCCCCCACCCCTCTAGAACCCTCAGTTTGTTTTTCAGAGTCCATCGTCTCTCATGGTTCGTCTACCCCTCTGATTTCCCCCGCTTCATTCTTCCCCTCCTGCTATCTTCTTCTTTTTTTTTTTTTTCTTAACATATATTGCATTATTTGTTTCAGAGGTACAGATCTGATATTCAACAGTCTTGCACAATTCACAGCGCTTACCATAGCACATGCCCTCCCCAGTGTCTATCACCCAGTCACCCCATCCCTCTCACCCCACCCCCCACTCCAGCAACCCTCAGTTTGTTTCCTGCGATTAAGAATTCCTCATATCAGTGAGGTCATATGATACATGTCTTTCTTTGATGGACTTATTTCGCTCAGCATAATACCCTCCAGTTCCCTCCACGTCATTGCAAATGGCAAGATCTCATTCCTTTTGATGGCTGCATAATATTCCATTGTGTATATATACCACATCTTCTTTATCCATTCACCTGTCGATGGACATCTTGGCTCTTTCCACAGTTTGGCTATTGTGGACATTGCTGCTGTAAACATCGGGGTGCATGTCCCCTTTCCAGCGGCCGTCTTTCTCATCCACCCTGCAAACACCTGTGCCCGAGAGCCATCATGTGCAGCCTCAGTGTCACCTCCCCCTCAGCTCAAGGGAGTGTGGTGGTGCCCCCCCTCCTGCTCGGCACCTGTCTCCACCCTGCCTTAGGCGTTTTCCCTCCAGAGCATCTCTTCTTCTCCAGCCTGGTTCCCAGGGCCAGGATCCACACCGTGCCCTCCCGAGGATTCTCCCTGCCTGGAAACTCCCCTTAACTCCTTTGGGACTTTTTATTTATTTATTTTTAATTATTATTATGTTCAGTTAGCCAACATATAGTAGAATCCTCTGCAGTTGTCTGCTTCCTACAGGGGGACAAACCCCCTGCTTGTTATTCTGGTATTCCAAGCCTTTTATGGTCTTCCGGTTTTACCTTCCTCTACCTCCCCTCCCCCAGTCGGCTTAATCTGGCTGATTTCACTCATGTTCCCCTTGTTTCCAGTGCTTTGCACCTGTGCTCGCACCCTCCACCTTACCTGGAATCTTCTCGGTTCTCCCCTGTCCATCAGTGGCCAGCAAAGCTCCCACCTCCTATGGTTTTCCCTGGTGGCCACCACCTCATGGGGCCTTCTCTGGCTCCTGTGGTTGGAATTCAGCACATGTGGTTGTGCAGCTCAGCATGGAGCATGTGACTGTCCCGTTACCCCATCTGCACCGAGGTGCATCCTTCTCAGCCCAGGTGGGAGGCCTTGCAGCTCGGCTGAACCTGGGGCAAGGAAGTGCATTTGCGGCCTCAAGCAAACCCTTCGTGGTGTTCTCCACGTGACCCCTTGGTGGGGAGTGGAACCCTCAGCACTTCCCAGGGGTTCTCTGAGGTTGTGGGGCAGGGGAGCTATCACGCAAAGACTGTGGTGGCATCAGAAGAGAGGGGCACACAGGTGCTGGCGTGCCCGGCCTCGTCCTGGGCCCGAGCCCCGTGCTGTGACGGGAAGTGCGGTGGAGATTCGCAGAACACAATCGTGGAACAGGGGTGGGAGAAGCTGAGCGACAGGGCTTTCCTTTTCCTTGTGTGACAGGGAGGCCCGGGGGCACCCCCGTGGGACCGGCCGAAACAGGGAAGGCCTGCATCATCTCGCTTAGTCCTTGAAGGCTTCCAAGCCCATGGGGGGCGGGGGGAGTGAGGATGTGCTCTTTGGGGGCTCCCTTCCTGCAGGGCTACACGGAAACCTCTTAAGGCTACTTTGGATACCGAAGTCCGCCTCACTGGCCTGCTGCGGGTGGGGCGAGCCCCTGGCATTGCAGGGGCACAGGTAGGGGTCTGCCCCGGCCGTCCGAGGGTCCCCGCCCGCGGCTGCCTCACCGTGGGCCGCACGGTATCAGGATCGGTTTCTGGGCCGGCTCCAGAGCCCATCTGGCAAGGACTTTCATCATCTAAGCAGAGTGTTGACTGTGAACAGGATGAGTCTTTCCACCTGAACAAATTCTTGCTGCTGATATAGAGACTCCAGTGGCAGGGCGGATGGCTATTTTTATACCTGGTCAGAGTTGTGTTTTCCATGGTGTATTTTTCCCCACATCTTGCTGACATGGGGAGATAAGGGGCTTACTTGGAACCCTTTGCCCTGCCGCAGTTGTGTGGTTCTACATGGATGCTGCCCGGGGCTTACGGCTGGCTGAGCGGGAAGTCCAGGGAGCGGGGGAGTGGTCCCAGAGCCGGCCACAGGCCTCCCCTCCTGGGAGCCCCCACCCCAGCTCTGGCTCCCTGTCGCAGCTGTGTGTACGTAGCCCAGCATTTAAAGGTTGTGCTTGAGGGCGCCTGGGTGGCTCAGATGGTTAAGCGTCTGCCTTCGGCTCAGGTCATGATCCTGGGATCGAGTCCCGCATCAGGTTCCCTGCTCAGTGCAGAGCCTGCTTCTCTCTCTCCCTCTGCCACTCCTTCTGCTTGTGCTCTTCTGTCTATCTCTCTGTCAAATAAATAAATAAAATCTTTAAAGAAAAAAAAAAAAAGGTTGTGCTCGGTACGCAGACGTACCTGCCTCTCGAGCTAGAATCAGACATCACGTGGGCAGGGCTCATTCTCTTCCTCCTTCTGGACTCCACCCTCTGGCTCTTCGAACCAGGCAGGACACAGAGTAGGAGTTTGAAACAGGCCGGTGTTTGGTGGATATCGGAGGGCCCTTGGGCAGGCAGAGATCCTGCTGCAGGCACAGCCCTGGGGAGGCTCTGTTGGCTATCCCGAGGTCCTCTCAAGGCCCTGGGGCAGGACGTTGCTACCAGGGACAGCTAGCCTAGATGCATTCCTGCAGCCCCCACATACCCCAGGCCCCCCAGCCCGGTGGGTCCACACTGCCTCGGGGGGCACTGGGGCCTGTGGCTCCCGTGTGTCCCTCAGGGCCCTGAGTGGTAGCCTTCTGCTGGGCAGAGCCCCAGCTACCGGGCCACATAGCCCCAGGGCAGAGCCCAGCTCTATCAGCTGTGTGATAGCTTGGTCTTGACCGAGGTACTTAGGTTCTGAAAGCTCAGCTCTCCTATCTTTAAAACAGGGCGAGCAACAGCTTCCCACAGCTTTGGGCACCTCTTCTAGCTGCTTTCCCAGCTTCACCTGCTGTCCTCACTGTCCCCTTCCCTCTCGCTCTGCAAGTGTGGTGTGCCCAGACTAGTAATGCCCAGAATGGGCACAGCACTGACCCAGTTGGGTAGAAGTGAGCATTTGAACTGCTCACTTGCAGGGGTACTGCAGGCGGGCTCCTTCCTCCACGTGCTCTCTGCTTTTTCCTTTCTTTAGCTCAGATACCCAGAGGCTGGCCATCCGGAGCTTGCTGCCCCCTCAATTTCAGCCAGCCTGACCTGAGCCCTTCTCACCCTGTCCCTCCAGAAGGCAAGTCCCCCGGCCCCATGCACTTCCAGAGCTCTTCCACTGAGGGGCTGGGGCAGCCGGCCTGGCCTTTGGACGCCTGTGTTCTTGGGCAGAAGCCAGGATACCTTGGCTCCAGGCCATGGAGTGTCAAGAGAGGGCTTTGGCCAGGGGGACATTCGTTGGCACCCAGAGCCCTCTGAGACAGAAGGGGAGGAGTCTAGTTGGGCCACAAATGAGAAGAAACTCTGTAACCCTGAGTCTCTAAGGGGGCACTAATAGGGGTCATAGGTGGGAAGAGCTTATGCCTCATACCCAGTCAGCCCATACATAGCATGTGGCAATTGCTCCAACATAAGAAGATGTCAGATTAACTTTCCTGCAGGCCCTCGGAGGACAGGGGGCCCCCCTCACTTGGCTCCTGGGTGTCTGTGCCTGGCAGTGATGTGTCCTCAGCTCAGCTCATCTCCTGCCCTTGTGACCCACAGGTGACAGTTCAGTACACCCAGGACAATGGCGCGGTCATCCCCATGCGCATCCACACCATCGTCATCTCTGTACAGCACAACGAGGACATAACCCTGGAGGACATGCGCAAGGCTCTGAAGGAGCAGGTGATCAAGGCTGTGGTGCCCGCCAAGTACCTGGACGAAGACACCATTTACCACCTGCAGCCCAGCGGGCGGTTTGTCATTGGCGGTCCCCAGGTGCGCCCTCGCCTCTGAGCAGAGGCCTGATTTGCCTTTGTTACTGGGGTTGCTTACCTGCCGGAGCACAAAGGAAGAGGTGGCTTTGTGTGGCTCAGCCACGTCTGGGCCTGGACAGAACATGAGGTCGGCTCGCACTCCATGGGGCCTGCTGTGTGTGCATCAGTGCATGCGGGACTGGGGACATGTCCCCAGAACTCTCCCCCTAGTGTGGCCTGGCCTCCCCTGGTCATACTTACCTATGCTGCTACCTGGCCCTGCTGAGACACCGACTCACCCTTGCAGATGACTGGCCTCCCCAGGTGGCAGTACGGGGTCTTTGCCACAGGTTGCCTTCAACTTGTGTGGGGGCAGGTGTTTCGATGGGGACCCCTGCTGCCCCCTTTCTTCTCTCTCTCCAGGAGAGAGGAAGTGGGGATTGGCAGAGCTCCCTGGAGAGGCTGCTTGACCTCTGCCAGGGGTGCCTCAACTGGGGATGTGTTGCCACCAAGCGGAGCCCCCATAGTGGGTTCCGTGACCGAGTGTCTTACAGAAGCACAGGGTAAAAGAAAGGCAAAGCTTACTGTCCTTTCTTGTAGGACTTCTCAAAGCCTAGATGTGCTGGTGGGAATGGTGGGTCTCTAAGCAGGGGGATAGAGTACGCAGTCTTTCCCCAAAGCACCGAACACGGAGCCCCTGCCCTTTCAAAACATGGTGGTTGCCTGATGCCACACAGAGCAGACATGGAAGGAAATGGGCACCGTGGCATGTGCTGGGTGCCACCAGCCAGGGCCACAACCCGGGGCGTACTTAGCCCAGTTCCTGCCTGCAGTTGGATTTCTCCAGCATGACTGACTCATACAAGCAAAGACTGAGGTAGGAGCTGGCTGGGATTCCAGAGAACCTCTGGCCCATCGTTTGCACTTTCTCATGGGGGCTCTGGCAGGTTATCTGGCTTCTGTAATTGGTCAGTGACTGAACTGGGGTTAGAGACCAAGGTTTCCAGCTCTGGGGGGTAGGGGAGGTCTTGAAAAAAATGCCCGCAGGCAGCTTTCAGGGCACCCTTTCCCCATAAGTGCAGTGGCCATCATCGTGCTACAGCTGCCCCCCGCCCTGCCCCCTGGGCACCCTGGTTCTCATCTCCTCCCTCCCTGTCCTCCTTTCCCTCTGCAGGGGGACGCGGGCGTCACTGGCCGTAAGATTATCGTGGACACCTATGGCGGCTGGGGGGCGCACGGTGGCGGGGCCTTCTCTGGGAAGGACTACACCAAGGTGGACCGCTCGGCCGCGTACGCAGCCCGCTGGGTGGCCAAGTCCCTGGTGAAAGCGGGGCTCTGCCGGAGAGTGCTCGTGCAGGTGGGTGGGCCCCACTCTGACCACCCCATCTCGGCCCCGGGTGAGGACGTGCTGGCCAGGTGGGACGCCCACACACTTTGCCAAGGGCACTGGGGCGCGTACCCTGAAAACCTGAGGGAGGGAAAAAAAATCTTCTAGGAGACAGGCATACATCACTGTGAAGATGGTGGGGATTTTTCTAGGCAGACAAGGTTGGGGAGCACGTTGGGCAAGTGGGTGGTTCCAGCTGCCCCTCCCTGAGGACGTTTGCACAGACGCTTCTGCCCTTGACCCTGCTCTCTTCTGGAAGGTTTCCTATGCCATTGGTGTGGCTGAGCCACTGTCCATTTCCATCTTCACCTACGGAACCTCTCAGAAGACAGAGAGAGAGCTGTTAGATGTGGTCAGTAAGAACTTTGACCTTCGGCCCGGTGTCATCGTCAGGTAAAAGTGCCGCCCACCGCTGCCGGACAGGCCCCTCCTCCTCCCTCACCCAGAGGCTCAGCTCCACTGGAAGCGAGACAGAAGGAAGGACTTTAAGCTTCCCCAAAGCAGGAGGGCCTCCAGGCTCCTGGACCAGCATGACACACCCCAAATGCAGGATGCCTGCTTTGAGGCTGAAGGAGGCTGGCCCAGAGACACTCCAGTGGGGCCATCTTTGAGCAGGTGGCGGGGGAGGGTCATAGAAGAGTAATAGTAAGGCCGAATGCTGAGAAGTAAGCCAGCAGGTCTAGTCCCATCTCCCTTTGTTACTAATGCCATCCCTGCTTTCTGGAGCTTGGTGATGTTGTTGGTCTGCGCCAGGCCAGTGGAGTGGAGAGGAGAGGAGAGAGGCACGGTGAGGCCAGAATTCAAATTCTGGGTCCTGGGTGTGTCTTTCTGAGCCTGTTTCCTGAGGGCCAGTGACAGTCACCTCAGAAGGTGTGGTGTGGCACAGACAGGGAAGTTTATGGGAAATTGCTCTGAGTGGGGACACTCCATGCAAAGACCGTCGCACTCTGATAATCACTACTGGGCTCAAAATTCAGAGAAACTCGCTCCTTTTCCATTTAAAATGACCCTTTCCTCTGCTGACTGTGCAGGGATTTGGATTTGAAGAAGCCCATCTACCAGAAGACGGCGTGCTATGGCCATTTCGGAAGAAGCGAGTTCCCGTGGGAAATTCCCAAGAAGCTTGTGTTTTAGAGCTGGTGGGAGCGGGGCCGAGCCTGGCCCTGGAGGCGTCTGGATGGCCTGCTTCCTCTTCTTCAGCATCCCAGCTCTCACATGTCCCAGACCCAGGGCTCTGACTGCCCTCCTAGGGAGTGCCTTCCCACCCCCCACCCCCTCCTGGACCAAGCCACACCCCTAGGGTTAGCCTTGTGTTGTCATCACTGTGAATGGCAGGAGGCTTGCTGGTGCTGGGTGTCACATCTCCTCAGGAGGGTAGTCACAATGTTCCCCTGCTTTTCCCTCAGACCTAGGCCATGTTCATTTAGTGGAAAAACCACCCCCGTCAAGAGTAAATCCCCTCACTCACCTCCTCCGTGAGCCGTCCGCTCCTCCCTCACAGATCTCAGGGATCCTGGGTGTGCCGGGTCTGCCCTTCACATCTGTGGCCTGTGTCCTAAGCCAGGGCCTTCACAGAGGCCTTCCGGGCTAGGCATCTGGCCAAGATAGGAACAGGGACTGACATCTCCTAAGTGTCTACAAATGTGTGAAGGACTGAGCTAATCTCATTTCTTCTTTACTGCAACATGATGAGGTAACACCTCATTCCCACTTCTATAGGAAGAAACTGAGGCACAGACTACGTAGGTAACTTTCCCAAGGTCCCACAGCCACACATGTCAGGACCTAAACATGAGTCCCGGAGCTCTGACTCAGGAACCCATACGTCCCCCAGCCCCGTTGCCATCTCATGCCAGGTGCAGGCCTGAACAATGAAAAAGCAGATTTGAGATGAAGCTGTGTGACCTCTGCCCTGAAGACCCGAGGTTGCTGCGATTAGGGGATTAACCCCTGGCTCTTGGTGAGCCCAGTGATACGCGAAGTCAGGACAGAGAAGCAGCTTGTCCTAGCTCAGGTGGCCAGCCCCTTAGGGCCCCGGAACCCTGTGTCCTTTAAGTCCTTCTCTCTCTTCGGCCTCGTTGTCTGAGTGCTGTTAGAATAAGTGGGTGAGCCCCTCAGATACCCCTTTCAGAGAGGCCAGCTGTGAGGCCCAAACATCTGTGACCCAGATGGCAGGGCTGAACTCCTAGTGGTAGACAAGTTGGCTGGGATGTCATGAGGGAATCCTACCTTTGCCAGGTGGCTTCTGGGCCATGGTACCCCTGGGACCTGAGTGGTCCTCGGTGTGCTAGGGTCTTGGAAGCTGCACATTCACCTGCCTTTCCATCCCTGGCCAGTTCTACCTACCCCGCCTGTCCTCAGCCTGGGCCTCTGACAGCAGCATCTCGGCCTTCTCCCTAGCTGCCCAGACCACAGGCTGGGTGGGTGCCTCCACGGATCCCAAGAGCTGGAGACTGGGCTTCTTTCCAGGGCGTGTGCTGCTGGTTCTGGCTGGGACAGGACAAGAAGACTCATCTGGGGAGCAGACTGCCTGCATCTGGGCTCTAGGCCTGAAGCACAAAGACCCAAGGCTCTTCTCTTTCCGTCAGAGAAAAGGCAGCTCTTCCGGGAAGAAAAAAGAAGCCCGAATTTGCATCTAAGCCTAGAGCTTGTGTCCGTTCTGGAGGCTCTGATGTGTCTGCGGGCACTGGTCACCCAGCAAGTCTCAAGCTCCTTCCAGGAGAGGGAGGTGCAGGTTTGTGGGCGGCGAGTTCCTCTCACTTGGGCCATATTAGAAGTCAAAATCACAATTGTATACGTTCCCCACCCCCTAGAGAAACAAGATCTTTTTTGGGGTCAACATTGTTTATAAGAATCTAGAACCTTTATTAATAGCTCCTGCTAGGACAGGATAAATCAAATGGAATAAACAGCACTTCAGTGAATCAAACTGAAGGAACAACTACTCTATGCTTAATTTTTGTCTGCAAACCTCCAGACACCCCACCTCTGAGGAGCATCCCCCAGGCCCGAGCAAAGGGGGGTACCCCCTCCTCTGTGTTCCCCCACCCAGGGCCCCCTGTTCCTGTCTGTGTGGGCTTCTCTGGCATAGATTAAGGCTTCCACATCCCCAGCGACTGCGTTGTCACCACATTCCTGTAATTATTCCTCACCACACCCCGCTGAGTTTCATGGGGAGAACCTGAGGCCCAGAGGGTGAGGAACGTGACCCAGGCACCCGGCTGGCAAGGGGCTCCCCAGTCTCCCAAGCGCTCCATCACCACGTGCTACCACCCTGTGGCCTGGTGCCCTCCCTGCAGATTATCTGCAGCAAGACTGTCATGAGGGGAGCACTCAGGCCATATTGTCCGTTGGCTAAATCACTGAAGTCAAATGAAGGGAGTGAAGGAGGGTTTTGGTCTGCAGAGAGATGAGCCAGACCTTTAAACAGGTTTAAAGGGGCACATCTCCCTTTCACACACTCGGTGAGGAGAATTAACAGGTGACATTTGTATTAGCAGACTGTGGGAGCAGAAGCCCCTGGAAAGATAGTCCTTGGCGGGGGGGCGCTTCCTGCACTGTGTCCTACAAGCAGGCTGTGGGGAGAGGACCCCGTTCTGGAGAAACAGCCAGGTCCAGGCTGAGGGGTAAGCCGCGTGAGGAGGCTTTGAGACAGGCTGGTCCGGGTGCCGGGAAGGGCAGAAGTGCGGCCGAGACCTGGGAATGTGGCAGAGAGGCGGAGAAAGCCGAAGGCCACAGGCTTGCATGAGACAGGATCTGTGACTTGAGCAGCCACTACAGGACCATGCAGTGACCTGCTTTTCCTAGCATATAATCCCTGTTTTGTAAGAACAGAAAGACACCGTGAAACATTGGAATGCTTGCCTGAGAGGGAAGGTGGTGAAGGAATGGGCTTTATGGGCATCAAAGGCCAAATGCTGAGTGAGAGCAAGAAGGACAGCCACTTCTGAGCCACGAAGCCTTCAAGGGTCACAGTGTTGTGGAAGTGGTGAAGGACATGGGTAGGGAAGCCAGTGGGTAGGAGGAAAGCCTACCAAGGACAGTGGGGTGTCCTTGGAAGCCAAGTGAAGACGGTGTGTCTGGGGCCAGGGAGGGCTCACCCATGGGAAATGATACCAGTGGGTTGGATGATGGGAGGCCTCAGAGGTCCAGTGACTTCAGCGTGCGGAGATGGGTGGTGGCTGGGAAAAGGAAGGAGAGGCATTAAGAAGATGTAAATACAGCCATATCCTCCACCCCAACTTGTAATCCATTGGTACCTCTAATGCATGCTGAATAAAGTTAAGGGTGCGTGACCAAGCTGTCACTGTCCCATGTGCCTGCCCAGTGTCCATCTGTCCGCCCTCATTCTGGGCTCCACTCCCTGCCTCCACAGTCCAGACTCCCCAGCTTCTATGGTTTCCTCGAACAGGCCCAGTTCATTCTCACCTCAGGACCTTTGCACATGTCATTCTATGTGATACTCTTCTCCTGTCTTTAAATGGATGCTCTGTCTCATCCCTTAGGTTTCAGATGAAATTTCTGTCTTTCTGAAAAGCCCCTTCCTTGGTAACCTCCTGTTTGTCCTCCCATTTTTAGTTTCTTGTTCAGTGTCTAACACAAGTGTAAATACGAATTTCCTTGTTTAAACCTCTTTGGGGCCAACCCCCTCACGACTCCTTCCACACCTACCCTCTGAGTCCTTCCAACCTCAGTTTACAAGTCACCCTCCAGAAAGACACTCTCAAACATCCTCCATAAATCACACCCACTGCCATCTTTATCTGCTACTGGGCTTCAAAGGCTGTCATGATTTATGGATGTCAGTGCTTGCTTGTTCATGCCTGTTGCCCCCACAGGACTTGGAATTCCTGAGGTCTTACCTTGTCTGCTCTGTTTGCCACTTCATACCTGGATCCAGTGCAGGGCTTGAAACAAAGGGGGAGCTCAAGGTGGTCATAGCAGAGAATGGATTCTCTCTTGCCCCCGGAGCCCCCCTTAGCAAAGGGATTTTGGAAGAGGTGAGGATCCTACTTGCCCTCTGGTAGGTTCTGTGCCAGGCTCAGGTGCCCAGAGATATAAATTAGAATTATTCAGCAGAATTTTTTTTTTAAGCACTCATTAAAGTGTAGCACTGTGACTGTGAGGACTTCTACAATAGTTACTTGGCATTTTAATCTTTCAACACTAGATGTGGACATGGGATGACAACAAGATGACAAACCCCATTTTCCACAGAGATGCCAGAGGAAGGTGACATTGGGCGGGGAGGCACTCAGGAGGTATAAATTGAGGATGGAGAGGAGGGACCTTGGTCTGAAAGGAGTTTTGGAGTTGGCAGAGGATGGAGGAGTAGAGAAATGAGAATTAGAAAAGAATTAGCATCTGGGCAGTGATTGGTTGGGGTGAAAGGCTTGGGGTGGGAACTTTAGAAGAAATTTTTGCCTGTGACAAATTTCCTGGAGTACGTGTGACCCAGATACAGTGTAAGAAGTAGTGTGACACAATAGCCAAGATATGGAAACAACCTAAGTGTCCATCAATAGACAAATGGATAAAGAAGATGTGGTACAGATATACAATGGAATATTATTCCGCCATGAAAAAGAAGGACATCCTACCATTTTGCAACAACTTGGATGAACCTTGAGGGCATTATGCTAAGTCAGGCAGAGGTGCCTGGGTGGCTCAGTTGGTTAAGCATCCAACTCTTGATTTTGGCTCAGGTCATGATCTCGGGATCCTGAGATGGAGCCCCACATGGGGTTCCCTGCTCAGCAGGGAGTCTCCTTGAGATTCTTTCTCTCTCCCTCTCCCTCAACCCCTACTCATGCACTCTCTCAAATAAATAAAATCTTTTTTTTAAATAAAATCTTTTTTTTTTTTAAAGAAAGGTAGAGAAAGACAAATGCTCTATGATATCACTTTATGTGGAATCTTAAAACACCAAACTCGTAGAAACAGAAGAGTGGTTACCAGTGGCTGTGGGGTGGGGGAAATGGGGAGATGTTGGTCAAACGGTACAAACTTGCAGTTAAAAGATGAGTATGTTCTAGGGATCTACTGTGCAACAGGGTGATTATAGTTAGTAATACTGCATCATGTCCTTGGAAGTTGCTAAGAGACTAAATCTTAAATGTTCTCACCACAATCACGGAAACGGTAATTATGGGATGTGTTGGAGGCATCAGCTAACTCTACAGTGGTTATCACTTTGCAATGTATAGATGTATCAAATCAGCATGTTGTACACCTTAAACTTACACAATGTTGCATGTCCATTATATCTGAAAAAAGCAAAAAAAAAAAAAGTTGTATAACAGACACCTGGTCCCTGGGCTGTGAAGTCTCCTGCTTTCTTACCATGATACCTTCATGAGAGAGGTTTTGAGGAAGTAAAGAAAAGGGGTTGTGTTCTGGGTGCAATTCACGGCAGCCCTGGAGGCAGAAAAATGTGGGTTAAGTAAATAACTCAGTGGGAAGCAGAAAACAACCCCAGGAAATGGGAGAATTCACAACCCCAGGATCTGCATCAAGGAGGGTGCTGGGCATCCCCTAAAATAAGGTGGCTGCTTGAGCCATTTGATGCGGCTCTCACAGGGCAGTGTGAAGCTCAGAAGTTGTAAGGGAAATAACTTGCCAAATCTGATTTCATAAAACACAAAGGTAAAAGATGTGACAAATGAAAAATATTGGCAATTTCGATAGAATGGCATCAGATCGGTAAGAAGCAATAAAACCCAGTAGTAAATGGGCAAACTATAAGGACAGGAGTAAACAGATGTCATCAAATAAATAGGAAAAACCACAAGAAATGAAAGGTGCTCATCTCCACGTTTCAAGAAATAAAAAAACTTTAAAAAATGCAATATTGTATTTTGTCAAATAGCTGAAAATTAAAACATTCTTAAACTCCAGAGCTGGCCTCAGTGTAAAGGGGCATCCCCAAATACAGCGTGACTCAGCACGAACTTTCTGGAGGGAACTTTGGTTCTTTATTCTGAAAATGTAACTGTCATGTGTGCCTGGCTTGGGTCAGAGGTTCCATGAAAATAGCGTGGGAATGCTTTGCAAGATAGGATGGGCCGGGTGGTCATGCCCTGGGCTGAGGAGGTCAGGAGGGCAAGGCTGGTGTGCGCTGAATCCAGGTGAGGGTCGGGGGGGACTCTCAGGAAAGCCCAGGTCTGTTCTCGGCCACCTAAAAGCAGGGCTCCCCTCCTCTTACCAAGGTTGAAGGGGCCACCTCTGGGGTGTTTGTGGAGACCCCGCAGGATGGCCCTGGGACACGGGGGCTGGGAGGCGTCCCAGTCTTCACAAGCCACGGCTGCAACTGCTGAGCCAGTCATGGTGGCCTGAGAAGCCGATTCCCATCCCCAGGTTGCAGAGCAGGAAGCTGAGGCCCAGGCAGGTGAGGTCACTTCTGAGGGGCCTCGTCCTGCTGCTCTGGAGGGACTGTTCCCAGCGTTGTGTGGATCCTGACATCCAGCCTCCTCCCTTAGCTATGAGCCGTGCTTGTTTTCCAGAAGGGCCAGCCTTGGGACCCCAGCTCTGCCCAGGCTTCCTGGAGATCCCTCCGGGAAGAGGAGGGGGGCCCCAGCCTCTCACTGAGTCCCCCGCCCCACCCCTTACCTCTATGGCTCCTGACTACAACCACCGGCGCCCACTTCCCTCCTGACAGGAGGTTGGATGGGGTGGGGTGGAGGCTTCTTTATGATTACAGATGACCTAGGGCTAAGTGGGCTATTCTAGTTTCATCCTTGAGCTGAGGGACCCCTAAGACAGCTGCAGAGGGCAGATCTCGGCCAGGGCTGCTCCAGCAATATTCCCAGGGAGGCTGGGCCCCTCCCCAGAGGCACTACTCTTCCCTCCACCTCTTGTACCAATCTCTGAAAGGCAGCTCTGAACATTCTCAAAGGAAGGAAGGAAGGAAGGAAGGAAGGAAGGAAGGAAGGAAGGAAGGAAGGAAGGAAGGAAGGAAG
>NW_023270265.1:7403805-7411476 GCF_011800145.1 Mirounga leonina | reverse complement strand
AAGGAAGGAAGGAAGGAAGGAAGGAAGGAAGGAAGGAAGGAAGGAAGACAGGGAGGAAGGAAGAAGGGAGGGAAGAAGAGCATCACATAATTAGCTCTTGGACTTTGGCATCAAAACATTCAGAGTTTCTGACTTTTAAGATATTTCAATTTGTTTTCATCTCGTTTCTGTTTCTCTGCTTTCCTTGTGTTTCATTTCCCATTTCTAGTTTTCTGAGCTGCACATTGGTTCCAGTGGCTTCTAGATCCAAACTTTACTCAAGAGGGAGCTGTAAAATTTCCACATGGTTGTTTGTCCTTCAGTTTTTTCACTTGTTTCTAGTTTCATCGCCAGGCAATTACAGAGAATCATCTCTGTTACTGGTACTTTTTAAAAAGTGTTGAGGTTTTCATTGTAGTCCAAAATGGTGAAATGTTAGGATGTCACCTGATATTATCAGGATGTAGATTTTCATTTCATTTTGTTAAATATTTAAAATTATATAATATATATTTTAAATCATGTAATTCAGATATTTCTGTAGACAAGAATTTTAAGCTTTTTAAGGCTTTTTTTAGGATGCAACAGGCAAGAGAGAACAATAATGTGTGATTTCTAAGGAATGGCAAATTGAGGCTTTGTCTTTCCTTCCTGCTTCCTCCCTCCCTTTCTCTTCTCCTCCTTCCCTTCCTCTTTTCCTTCCTTCTTGTCTTCCAAGACATTCGTGGAGCACTGAGCATCCTGCCCTGGGCACTGAGGACGTGGACTGAGGAGTCCAGCGGTTCCATGTGGGCATGTGCTCACCAAATGGGCAGTGAGAGGAAGGGCTTTCCAGGCAGAGGGAACTGTGTGGGCACACGATGGGATGGGTCTGCTGGGACCGTAGAAGATGAGGTTTCAGTGTAGGGTGCAGGGGTGGGGGTGGAGGGTGTGTGACTTTACTGTTCCTGTCCTCCCCTCTGTCCCTCTATAATGATGGGCCGCCCTGGTTACCAGGTGCAGCTTTGGCTCTGGGCGGAAGCCCAGTCTCCTCAGTGTTGTGACCCAGCCGGCCATGGTGACCACAGGGGCTCTTCGTCAGCCCGGGAAACGAGGCTATTAGAGCAGTGAACCTGGGAGACGCTGTGGAATTCTGTGACAGAAGAACGTTTGGACGTGAGACCAAGTCTTGCTCTCTCTGGATTTCAGTGGGAGGTGGTAGAGGGTGTTGTGCAGGTGCCCTGGTCCTAGTTCTCTTGTTTTTGACAGATTTGTTCCGCCAGTGAAAGAGAGACACTCTGTCCAGAGAGACGAGAAACATGCCGGTAGCAGTTCTGGATGAGATCTAGAAAAATGTTTTGCCCCAGAGATAGGAGACAAAAGCCCAGAGGTACCTGATGTCCTGGACATGTATGTCTGAAGTGGTCTGGAGAGACCAACAGTAGTTCAAAGATCTTGAAGAAACATGGAAAGAACAGTTTCTTCTTCTCAGAATCAGATTCTGCCCCTTGAACTGGAAGCTCATGATGGTTAGTTCCGAGTATAGGAGGTTGAGAGAAACCCCATCACCTCCAGATGGGAGGTGTGGACTTGAGCCCAAGAACAATGAAAATGGTGATTGAACCAAAGCTTCTAGACACGGATGCTCGCGCGTCTTGTGGTGCAGGCTGAGTATTTGTCGAGGAGCACGTGCTCCCTGCCACTTAGCCCCCCTTCAGCTGCCAGGCCATCCCCTGGCCCCTGTTCTTCCTCTCTTCCCAAGGGCTGTGTTTCCAGTGAGATACCATGTGGAGGTCATGGCAGAAGGGGTTTTCTTCCATCCTTTTCCTCCAGGAACCTGGGGGAATCCCGGAGCTGGCTTCCCACGGATGTGGGTTGTCAAGCACGACCGTCAAGAAAGAATTCTTGAGACATTTCAAGGTGCAGGAGGGTGCCTTTTATTATGGCACAGGGACGGGACCCGTGGGCAGAAAGAGCTGTACTTCGATTGTGAGGCGGGACTGATTATATACTTTTTTGTTAGTGGGGGTTAGGGATAATGTAAGTCTCGAAGGAATCTCTGTATGCTGAGAGTTGGGTCTGCAGCACCTCGCAGGTCTGGCTATTGTCAAGGTTGCGTTTAGTCTAATGAAGTCCCATGAGTTCCCTGGGCAATGTCATGCTCTGCATGTCTCAGGGATTTATCAATGGGCTGCAAGTTTTAAGATTTAATTTGAGCTACATTTCCCTTGCTTTTGTTCTCCTCGTCACCACGAGAGGTCACCATCCTCCTTGCCCTCCTTTGTCCAGAAACTGGAAATGAGCTACCTCCTGGCTTCACTGGGCCTCAGTGTGACCCTGCGGGTGCAAATCCCGAATCACCGTGTAATCTCTTACTTTTGATCCGCTGAGGTTTTTTGTTTGTTTTAAGATTTTATTTATTTATTTGAGAGAGAGAACAAATGGGGTGAAGGGCCGAGGGAGAGAATCTCAAGCAGACTCCCTGCTGAGTGCAGAGCCCAGTGGAGGGCTTGATCCCACCACCCTTGAGATCACAACCTGAGCCGAAACCAAGAGTCAGATGCTCAACCGACTGAGCCACCCAGCCGCCCCCAATGTGCTTTTGAATATTCTATATTTGTTTTTATTTTTTTTAAAGTCTCTTTTTACATAACTATTTTACTTTTTCTCAGATTTTCTCAGCTCTTACTTTCTCTCAGTATTATAAATAAACTCTGGACAGAATTTTAGTAAATAGTGGTTACTTAAATTATTCTCATATTATTATGTCTAGAAACTATGTCTAGAAAAGAGTTAAATTTAAGGGGATGACCTAATTTGCTATTTCTTCAACAACATGCTATCATGTGAGAGCAATTCAGCCACCGGAGACATTAGAAATATCTGAATACTTTCCCTCTCCTGATGCTTCTGTGTTGTTCCACAACAAGAGAACAGTGGAGGTTACTTCATGGGCTCCATAAACAGTAGTTGACGAAAGAATGCCTGGGCCCTGCTGATTGCACGGAGGGCATGTGTGTGGAGTGAGGGACCCAGGGGCACTCCTGGTGGTCTGGGCCCAGCAGGGCTACTGCCTCCCTTTTATCAGGGCCCTGACCAGGGTTGAACTCAGCTCAGCTACCCAGGGCAACGAACGTGGGTACAGGTAGAGAGGCATCTGGGCAACTTTTCATCTAGAGTGAAGAGCCTGCCCCAGTGTCACCGCCATCTGTATAGTACATGTGCCAAGGACCTTGGAGGTATCCTGTGCCAAGCTCTGCAGCCTTGGGACTGGGGGTTGGGTGTGAGTTGCTGTGCCCGGCAGCCTGGCTGAGCCAGGATCAAGCATGTCCAGGCTTGGATGTGGATTATGGCCAAAGAGCAAAGCTGGAGCCTCTAGGTGATACGGTAAGCAGTCCTGGGACCTGAGGTTTGGACAAGGTCCGCCCGGCAGAGTAATAGTCCCGGCAGAGCCTATCCAGGGCCTAATCCATGCCTGTGGGCATTGTGGGCAGAGAAGGCGCTGGGTTCTTCAGGGAAACCATGCTTAAGATACTCTGGGGTCAGCTGGAAAAATGTTTGAACCAGGTTAGCACCTCCAGGCTGTGCCCCCTCTGGTGAGTTACGGAACATCTGAGCCTGCTTCCTCCTCTGTTATAGAGAAGGAAGATGGATCCTTCGTTCTGGTGAGTCTGGGACAGATATGGTAGATGGAAAAGGTCTAGCTAGTGCCTGGTACCAGCAGTGGCTGACACTAGGCTTGTCCAGGGACATAACACTGAGCCAGCCTCTGTGGACAAATAGAGATGGGACACTTAGCCAGAAGCCTGACAAATGGAGGCACGCAGGGCAAAGTCTGCATCTGTCAGTCTAGGACATGGGACAAGCGGGGGAAGCAGGGGCAGATTCTCATGGATAGACCCTGGGGGAGTTGGAGCATTAAACTGTGGCTCCTGTTCTCTCGTGGCACCTGAACAAAGTAGCCCTCTGTGAAGGTGGAATGAATGAACAGGGGCACTTGTCTGCACATCCCTGCCATTGGCTGCAGTTCTTCGTGCCGCCACCAGAGGACAGAGCAGACTCACACTCTCCCTGCGGGGGGCGGCGGGGAGGGGGCGGGGAGAGAAAGGATTTCCCTTGGGGAGTTCTGTGTGTTCTGGGGAGGATGATGAGCCCCAGGGCTCAGGGACCCCCATCCCTCACCATGGAACAAGAGGCCATTCAGAGACCCTGAGAGGTCAGGACGCCCTTCCCCACATGCCATCTCTCTAGAGCAGGACAGTCCAGTTGAGACAGATGTTCGTAGATCGGTCTAACCAGATTTCTCAGGGCTTTGGTGTGACTGTGCCCCCTCTTTTCCCAGGGAGTGATCCCCATTTCTCCTTTGTTAGGGGATTATTTTTCTCAGGGGGAAAGATCATGCACATGAATGCTGTCCCATGCAGGGCTCGCAACCCATGTCTGTCAGCCAAGAGCTGTCTTTATGCCCATTTTAAAGGTTGGGGCACCTGGGTGGCTCAGTTGATGAGCATCCAACTCTTGGTTTTGGCTCAGGTCATGATCTCAGGGTCCTGGGATCCAGCCTCCCATCGCGCTCCACACTCAGTCTGCTTGAGATTCTCGCTCTCCTTCTGCCCTTCCCCCCACACTTTCTTAAAAAAGATTTAATTTATTTATTTGAGACAGTGGGAGAGAGCACGAGAGGGGGAAAGGTCAGAGGGAGAAGCAGACTCCCCACTGAGCAGGGAGCCCGATGCGGGGCTCGATCCCAGCATTCCAAGATCATGACCTGAGCTGAAGGCAGACGCTTAACCGACTAAGCCACGCAGGCGCCCTGAGTCTTTGTTTGTGGTCCCCCTAGGTCAGTGACTCACAGCTCCAACACCCACCCCACAGGCCCTCTGGCATGCATAGAAGGGAAAAGCAGCTGTAACACACAGAGGTGGGTGATCCCTGGAGATCCTAGTTCAGAATAATACCAGATGCCAAGGAAGCCCTGCTCTCCCTGAGCAGAGGGCGAAACCTGGGCTGGTGTGTGGGGACAAGGTCCCTGTCACTCTGGTGCTGTGGGGCAGATTTCCCCACACCAGTCACTCTGCCAGGGCCTTGACCTGAATCATCACCATTAATTACCTCTTCAGCCCAGTGGGGAGATAGTTCTTGCTACCGCCAATTTAGAGACGAGGGTTTGAGTCCGCGCGAGGCTGAGGGTCACGCCCAAGGGCCGCTTTCTTCTCCAGAGCCTGCTCCTGCCCCCATGCCCAACCACACATGTCCTTGTCCATGTCCCGTTCCGCTGCCCCGTCCTTGCTGTGGCATTTTGCACCCAGGCTGGTACCGGGCAGGTACTTGAGAAATACTGGTGAAAGTGTGAACAACCGAATAGATGAAGGCCATCTGGTCTAGGAGGTTGGGTGGCGGCGGAATGAGAGTGGTGGAAATGGCCAAGCCTTCTCGAAATCTAGCGTCAGGCCCTCACTTGACTGTTCCCTACAAGTCCTTGAATTGTGAGTACAGCAAAAAAAAAAAAAAAAAAAAGAGGTGACCCTTCCTTAGGAGATGATCTCCTTTAAGGTAGGCCCTTGGGATGTGACCCTGGAGGTTTGGCCAGAGCAGCCGGGGAGATGCTAAACACACTGTCACTGAGGCCAGTGGGCTCGGGAGGGTGGCGGCAGCAAAGGGGCCTCCGACGGGGCATCCAACCCGCCACTGTGAACATCCTGGGTGGCAGCCACGTGGGGCTGTTAGTCTGCCCTCCATGCTTTCTTTCTCTCTTCCCCTCGTCTTTGCCGAGGTGGACTCCAGATGCTGACCCTGCTGGTGACCAGAGGGGACCTGTACCTGGGACATGCCCCGCTCCAGGCCTCGGAGGGAGGCCCCCAGCTGCGTGTTGGTACGCCCAGTATGAAGGGTCTGAGGGATGGGGGGAGCCAGCCGAGGGGGCCAGGAGAGCACAAGGGAGTGGCCAGTGGGCAGGAGGCGCAGGGAGTCCGTGCCCGGGAGTGAAGTGCGGGCAGAGCTTCCAGGAAGGGGGGAGCCATGGCCCGATGTGAGGTGATGCCAATGGCCCATGACAGGAGACCTGGGCACTACCTCCTGATCATCACCAGGCAGTCGTTCTGATGCAATAAACCCAGTTCTCCTTCCGAATAAAATGAAGGGAAGCTGCTCCCATTCTTGGCACCCACCCACCTTCCGCAGGTGGCTGTGAGTCCACGGTGCTGCCCGGGGCCACCTAGATTCACTACTAGAAATGAAATACAAGCCCTGGATAGAATTTTAAATTTTCTGCTACCTATATGAAAATACATTTTAAAAAACACATGAAGTTTAATGCTATTTAACCCCATACATTCAAAATAGTAACATTTTAGCATATAACCAGGATAAAATGATCATAAATTACCTATTTTTTGTTCATTTTTTTTCTTATTAGATCTTCAAAGTCTGGAGTGTATTTTCCACTTGTCGCTCATCTCAGTTTGGATGGGCCATATTCCAAGTGCTCATTGGGTACGTGTGGCTGGTGACTACACTACAGGACAGCATAGGTCTGCCGGGCCAGCTGTGGCCCAGCCTGGAGCAGGGCACCCACCGTGTTGACCAAGACTGAACTTCAGAGCCCCTTGGCTTGGGAGATCTTGAAGTCATCACATACAGACCGACGAAGGAAGGAGGTGTCTAGCTACTGAGGAGCTCATGGAGGGGACTAGAGGGGATAAGAAAGTGGTTCTTTCCCCTGACCTCTACTTCCTTTCTAAAAGAAGCAGGCACCATTTGGGGGGTATGGCCCACACCCCCTGCTCCAAACTGGCTGTTGCCAAGAACCTCTTTTAAAACCCAGACGCCTCCCCCCATCTTCCACAATGCACACCTTCCTCTTCCGAGATCAGCTTCTCCTGGAATATTTGATCGAATGAAACTTTGCCATCTCTTGTCCACTCTGGTGTGAAAGACATGGAAATCACCAGTAAGGAACCTATGAATGCACAAAAGCACAGAGCTGAACCCTTAAGTGGTGCTAAGGAAAAGACAGATCTCCGTTGAAAGCACATAGTCCGCATTCTCTCTGGGCATGTGAGCTGGCCCATCCAAACTGAGATGAGTGACAAGTGTAAAATACACACCAGACCTTGAAGATCTAATAAGAAAAAAATGAACAAAAAATAGGTAGTTTATGATCATTTTATCCTGATAATATGTTAAAATGATGCTATTTTGAATGTATTGGGTTAAATAGCATTAAACTTCATGTGTTTTTTAAAATGTATTTTTGTGTGGATAGCAGAAAATTTAAAATTCTATTTTTAGGGCTTGTATTTCATTTCTAGTAGTGATTCTCTAAAATCTAGGCGGCCCCGGGCAGCACCGTGGACTCACGGCCACCTGCAGAGGGTGGGTGGGTGGGTGCCCAGAATGGGAGCAGCTTCCCTGGTGAGATCAGGAACCCCACTCCTGTGGTCTGGCTGCCCTCCAGGACGCTGTGAGGGACGCCTCCCGCCCTGTTCTGGAGCCACTTGAAGCCGAAAGTTCCAGAAAACTTCCTCTCGTCGTGGACATTCAGGTTTTCCAAAAAATGAAACCCGGACCATTGCCAATATTTGTCCCAAATCTCGGCCTGAGGGGACATTGCTCCAACAGCCCAGAACCCCAGGGACGAGCACTCCAGATGTTGATGAAGAGATGCTCTGGTCCCTTCTGAAATGTTTTACAAAGTCTGGGCCGAATGTGCTG
>NW_023270265.1:7388805-7398805 GCF_011800145.1 Mirounga leonina | reverse complement strand
CCCAAGGAGACCCCTGTTCCTATTCCTTCACCTGCAGAACAGTCCTCCTTCACCCAAACCATGTTGAGGTCCCTTCGATGGAACTGCTCCCCCACCCACCCCAGCCCTGTGCTGGCCCCAGCACCCCCATGCTTCTTGGCCGGCACCCACACTGAGGCGGTGGCAGGCAGTGGCAGGGTTCAGGCTGGCTCCCTGCTCCTAGGAGTGGGGTTCTTTTAGCTGAGCCCCCACTCTCCCAAAGTTCTCTCACTCTTCCTGAGGATCTCAAGATTTTTTCAAACCACTTACAACCAAACATGGTGATTTTTTTTGGCCTTAGCTCCTCATTCTTACCACCCCTCCAGAGAGAGCTCCCCCCCCCCCCCCCCGATCCCGTGGCCTGAATAGGGGATCTCACCGGTCAGGGCTTTGTGTGCTATCCCATCACTTAAAGCAATAACCACTGCAGATTACAGACATCACCCATAGCCCAAAACAGAAAGCTCTGCTCTCCTGTGACCTTCCAGGCATGGCCTTGCCTCCCCGCCGCTGAGCCGGCCCGAGCTGGGGAACCGGGAACGTGCAAAGGGTTTGCCTGTGACTCTGAGCCAGGTGCCCACTGACGTCACCAGGGGTTCCAGAAGCAGGGGCCGGGAGACCGGCGTGGGGGTGGTGCTGGGCCGCTCAGTGGTGAGACATGTCCCAGGACACACAGTTCGTCCTAGCTCCACCTGACCACCCTCTTCCTGAGCCATGGCCTCTGCACTGCCTGGAACCAAATGGCCCCCCTCCCAGGGCCGAAGAGGCTGTGGAGTTGGAATGGCCCCAGGAGCGGGTCACATGGAGACATCCTGTCCATGGCTGATTGGCCTCTCTGCTCCCCTGGGGAAGGAGGGCAGCCTGCCATGTTCTCTAAGTGGGCATCTGAGGGATGGCGATGGTGGTACTGAGAATGTGTCACCAGCCAGGCCTGGGCCGAGGCCCAGCGGGGCGAAGCCTCCCTTCGTTGCATACCCTCACTGGGTGCCTGGGTATGGGCTCTCGTCCTTCACTGCTGGAGAAGCTGGCACGGGGGAGAGAGGGCCCACCCCCTGAGATGTTAGCGGGTGTCCGAAGTGGCCCTCCAGCCTGAGTGTTCTCTGAGGGAACGTTGCTGTGTAAACAAGATGGCTGCTTCCTGACCGGCCCTTCCCAAAAAAGAGGCCCTTGTGACAGGAGCCTCTCTGGGGTGGAGAGGTAAGCCTGGTAGCCTGCATGCATATAAATGGTGCTGCCTGCCTCCCCACTCAGACCTGCGGCAGAGATCCACAGGGGCTCTGTTTCTGTGGGTGAGTTTAGCCCCATCCCTGTGGTCTTACCCAGGGCACGGGTTGTAGATGATGAGAGCCCAGCAGTCACAGGCATAACTAAGGGCAAGCCTGGGAAGGAGGGGGGCTCCCGGTGGACCATGGAGAGTCGTGCCCGGAATCGTTAACGATGGATGCAGAAAGGTGGGCTTGCAAATATCCTCACACTCTGACCCTGCAAGGAGCGTAGCTGAGAGTATAAGGACAGAGGGAGGGAGTGACGCCATCCCTCCTCCCAACAGCCTGGGAGGGACAGGTCAGGATTGTCTCCAGGGCACAGAAGAAGGTGATGCGAGTTCCCATGGTCACATCACAAGACTGCATTAGAAGCCAGACCCTCTGACTGTCCAGGTCCTCCTCACCAGCACAGGTACCACACCCCTCCAGCCCCAGAGGTGGGGCGTGAAACCGCAGATGACGCTAGGAGCTTCCAAGGACAAGCTAGGTCTTCCCCAAAGTCCTCAGGCTCGGCCATTGTGCCTGAATCTTGACAAACTTTCGCAGATGCCTCAATGAGCCAATGGCGCTTTCTTTCTGCAGGAGGAGTCTCTGGAACAGAAGCCATGTTGCTGCGCTCTTTGGCCCTCACCCTCACCTTGCTGATGGTTTCTGGCGTCCAGAACAATGTGAAGGATGTCTGTATTGGCAGCCCCGGCATCCCTGGCACTCCCGGATCCCATGGCTTGCCGGGCAGAGATGGGAGAGACGGTGTCAAAGGAGACCCCGGGCCTCCAGGTACTGGGTGAGACCCTACCCTCAGCTGAGGGACAGTGACTTGTTTCCAGGAGGCCCAACTGTCTGGGGCTCTGGGCCGGGTCCCAAGGTCAGCGGGATGGCGGGGCATGGTGGGAGTTGCCTGAGGGCCTTAGACTGGAGCAGCCCTGAAGAGGTTACCCTTAAAGTGCCCATGGGGTGACAGGTGAGTCAGCTCAGCTGATAAGAGCGGTCCCTTCACATCAGCCTCAGCCCTGCTGTGGGTGATAAATACCACACATCCATGTCCCCTTCTCTCTGCAGGCCCCATGGGCCCCCCTGGAGGAATGCCAGGCTACCCCAGGCCTGAGGGGGTGATTGGATCCCCTGGCGTTGCTGGAGAGTGTGGAGAAAAGGGGAAGCCTGGTGAGAGGGGCCCTCCAGGTAAGCAGGACAGGGCAAGCTGGCCGCAGGAACACGGGCACTGCGCCCATGTGACCAGTTACATGAGGGATGGCGGGGGTCAGACGGAACCATGGAGGTCCCCAAAGGGCATCCTACTCAACCTAAGTGAGAGAAGATGAGGCCGAGGAGAGGAGTCAGACATGCCCGGGTAGTAGGCCATGGCGAGGACTGGTGGGTGTTGGAAGCGCTCCACACGTCACGACTCCTGATGGGCATCAGGTGCGGGACGAGGACAGCGCCGGGAGGCAGGGAAGGCACTTCCTGGGGCTGAGGCACAGGGGGCATTCCGAAAGGTGTACGGGGTTATCTGGGCTCTCAGCAGGTGATGGGAATGGGAGCCCCACATACAGAGGGGAACTCCAGAGCTCGGAGCGGTGACCAAGGTCAATCAGGAGAGTGCAGAGAGAACCACGTGCTCTCCCTCTCCATCAGAGCAGCTTCTTACTTCAGTGTTTGAGATCCTGCTTCCTGGACAAGTGCCCACTATTGACTGAGCTGCTGGGTGGCAGGCGGGGAGGGGTGAGGTTGAGGGAGGACGATGGGTCAGGATCAGGGGTAGAGACCACAGTGAAAGCCTGTTTTGCCAGGCAGGTAGATCACTCCACGGCTCAGCCAGGCCAGAGAGGGAAGGATAGGTATAGTTTGTTTGCCTTCGGTGGAGGGGGAGGGAGAGGACCCTGCCCCCAAACCAGAGAAATCCTGTGGGTTTTTCTGACAGAGCCGTTAAAAGACAGGGCAGGAAAGACGGGCAGGCAGGGGCTCGGCACGTGCAGGGCTGCATCAAAGGACAAGGGGGTAGGCAGGGTGGAGATGCACTCCAGGGCCTGAGCAGTGGGTACGGACAAGTAAAGGGCCAAATGCCAGGCCTGCAGCTGGCATCGTGCCTGCTTGGCTGCAAGTCGGGATCTTGGTTGGCTTGCCCCTCATCTTGGTGGGAATCTCTTGACAGGGCTTCCAGCTTCTTTAGATGAGGAGCTCCAGACCACACTCCACAAGTTCAGACATCAAATCCTGCAGGCCATGGGAGGTAAGGGGGCTCCCTCGGGCCTTATAGCATGGAGGGTCTCCCATAAGTTCCCTCATTCCCAGCGTCGGGCTCCAGAACCTTGAGACTTGACAAGCAGGTGTGGATGGGCAGGTCTTGGGGGGAAAAAAACGATACTTCCCTTTCCTGATGTCTTTGAATGGCCCCGAGGAGACAGAGGTAGACACAGATCAGCTCCCTATGTCAGGGGAGCGTAAGTTCTCTGCCTAACTTGCTTTCTGTTGAGACTCAGGAAATTGCAGTTTCTGGGACATAACAGATGGTCCATCAGTAACTGTGCGATGGGTGAACGAATGAATAGAATGAGGAGAGCAGGGAGGAGGATTGAGGAAGACTCGGGTTGGCAGGGGAGGAGAGGCAAAGAGGGCATGAGGACAAGGAGCCCGGGCGAGGGACAGGGACTTCCAGCCAGAGCGGTCGGTGGCCTGACTCGGTTTCTCTGCCCCAGTCCTCAGCTTGCAGGAGTCCATGCTGGTCGTGGGAGAGAAGGTCTTCTCCAGCAACGGGCAGTCGGTTAATTTTGAGGACATTCAAGAGTTATGTGCTAGAGCAGGCGGCCGCATTGCTGCCCCGACGAGCCCGGAAGAGAATGAAGCCATTGCGAGGATCGTGAAGAAGTACAACACTTACGCCTACCTGGGCCTGATGGCGAGCCCCGACTCTGGGGGCTTCCTCTACGTGGATGGGAGCCCTGTGAACTACACCAGCTGGTACCCCGGGGAGCCCAGGGGGAAGGGCAAGGAGAAGTGTGTGGAGATGTACACAGATGGGCAGTGGAATGACAAAAATTGCCTGCAGTACCGGCTGGCCGTCTGTGAGTTCTGAGCAGGCCCCTGGGCCGCCCGATAGATAGGGCCCTGCCTTGTCCAGCCTCCAGCTGGAGGATGCGCCTGAGCTCTGACATGCTACAGCTCCTTCCCAACAAAATGTATCTGTGGCCCTTAGAGCGTTCTTAGCCACTCGGCTCCCTGGACGGCTCCGAATCCTCACCCACATCGGGAATCAGGAATCAGTCTGACACGCCCCACTCCGCCCCCAGCTCCTTCTCAGCCCTGCACTCCAGGCGCCACTCCTAACTTTGCCTTTGGGCAAGAGTCGGAGACTTCTTTCTTCCTCCTCCTGTCCGGTTCCTTCATTGCTACATGGCAGCAGTGAGGTCCTGGGTTGGAAGTTCCCTGCAAAATCACACAGTAGGTGCCGGCCTCCTGGCCCCCCTCCCCTCTCACTCTGCAGACCACCCACTGCCCAGCCCCAGCAAGATTTGGCAGTTCTGGTCAAGCACAATGATAGAAGAGGGGGACCTCTGGGGAATTCCACATATGTGGAGCTAAGGACCCCTTTGGGGTTATCTGGCAGCCTGGAGCCTCTGAGGACACATCTGGTCGGTGTCCCCGAGAGGTCAGAGGGCCGGGTGGTGCCTCGGCACATTGTGGAGGCCAGCCTAACCCTAATAGTTGCCTTGAGTCTTGGGTTGCCTCTCAACTCCCTGACCAAAAAGCAGCCAGTCTAGACCCCTAGGGAAGATCTCACCCCCGACCCAGACATAATCCAAGTAACTCCGCCTGATGGACGTGTCTGCACCCCTTTTTGGATCTCAGTGAGGTGTTCACACCCCTCACCACACCACTGGCAGTTGATTGAGCACATAAATAGCATATGTGCCAAGTCTATGTACCCAGAACCTTGCCAAGCACTTCTAAAACATCTTATGGAATATGATTTAATCTTTCCACAATGCCATGGGCCCAGCCTGCTTTTCCCCCATTTTCATATGAGGACACAAACTTAGCGAAGTTAAATGTTTTGAATTGTATTACTTGGAGCAAAAGTGGCAGAAGCTTATTCAAACCTACCTACCTGGACCTGAAGCTCATGCTCATAACGACCTTGCCTCTTACTGGACAGAGGTGATTGAAGTGTAATAAATCATGACTGCGTTAACATGAGTTTTCATTGCTTTGGTTTCAAGAAATAACACGTTTCTGTATCTCTAGAAATCAAATTAACTCTGGCTCTGAGCCCCCACCTACCTCAAAAATGGGAGATTCGATCTCAGGTCATGCCTTCTTTGTTGGGTGGGAGAGGCAACCTGCTTTCCACCCTTAAGTTGTACAAACATATGGCAAGCTACAGAAAATATCTGGAAGAACATACGGGCATTTGTGTTGATGGCCGGCATTAGGGTAACTCCTAAGCTAACTCCACATGGTTCCTTTGTGGGTGGTAGTATCATGCCTTCCATTTTCCCCTTAGCCACCTGAATGTTTTCCGTGGCCCAAAGGTAGTGGTGTTGAGGGGAGCCTGCTTCTCCCTCTCCAGCTCCCCTATGCTGTGTTCCCTCTCTCGCTCGCTCTCTCTCTGTCAAATCAATCAATCAATCAATCAATCAATCAGTCCTAGATAGTTTGCAATGCAGGGGTCTAGGGAAAAGAATGTATGAAAAATGGTGAGACCATATATTCATTTTGAGAACAGGGTGAGCTTCAAGCTTCCAGATTGTACATACCTGCTTTAAGACTCTTCATCAAACTTGTTACATATTATATTAGTGAGTTACAGGGATTTATCTTTTGATATTGAACCATCCTTTCATTCCTGGGATATACCCGCCTCGGTCTAGGGGCTGATACTCTCATCACATTTACTCTGTGCCAGGAACTACACTCATGCTAACTCATGTGATCCGCTTTAACCCTATTATGTAGATGTTATTATTGTCCCCAGTTTACAGATAAGAATACTGAGGCACATAGAGGTTAAAGCGATTTGCCAAAGGCCACGCAGCCAGTTCAAGCGCTGTCTGGGCTATGAATACACGAAGTCAGATTCCAGAGACTGTGCTATTGACCACGGATGCCTGCCTGGACTTCAACTGCTGCTTTTGACTTCTGGCTTTCAGGAGCGTTTGTGTCTGCTCCACATTGTTTAATTAATCTGATATTAGTGGTAGTGGGGACGTTTTCTTCCCATGATTGGAAAAACCAGAAGAGGCCGGGTTAAAAGCGTAAGCACATGTAAAGCTGCCATTCCTTCTGTGTCTGCTCACGGTCACACGGCCAAGCCAAATGTCCCAGGGGGTGGGACGTAGAGGACGCTGCACACTCTAGGGCAGGCTCCGCGAACTCCCATGGCCCAAGGGCACAGATGTGTAATACTATGATATGGAGAAATAAAATATCAGGAACAATAATCCAAACTTCTCTGGTCAGATTTGCCAAGTTTACTTATTTTATTTTTGTAAAGAACCAGTTTTTTAAAATTTTATTATTAGCTTTATAGTTATTTCCTTATTCTAATTCATTAATTTGATTGTTTAAATTTTTATTCTTCCTTTGCTTCTTTCTTTCTTATACTGTCTTTTTAAAAATATCAATTTGGGACACCTGGGTGGCTCAGTCGGCTCAGGTCATGATCTTAGGGTCCTGGGATCGAGTCTCTCTCTGCCTGCTCTGCCTGCCGCTCCCCCTGCTTGTGCTCTTTCACTCTCGCTCTCTCTGACAAATAAATAAAATCTTTAAAAATAAATAAAAATAAAAATATCAATGTATCTGTTTATAGAGGCAGCGGTCCTGGGAGGACTCCTTCTGAGGCTTGTAGTATCAGTCAGCCTTCATTCTGCTTATTTCCTACTGTGTTTGGTAAGTTTTACAAGGGGATCTCAAACTTAGCTGATCGCCATCTGAGAAAATCCTGAGGCACCTAGCATGCATGTCCCTATGGTGCACTAAGGTGTGACGAGCTGAGACACTTGAAAAACTATTTTTCATCTTGGCATAAATAGCAAAATTCAATAATAATCATCTTGGCAGAATAATAATAGTGTGTAGCATGCTTTAAAACCCAGGCCTAGGATGCCTGGGTGGCTCAGTTGGATAAGCGACTGCCTTTGGCTCAGGTCATGATCCAAGGTCCCGGGATTGAGTCCTGCATTGGGCTCCCTGCTCACTGGGGAGTCTGCTTCTCCCTCTGACCCTACCCCCTCTCGTGCTCTCTCTCTCTCTCTCTCTCAAATAAATAAATAAAATCTTTAAAAAACAAAAAACAAAAAACCCAGGCCTAGGCGAGGACAGACTAAAAATACGCATCTGCAAAGGTGGATCTTTTCCCTAGCAAAGTCAAGGCTTTCTTATTGTCCCTTTCTTTGCTCATCCTTCCCTCCTCCTGCCATATTGTCTCCCCTGCTTCCCCAAGCCACTTTTCCTCTAGTCTGTAGCATAGAGGGTCCTGGTTTATGTAATTCTCTGTTTCAAACTCCCACCCTTCTGGGAGGTCTGCTCATTTGCTGCATGGGTCGGATGTTCTTTGTCCTCTGGGCCTGGGGCCCTTCACAGTTATGCCAATGGCATCAGGAAACACAGCCTTGAGAGGGGTCTTCTGTACAGGGGGCCCCAGGAATCTGGGAGGGCTGCCGAACAAGGCTTAGTGACTTCGAGTACACAGAGCTGATGACCCTCGAGAAGCCAGAACACCAATCGCAAGGCAGACTCAAAGGGAAGTGGCCCCTCCCCGACTCCCCACCAGGGAAAAAGCAAACCTCTCGAGCTATTTGGTAAGACTAAGTGTTTCAGAGAGTGAGTGTAAATTTGGGGGAGGGCAGGAATCAAAGGTCGGGTCAGGGACTTGAAAAAGGCCACTTGATGAGGCTCTGGAGATAAGAAGCGGTCGCTGCTGGAAACCAGGTGCGGAGGCACCGAGGACTGGCCAGCCACCTGCTCCTGCTCATGGTCTCCGCTCCTCCCCCTGCTCTCTCAGGGGACCCTTCCTGTGTGCCCAGCCCTGGGGTGCACCGTGGAGACAAGCTGGTGAAGCAAACACAGCTCCTGCCCTAGAGAAGTAGCTGGGAGCGTGGGCACCGATGTTAGCTCTGGGGGGAGAGCAGTCGGGGAGCTGCTCTGTGGAGGCCATGCGGAAGGACCCATTCACTCAGTGACTGTTTCCAGGCACCCTTCCCAGCAGCGGTGACTGTTTCCAGGCACCCTTCCCAGCAGCGGTGACTGCTTCCAGGCACCCTTCTGAGTGGGGCAGCAACAGCTGAGGACAAGATCCCTGTTCTGAAGGAGTTCTTGTTCTAAAGGAGGGCAGCAGTCAACGAATGTGCAACTAAATAAACAAGACAGTTTTACAGGGATAGCTATTACAGGCAGAGAATTAAAACAGAAAGAGAAGATGAAGTGGCTACTTAAAATTAAATGATAGAGGGGCGCCTGGGTGGCTCCGTCAGTCGTTAAGTGTCTGCCTTTGGCTCAGGTCATGATCCCAGGGTCCTGGGATCGAGCCCCACGTCGGGCTCCCTGCTCCACGAGAAGCCCGCTTCTCCCTCTCCCGCTCCCCCTGCTTGTGTTCCCTCTCTCACTGTCTCTTCTCTCTGTCAAATAAATCAGTAAAAATCTTAAAAAAAAAAAAAAAAATTAAATGGTAGTGGAAAGCCCTTTCTCCAGAGAGAATATTTAAACTGCAATGTCAATGACAATAATCATGCAAAGAAGAGGCAAGCATCCTAGGCTGGAACAGCTGTAGTGCAAGTGCCCACATCCAGCCTTGAACTTGAATTATCTACATACACTCCCTCCCCTGTGCCTTGCCCTGGGACATCGCGCCTCATCCAAAGAAGACCTTTGATAAATGTTGTGAATGAGAAGGGAGGAATGAGGCGACTCAGTGTTTAATCCCTCCCAACCCCCCACCCCACCATGAACCAAACACAAGTGGGGGGCGGGGGAACTGACACAGGGGTGTGAGCCTGTATGTGTAGGCGTGTGTGGACATGCGCGTGCTCACACATGAGTGCGTGTTCGGTGGAATGTCTAATAATGTCTCTTCTAGAAATAAATATCTGGCGGGAAGTACTGTCTAGACTATGACTCTGGAGAGTTAGAGGGACGGAGCTGCAGGGATGCATAGGAGGGAGCAGCAAAGGGAGGATTGCGGGCTATTCAAGTAGTGAGCTGCCCAGTGCTGGGCCTCGGACCTCAGCAGTGACGCTGAAGAGCTGCCCCAGTAGACAGCGGTTCTGAGGACAGTTGTTTATTAATCTGGGGTTGAAGGCCAGTCCAGCACTGTCCCCGGTCACCAGGTTAATTGGGCCTGACGTCCCTGGGCTAGAGGACCTGCTTCCTGGCCGTAGCCCCCGTGCTTTCAGGAGGCCCAAGTAAGTCATTTCTGGAGGACAGAGGGAAAGCCCTGGGCCAGGGGTCCGGCGGGGGCTTCTGTCCCCTGTTCTGAAGGAGTTCAGGGCCTCTGTCTCCCTCTGACCTGGGGCATTTGTATCCTTGCAGGGTCCACTTGACCCTTCTGCAAACAAAAGGGTGGTCTTTTCAGCCAAAGGGAAAAATGTAAGTGGGCTGTGTCTGCCAACAACATGTTTAAGCCCTGACCTTGACCTCCAGGACGATCAGGGGAAGTTGGAAGGAAGGAAGGAAGGAAGGAAGAAAGAAAGAAAGAAAGAAAGAAAGAAAGAAAGAAAGAAAGAAAG
>NW_023270265.1:7297596-7388795 GCF_011800145.1 Mirounga leonina | reverse complement strand
AAAGAAAGAAAGAAAGAAAGAAAGAAAGAAAGAAAGAAAGAAAGAAAAGAAGAGAAAAGAAAAGAAAAAAGATAGAAAGAAGAAAGGTGGAGAAGAATGTGATCAAGAAAGTTCTCCTCCAATTCCTTCCTTCTCACTGTGTCCTGGAGGAAGGGAAGGGTTAAGGCAGGTGACAGGCCAGGGAAGGCAAGGGCAGAGGCAGCAGTGAGGGAGGTTCTGGCCAGGGACACGGGGATGAGAGGCCAGACAGGCCCACGGGGGCTGGGCTGCCAAGCTTCTGGAAAGGGGGCCAGCTTGAGCAAAAGCTGGATGGCGATCTGACAGCCGGCTTGGGGAACGGAGCTGGGGAGGCCTCTGGGCAGTACACAGAGGATCCTGCCAGGAGAAGGAACGAGGGCTGACAGCCTGCCAGATCCAGCATGAACTGAAATTTCAGGAGCCTGGGTTCTGGCTGGCAAAAAATGGCTTCTCGGTGGAAAATCTCAAGGCAAGGGAAGGAGAAATCTGTCTCATCTGGCCAGGATCAAGGACCAAAGGAGGTTCTATTCTGAGAGTCAGAACCCTGCCTCAGGACACCCTGGGTCCTGAGCCCCCCCAGCAAGTGCCTGTCACAAAGTAGAGACTTGCTGCAAGATGACAGACAGGCTGCCAGGGAAACCACTGGGATTGATCCCAGGGGCAGATGTGGCCCGGAGTGAAGGACGGGCTTTTTACGTGAAATGAGAGAATGGATGTCATAAACCAGGTGTCCTGCCGAGAAATGGGTCTTGTGGGACCTCAGGTTACCTGCTGGAGTTTGAGTCTAACTTTAGGGCCCATAGGAAGGGGAAGAAGAGGGGAACTGGGGCTCCCTGGAACCTCAAGAAGGGAGTCAAGAAAGAGGAGCCAAAGCTCACACAGGCGATGAGCTCTTGGTCTTTCTGCCGGGCCATGGGAGCAGAGGGCTAGTTTGTGATCGCCAGACCGTGTGGGCTCTCACACGGAGGGGCGGCCTAACTTCCCAAGGCTCGAACCCACAGGGCCCCTGTTGTATCACTCTTGCATGTACGACTGTTATATTACCTTCGTTTTAGCACTGAACTACCTCTACTACTTCTCGCTTGTAGCTTGGGAGTAACGCAGAGCCAAGAGCCCTGACGGTCCCCTCTAGGTCTCCTGCCCCCAGCACAGGGTCTGGCACAGCAGAGGGGGTGGCAAAGGCTGACGAAGCAAGAGGAGACAGAATTATTTCCCCTGACTTTCTCCACCCTAAGGTTCAGGGCCATGCTCCTGTTTTCGTCGCTTCCTGTCCTTCTGTGTATGTTGACAACAGCCAACTCAGAAGCAGAAGCCTCGGGCGATGCCCAGAAGACGTGCCCAGTGATCACCTGCGCCATCCCAGGCAGAGATGGACGAGACGGACCCAAGGGAGAAAAGGGCGAACCAGGTACAGGACAGGCCGCTCTGATTTCCTAAATCTTTACCCCCCACCGGAGACGGTTCCCCCAAGGGGTCTAGCAGAGACAGGACGACGCTCACCTCTCATTACAGTGGGTGACCATTCACTCAGAGTCATTGCTGTGAAAGGTCATTCTCTCCAAAACAAAGATGTTTCTCTGATCCTCCAGGAGCCCACATTTCCACACAGGAATCCGCGATGTGGGGTCACTTGTAGAGAGCAGATGTCCTGCCTGCCTGTTCCTGAGCTGGCCCTTAGAACAGGCTGTCCCCTGGAACGCAGGAGGATCTTTTTACTTTGGGTCGTCACTGGCTCACTGGAGGTTTTCTGGGGTCAGTGTAAATCGAACTGAACTTCTGGAAGAAGAGAAGGCGCCACAGCCCCTGGGTCACTTTTCCTTCCTCTTACAACAGGGCAAGGGCTCCGGGGCTTACAGGGCCCTCCAGGAAAAATGGGGCCTCCAGGAAATATCGGGCCTCCTGGGGCTTCAGGACCAAAGGGCCCCAAAGGAGACCATGGAGATAGTTCAGGTAAGGAGCTCACCCCAGCCCAGTGTGTGCCTAGGGGACCCAGGGCTCTGGGGCCTCGAGGGCCAGGTGGGAGGTGGCCCTTTTCCTGCTGCCCCACTGGAAGATGCCCGACTGCTCCCGACCCAGTATACTTGTTCCCCTGAGCGTGCCGCCCGAGTGCAGACTTCCAAACCCTGCCTTCCCCTCCCCAGGGCTCTGTGGGAGACGGGCCCTGGCTCTTGCTCAGCAGACACAGTCTGCGTTTGTCTCCAGGCTGGGAGGGAACGGTGATGTCCTCTCGGGCGCCGCCTTCATGTCTATTGTCAAAAGAGTGGCATGAAAACGGCTGGTTTCCTAGGACCCCTGAATCGTAGGGAACGTCATGGCAACTTCATTCAGGGTCAAAGGAAGTAAATTCAGTCACAACAAAAGTAAAATGATGGCCTCTTGTTAATATCTGCCAGCTGGCCCATCAGATTGATAAGAGTATTAAGAAGTTTGCCTGGAATAAGAAATGAAAGAGAATGGTTAAGGAAAATTTTCAAAAAGGAAAATCATGAGTTGGGCTTTTTCTTATAAATAGTTATAATATAGCAACACTTAAGCAGTATGTGAACAAAAAGATCCAGAGTCATACTTTATAAGTTATTTTTTATTATTATTAGTTCAGAGTTAATAGTTTACAAGAGCTAATAAGTGAATCTCAGAAGGCAGGAATCCAGAGGTTTTCTTCCTCTGGCTTCGTTTTGGTTTCTTGTTTCTCTAGAATAAGCATACTCTTCAGTAAGCTCTTCCCCCCGGCCCCGCCTTTGGCAAAATACTTTCCTCTCCAGTCGAGGGTCTTCTCATTAAATGACCTTCCTCCTATTGCTTCGCAGTTGCTGAGACGAAGCTGGCTCACCTAGAGAGGGAGATAACGAGTCTGAAATCAGAACTGGACCACGTCAAAAAGTGTAAGCTCGTTTTCTGTCCCCCAGTGTGTTCTTGGCTCTCACCTTTTCCTTGCGTGCTCTAGGTTTCAGGGAGGGTGGACGAGGGCTAACATTTATGAACACTTACCATATCCCGTGGCCTGTGCCGGGTCGGCCTTCTCTCACAGTACGGTTTCATTCAATCCTCTCACTGGCCTTATTTGTGAGGATTAGACCCATTTCGTTTACAGGTGAGGAAAAATCAGTCCGGGAAGTATAGATAACTCACTTGCAGTCCCACAGCTAGGAAGTAGCAGAGGAAGGATCTCACGTGAAGGTCTGACGCTTCCAGAATCTTGGCTTGCTCTTTGGCAACCCTGGGTCTCCGATGGCTATCCATCCATGCCTGGTGCCCAAGACTGGCAGGGTGGCCCAAGCATGTTTCCCTCTGTCCCCCTATACCGGGCCAGTTTGTAACAGATGTTTGTCTCCAGGGTGGGATCTCCCAGGAGGGCGTGAGCTTTCTGCCGGGGACTTGCTCTATAGCTAAGGAGGGCTTCCTGACTAGGATCTGACCTGGTGGTTGAGCATGGGGCTATTTTTCAGAGTCCTGAGTTCCCAGAGCAGGGCTTTTCCCCCTAGTGTCCTGGGCTGAGCGCCAAGCCCAGTCAAACCCTCCCATCCATTGTGATTTCAGTGCAAGCGTTCTCCTCGGGCAAAAAGACTGGGAAGAAGCACTACGTGACCAACGGTGAAACAATGCCTTTTTCCAAAGTGAAGGCTCTGTGTGCTGAGCTCCAGGGCACTATGGCCACCCCTAAGAATGCCGAGGAGAACGAAGCCATCCGGCATGTGGCCAAGAACGTGGCCTTCCTGGGCATCACGGATGAGGTAACTGAAGGCCAGTTTATGTATGTGACAGGAGGGAGGCTGAGCTACAGCAACTGGAGGACAAATGAGCCCAACGACCACAGCTCTGGGGAGGACTGTGTGACCATCCTCGAGGACGGGTTCTGGAATGACATCTCCTGCCACTCCTCCTTCCTGGCCGTCTGTGAATTCCCAGCCTGAGGAGGCAGCTTCCTCAGCCCCCTCCTGGCCTTCCTGCTGTGTCCCCTATGGCTCTGAAAGGGAATTCATGGCCCCCTAATGTTGACTCATTCTTTCATGAGGATGGGAGGGAAATAAAGGGGAAGAGTGTGTGGGATGAGGAAGCGAGGAGAAGTGGACAGTGGGCCTCGAGGGTTTCTGGTCCTTCCTAAGAGCACAGCAGCAGGTCAGAGTCAGCCATGGAAAGGGCCAAGTCAACCCCCTCCTTCCTCAGTGAGGAGCCCACGGCCCAGCCGAGGGACCAGTGGAGGGCCAGTCTGTGTCAGGGCAGGAGACCTCAGCCTCCAGGAGATGCAGTTCCTTCTCCCCAGCGTGTTGCCACTATTGGATGCCAACGTCTCCTGCCCTCTGTGCCTGCCCATGGCTAGCCCAGCCCTGTCTGTGACGTGGGTGCTATTATAGTTGTTTACGAGCTGCACCGGAAATCTTGCACCACCAGACTGGAACATCCGGCAGTATCCCCCATGGGTAACGAGGCTTAGTCCCAGGAGTCCCCTTACCCTACCCAAGTGCCTGTGGCCTCCCTATCATCACTAGGGTGATCTTCAGGACAAAGGGCAGCCTTTCCCTCCTGCATACTTTGGGGACACTGATTTGATATCATGATGTATTCTAGCATCACAGAGGAGGCAATGCTCAGGCGGGTTGCGTCCGTCCCTACGGGGCAGGTCTCAGTCCCTCCACGTTCCGCATCCCCTTCCTTCTGGGACGTCCTCGTCCCAGCCTAAGTCCACAGGCCCATTATTATAGAGACAAGAGGAAACACTCCCCAAAGGTGAGCTTCACCCTGTCAAATGATCTAGCATCACTCAAATTATGGATGTCACCCCGTCCGATCATGCAGCAGCATCCGGTCAGGAGATAAAACCTCCCTCTGAGCAGGGTTCTATTGCCGTGTTGGCCAGCAGCCCTGTGCATGACCAGGGAGGGTCCCCGGGAACCCCAGAGTAAGTGGAGTTGAGATTATACAGAGCCCATGTGGCAAACTGGGGGAGGAAAGTGAATTCCAGCTTCAAGTGTACGCCATTCACAAAATGAGATTAGAAAATATTTCACGAATGGACCCAGGGCCACTTTCGCTTAATGAACTATTTTTGTAGAAATTAGTTTTCTTTGTGTCGAAATTATCAGAGAGAACACCCCTTATTTAGGAAACATTTGATGAGTATTCGTGGAATGGGTACGGGCAAAGAATCCCCCAACAGAGGAGTGGGTTGGATATGAGAGGTGAATATAAGGTAGAGTTCTCTCCCCGGCCAGTTCCCGCCGCAGGGCAGTCGGGGCAGGGGGAGCGCCGGGCAGGGACGGGCTGGTGGCCTTGGCATTGGCAGGGGGACGATGACAGGACCTATGTCCTTGACCTCTAACACACCCAGGCTGTCCCGTCACTGAATCTTCGGTGAGGCTTGTCTCCAGGCACTGTCCCTGGGAGCAATGAGAAGAGTATTTTTGTGACGTCGAGCAGAGCGGTTCTGCTTTCAGGGCAAACCCAGAGAGCTCACCAAAGGGATGGGGAAACTGCTTACGGTGTAGGGGCACATATGGAGCCCTAGGTTCTGACACATAGAAAAAGGGAAGACCAGAAACTTTTTAGAAGGAGAGAAGATACACATACAACAGCCCCGAACAAGAGAATTTCCATCAACAAGCACGAAAGTTACACCTGAATTTTCTTGTAGCCGAGACAAAAATGAGGAAACAGACAGATGGGGCACCTGGGTGGCTCAGTCAGTTAAGCGTCTGCCTTCAGCTCAGGTCGTGATCCTGGGATCAAGTCCCCATCGGGCTCCCTGCTCAGCAATGAGTCTGCTTTTCCCTCTCTCTTGCTCTCACTCTCTCTCAAGTAAAAATCTTTAAAAACAGAAAAGAAAAGGAAACAGATGAGCACTATGTAATTCCATCTGATTTGTGTAAGGAGGTGGGGTCGTGTCCAACTTTCATTTATACTGTGCATAAAGGACAGTATCTTTAGCTGTGAAGTGGTAGAAGTTACAATCACGCATTTCATGTGGATGGCTTCCCAGGATGTACGGATTGCCTCCTAAGTCAGGGAAACATAGGAAAAATCCATAGGACAAGCTCAGATTCTTCCATTCCCCCTTCAGGAGGGGGAATTCTTCACTTGTTCTTCCCTGATCTAGAACCTGATCATCTTTTCAGAGCTCCTCTCTCTAAATGAATCCCCTAGCTGCCGTTCTTCACTCAATCTGGAACTGAGGCCCCCACCTCCCTGTACCGTATCAGCAAGCAGTGGGGCCCTGTGCAAGTTAGCTCCAGAGGAGGTGGAGCTGATCTACAGACACAGGATTCTCATCAGAGTCCAAAGATAGAAAGTGAAGTTCCTCCAGGCTTCTCAGGACCTGGAGTAAGAGTGAAATTATGGATTCACAGTCTCTCTCCCTCTCTCAAGGGCTAAGGGCAGTCAGTTTCCTTTCCTAAGGGGCATGCAATGATTGATATCTCTTGCACAGGGGATGAAATGGAGCAAGGCGCTCCAAGGACAGACCTTAGGGGCTCCAGGGAGCACATTCCTCTTGAGCCCTGTTTTTCGTTCTGATGCAATAGGAGTCTCTGCCATAGCATTCCCCAGATTGGTTTTTTTGGACCAGAGAACTGGGAGACATACCCAAGCTGTAGTCTTCCTTTGCTGCCTCTTGCAAAGAGTAACCTGAAGGTCATGCCTCAGAGCGTTCCTGCCAAGGAAGCTGGTGTTCAGACCTCTGTGGGGCTGGGGCCCTGACTCTGGGGTCATGCCCAGGAGAAGGACAAGGCCTGGGTCTCTGTGTGCTTTGTTAGGGCTGGAGGAGAGGTGGCTTGGCGGGTGGGAAGTTCAGGATTTGGAAGAGGCCTGTGGTTCGAGGTTAGCTCCCTAACTAATGCACCGAGTGGCATGTCGGCTCTCTGGGCCTCAGTCTCCCTATCTGTAAATTGGTCTGTAATGGCTTCTTCCTTTGAAAGTTGTATGAATCAAAGGTTACATAAAGATTCAGATCTGCATCTCCCTCTGACCTGCCCCCTCCCATGCTCTCTCTCTCTCATTCTCTCTCAAATAAATAAAATCTTAAAAAAAGGAAAGGCACATGTGCACAGAGTGCTAGAATATTTTAGGGGCGCCTGGGTGGCTCAGTGGGTTAAGCCTCTGCCTTCAGCTCAGGTCATGATCCCAGGGTCCTGGAATCGAGCCCTGTGTCCAGCTCCCCGCTCAGCAGGGAGTCTGCTTTTCCCTCTCCCTCAGCTCCTCCCACTGCTTGTGCTCTCTCTCCCAAATAAATAAATAAAATCTTAAAGAAAACAAACAGAAGATTCAGATCCACAGGGCCCATTTCACGAGCAAAGCTGCAGGATCTGAGAACTGTTTTCAGTTTTTGTTACTTGTCAATCACTTTTGTGCAAACAAATTGTGGCCTAAACACTTACCACCTATTTCTTGAGTCCATAGAAAGCCAGTATGAGTAAGTTAGAAGGGCAACCATGCCCTGTTTTCAAAATGGGAACTTCGAATTTAAATTATGTCTAGAAGTCAACAGTCTCCTATGGAGGTATAGAGGCAGCCAGTGTAACTGTAATTTGCTCCCTGGGTCAGAATGAAAAGAACTACCAAAGCTCACAACATTCAAGGCCTAGGCTTCAGCCTGAGGGTGGATCCTGAAATTGCAGGGCCTTGTTCCTGCAGGACGATCTTTCTTTGGAGTCCTATAGCTCTGCTGTTCTCACTTTTAGTCATGCCCCAAGCCAGCGGCGGGGGACTTGGGGTACCAGCTGAAGGCCCAGCTTTCACATTCCTCAAATCGCCATCCTGCCTGGGACCCATCCCGCCTCCCTTGTCTGTGGCTGTCAGAGATCGGCCAGCATCAGGGGTCTGTCAGACCGTGCGTCATGGAGAGAGCCTCTGACCTGGAATGTTGTTTGCTCATCACTTAACTGCTCTGTGGTTTGGAACCTGCCAGGAATCAGGGACTTTCTTCTCATTTGCCAGGAAAGATTGAATGTCACTGTGGAGTTTGGCCTTGGAGATGTTGGAAAGTGGATTTTGCAAAGCGATGTTGCCCTGTGACCCTGAGTGGCTGATGGAGTGCTGGGAAGGTGGGAGGAGCTCCGGGCTCGGATTCTGGGAAGGAGTGCTCCCCACCCCCGCAGCGACCTGTGTGGGGAGGAGATGGTGTCTCCAACTGCGGACCAGGGGTTTGTCCAGGCAAACACACATGTCATGCTCTAAAGAGGTGGGATGCAAGTTGCCACTTATGGGCTAAACCAACACCTTGGGCTTAGCTGGGCCCCTGCTAACCCAAGGGCCGGTGTGCTCTGTCCTGGACGGCAGAGAGTTTGTGCCCCCTCATGCAGCTCTTCAGAGTAGGGCCCAGGAGAACTGCCTGGAATGCTTGACAAAATCATAGGCTCTCAGCCCCACCCTGGATCCAGTGACTCAAAACTTCCGAAATCTGTCATTTTCTCCAGATCCTTAGGCAATCCACATGAAACCACTGGCCCGAGAAATACAGTCACTCTGGGGAAGCCAACAGACCCAGTGCTTGAGAGTCCCAGCATCCTGCTCTGAGGGAGCTCAGCCTCAGCCTTCCCCCAGCCTGTGTCCAGGCCTCTCTCTGCACACCCCTTGCTGAGGAGCCATGGCTTGGGGGGGTTCCGAGGGCTCTGGGTGAGGTGTGTGGGTGCTCAGTCATGGACAAAAGGGTCCACGAGGGGCCCTGAGCTGTGCCCCAAGGAGACTGTCCGGGTGCTAATGGGCTCTTCCTCCCCTGCCTCAACCCCGGTCACCATGCCAATGCTCCACGTTATTTTCTTGTTAGCAATTCTAATCACCTGGAATCTTCTTGACCATTTACTTGTTCAAGTTATATCTGTGAAGCAAAGCCATTAAGAAGACTCTGGAGCCAGGGCGCCTGGGTGGCTCAGTTGTTGAACGTCTGCCTTCGGCTCAGGTCATGATCCTGGGGTCCTGGGATCGAGCCCCACATCGGGCTCCCTGCTCCGCGGGAAGCCTGCTTCTCCCTCTCCCACTCCCCCTGCTTGTGTTCCTGCTCTCACTGTGTCTCTCTCTGTCAAATAAATAAACAAAATCTTTAAAAAAAAAAAAAGAAGAAGAAGACTCTGGAGCCAGACGGCCTGGATTCAAACCCTGGCCCTACCATCTTGCAGCTGTGTGACCCTGGGCAGGTCACACACATCCTAAGTTTGAGTTCCCTTCTCTGCAAAACTGGGATAATAATCGTGGTCACCTCATGGGGTTGATCGTTTCTGCTGCTCTGGTGACCATCACAATACCGGGCCACTCACTCCTGCCATCCCAGGGCCCCAGGAAAGGGCTGGAAACCACATCCACACTCAGTGGCTGTTGAATGAACAAATGAATGACCGGATCTCAGTCCTCCCCCAAAACATGGGACCCGACTGCCTGCTATGGAGCTTGACTGAGCTCCAAGCTGGACTCGAGAGAAGCAGCCAAACTTAACTTTGAAATACCATGACGGGCACAGCCTGTGGCCTTGGGTGCCCTGGCCGTGGCCTCCTGCTGCCCTCTGCTGGCTGTCCCTGGGACCAGGCTAGCAAACTCCCAGAGATCGCAGGGGGAGCAAAGGGAACAGCAGGGGGCTGGGAGGGGGGCGGTGTCTCAGGAGCTCTTTGCAACTTCCGAGCGTTCTTCCTCTCCCCTTTTGCCTGGTGCTACACCCACTTGGAATGCCTTTCCTAAACGCCTCTACCCTTTAAGTCCAGATCCGGATGCACACTCCCTCTGGGTGACCACAAGTGTCCAGCAAGCCCTCAGTACTGGTGGGACTCTCTGCTCGTTGTCTGTGTGTCTGTTTCATTTCCAAACCTAACTGTGAGTTCTTCAGGGCAGGACCCGCATGCCACCTCCATCCTCCTCCTGGTCTGCCCACCTCAGATCTCTGTGTCCAGGGCAATTTCAGAATCCCCCCAAGGACAAGACCACACGGCTCACCCTTTGGAGGCTGGGTTTGTGGGCTTCCCATTGGGCTCCCCGTGGACTTTCTGGGTATCTCTCTCTCAAGTCCAATCAGAATCAGGCCCTGGGCTTTTTATTCCCTATTCCCCGCCCCCAGCACCAGCGAGGAGGTTTGCCTGTGATTTTGGTAGTGACCCCTCATCCTCTCAAAAGTACTGAGGAGTTCAGGCTGAGGACCTGTAAGTAAGGAGACTTGAGAGAGTGCCCAGGGACCCCTTGGGCAGCGGCAGAGGGCCCAGCACTGGGAGGGATGGGGGATCTCCTGTGGGTCTCAAATGTAGAAGACTGTGCTATCCGGCCGCCGGGCAATCTATGAGGCAATGCTGTCTCCCTAAAGCTGGGAGCCCAGCTGATGGAAGCACCAGGAGTCTTGCAGAGGTCCCAGAAAGGGCTTGGCTCACTGATGAAACTAGGGGCATCCTCCCTGTTGGGTTCCCTCAGGTCCTGCAGAGCAGTGCCCTCCTAAGACAAGAATGGCAAACATCAGCACATAGGGTGCCCCTCTCCTCCGCTGTGTCTGGGGCAGACAAAAGGCATCAAGTACCTCCTACTCAGCCTGGATGAGACCCTGAAAGCCATTTAACCCTGCCATTATCACCAAGGGATCCGGACTGTGTGTGGAAAGTGACTTCCTGTCTACCGCGGGCTGGTGCTCCTGACAAGTCCAGCTTCCTGTTCACCTGAGAACCTATGGCCTCGGTGATCACAAAAGGACTATCCTGTGCCTTGTGCAGGGTTGCATGTGTGACCCTCACCCCCAGTGAGAACGGGGTCTGGAGAGCCGACATTGCCCAGCTGTGCTGAGCCCTTCCCGAGCTCTGTCTGGGAAGCTGTTCCCGGACCATCATCCCCTCTTCCACCGATGACATCTGGTCCCCAAGCACTCCAAGGACAGGCATCAGAAAAGGTGCTGTGCATTTTGGCTTCACTGTGTAAAGAAGGTTTGGGGAGTACAGAGGTGGAGGACGGCTGGATGCGTCAGAGGTGGCTTAACATCACACCCACTGCTACTGGTCATTCTCAACTCCTGCACCACGGTGATGCGCTGAGTTCCAGGTCAGAGAAAAAGCAGTGCCACTTTCCTCCTCCCCAGCCAGGATGCTAGACCCTGCTGCAGCCTCGGGGCCACAGCTGTGGATTCGGAGCCCAGCCACAGAGTCCACGTGAGGGAGGGCTGTGGAGGGATGCCCAAGTCCCTTTGTCCTAGCTGCCTCTAAGCCTGATCAACAGCGAAAAGGAAGTGAATAGATTGCCTTTAAAGTTCTTTCAGTCTTTTTCACATCTGTGATTATAGTGCCTTTCTTATTGCTCACAGTTGACCCTTGAATAGTAGACGTTGGGGACTCTGACCTCCCATGAAGTTGAAACTCCACATACAACTTTTGTCTTCCCAAAACTTTACTAATAGCCTATTGCTGACCGGAAGTCATACTCATAACATGAATGGTCAAAAAACACACAATTTTGTATTGTTACACATATTTACACTGTATTCTTGTAACAAAGTAAGCTACAGAAAAAAAAAGTGTTATTAAGCCATCAGGAAGAGAAAGAACATTTACAGTACTATACTGTATTTATAAAAAGAAAATCCACATATAAGTGGACCCACACAGTCTAAACCTGTGTGGTTCAAAGGTCAACTGTACGGTGCATAGTGGTGTTTTGTCTTTTTTTTTTTTTCTTATATAGATTTTTCAAGATGTATTTTTCTCATTTGGCTTTAAAAAATGTGGTTTCTGGGCTAACTTATCATTTCTATCATTTTTATTTATTTTCTATTTCATTAGTTTCACTTTATATCTATTTGCTTTGTCCTTCCTTTACTTTTTATTGTTTGAAATTTTGTTTTAAAAAGATAAATACTGGGATGCGTGGGTGGCTCAGTCGGTTAAGCACCTGCCTTCGGCTCAGGTCATGATCCCAGGGTCCTGGGATCAAGCCCTGCATCGGGCTCCCTGCTCAGTGGGGAGCCTGCTTCTCCCTCTGCCTGCCGCTCCCCCTGCTTGTGCGCGCTCTTTCTCTCTCTCTCTGACAAATAAATAAATAAAATCTTTTAAAAAAAAAACCATGAATACTTGGTTCGATTATTTTCAATTCACGCTTTAAAAATTTTTTTGTAATAATGAAAGTAAAGTATATATCCCTTGAATATAACTCTAACTCTAGCCCATAGATTTTGGGACTATTTACTGTTGCTGAATTTAGTTTTTTAAATTACTACTAAGATTGTGCATTTTTTCATGTTTCAACACTATTAGACATCAGTATTCCTTGTTTTATGAATTTTTTCTTCTCATTCTTTATCCCATTTTTCCTAATTATGCATCAGTTTATTGTTTTTTCTCTTATGTGCTTTGCAAATAAATCAACATTTTACTTTTCATTTTTCGTTGGCTTTTACTTTTTGGCAGAGAAGTTTTATGTATTTTTTGTGTGGTCTGATGTATCAATAATATTGTTTTGGGTTTTCTTCTCTGAGATCATTCTTAGATATCTCTTTTCCCCTCTAAGACTATAGAATCATCACTTATATTTTCTTCTGATTTTGATTTGTATATGTAACTAAAAGAATCTGATTTTATTTTTCCTCTAAATGCTTAACCATTTACGTCAGGATTATTAACTGAGCAATCATCATTTTCCTACCATTTTGGTATTCTATTTTTATCATGCATAGATGATACGAATGTGTACATATGCATCCTTGGACCCGTATTTGGACTTCGTGGGTTTTCACATCGTCTCTATTCCAGTGTCACTAATATACTAATTAGGTTAGTTTTATAAAACCTTTTAACATAAGATGACCAAGTTCATTCTCATTTTTTATTTTTTTAAGATTTTATTTATTTGTGGGACACCTGGGTGGCTCAGTCATTAAGCGTCTGCCTTCGGCTCAGGTGATGATCCCAGGGTCCTGGGATCGAGCCCCACATCGGGCTCCCTGCTCGGCGGGAAGCCTGCTTCTCCCTCTCCCACTCCCCCTGCTTGTGTTCCCTCTCTCGCTGTCTCTCTCTCTCTCTGTTGAATGGATAAATAAAATCTTAAAAAAAAAAAAAATTTTTTTTAAATAAGATTTTATTTATTTGAGATAGAGAGCGTGCCTGAGGGGGGCGGGGGGTGGAGGAGGAGCAAGGGAGACGGAGAGAGAGAAGCAGACTCTGTGCTGAGTGCAGAGCCCAGTGAGGGGCTTGATCCTATGACCCCGAGATCATGACCCGAGCTGACATCAAGAGTCAGACGCCCAACTGACTGAGCCACCCAGGCGTCCCCATTCTTATTATTTTTAAATTTTTTTCACTGTTCTAGGATGTTTATTCTGTCCTAAGAGCTTAGGAATCACTTGATGAGGCCCTTATAGGACTTGGGATGGAGTCTTTGGCGAACTCACATCCCTCTCGGTGGGTGGATGGGGGTCAGGCATCCGGGAGGCCAGGCATCGGGCTGGCTCAAAACCCAATCCTGGTTCTTCCCTCCTCTTCTTGCCCGGACCCAACCCTCCGGTCACAGAGTGCCCGTGCTTGGCCCCAGGCTGCCGCCTGACCTTTCAGCCCTGGCCTGGGGCCAGCCAATCATAAAAGGGCAGAAAGCCTGGTGGTAAAGACACAGCGCTACTTCCTCAGATCAAAGGGCCTGGAAACATCTTGAAAACACTTTATTCAGCCCTATAAACAGACTTACAAGTAGGAATTGAGGATTTCATTCACTCAACTCTTTCATGTATTTACTCCATTCATTCTGCCGATGTACTAAAAACTACGAAAAGTACCATGTTGCTCAGGAAGGGCCCGCATGAGTCCCTCTGGGACTCGAAGTTGTTTGAGCCAGGCAGTCTGAGAGATTACACTGCTTAAGTAAATGGAGGGCAAGGAGGCTACTATTCAGTGTGTCACAGATACGGATGGGCTACGGATGCTGCAGTGATGACCCGCAAATCTCACTCAGAGCCCAGTGGTTGCAAGTGACCCCCCCTAGATCCACAAGGGTAGTTGTACTCCATGAATTTGCTCAGGTTTCCAGAATGCTGGATTGTAGAGTAACTTCATAGCCACCAAAGCCTTCTGTGATCACAGTGGCAGCAGAAAAGAGGGCATTTGGGGATATGCCCTGGTCCTCATCTGCGTCCTCCCAGAGGTGACACATGTCACAAGCCTGCCTTCGTAAGGCCTCCCTCATTGAAATATTGGTGAAAAACAGTAGCATCTACAAAACACCTGCTATCAGCCATCCAGAGGCCTCAGTCACAGACGATTCCCCTGAACGATAGTGAGAGTCTGAGTAGCCTGGAGATTGCACAAGGTGACGGCTCCCTATTCTCCCCGTTAACGGGTTTTAGACTTGCCCACTCATTCTAATCCATGTATTGAGCATCTCGATTGCCCATTGCTGGAACACATTCTATAACTTACCTCTAAGGTTCTGGATGTGCAGGGCTGCAGCAGCTATGAGGGCATGACCAGCCGTTTCCATCTCTGTGTGTCAGTGCCTGACAAATATTTGAGGTATAAATTCATATTTTACTCCTCCTGATAGATACCTGGTTTTCTCTGCTCTTGTATGTAAGACGTAGGTAACTTGAAAAGTCAAGCACACTATTAACCTTGGGTTAAGGACATGCAAAAGATAAGAGTGATGGAGAATGCCCTCCACGTAAGCAATTCCCTTTTATATCAAGGGAATTCAGAAGAAACCTAGGATCCTGAAAAAGCAAACATCAGAGGTCTCCCCACTGGCTGTTCATTGCGGGACGTGGGCTGGTTTGGTGCCAGGAGGGTTGAGAACCAGGGAGTAACTTGAGAATCTTCTGTTAAACTGAACAGGGCCTTCCCTATGAAACTGCTGTGGTTGTCCCCTGTCCAAACAGAGAAGGATCCCAGTCTTCTCCCATGATGTCACCTGGCACTGTGAGGGTCACAACATCTCCTGAGATCATAAGAATCACACAGCCCGGGCTTTACATGGCACTTAGGCTACTAAAGCAGGGACCATGGCTACCATGATTGGGATGGGGCTGATAATGTTTAAGATCTGTGTTGACCTTTGCCCATGATAGAAGTACTTGCAAGGGAGGCCTCTAGTTCAGGAATGGGCTCAGGCCTGAATTTTCTGAAATGCTTGCCTCAGTCCTCTGCATTAGTCAAGCTGTGTCTACAGAGCCCAAATGACCCTCCTTACTTGTTCTCGGTGCTGGAGAGCAAACCAGGCCCCTGCGGCCCCACGGTGCAGATAGATCGGCCCCCTCTTCCTAGGGTTTGGGGTCTCAGCATTCCCAGCCTTCAACATCACAGAAGATTTCTTTCCTTCCTACTGAGTCACATAGTGCTGCACTCTTTCCTTCTCTCTTGTCAAGAAATAGGCTTGGCTTAAGTGTCAGGATGGATAGTGATCACTTTTAGAGGGTCTGCCTAAACCACCATGACCTTGCATGGATCCCAGTGGCCATATTGTCCTGTGCGCACCCACCCTCCAGGTTTAGGTGATTGGACCAGAGGCGGGCATCTGAGACAGACTCATTTTCATAGGAGTTTTGAATTGCTATCAAGCAAGAGTTTCTTATCTCCGGGTGGCGATTTCTGTGACACACGTTTCGCCGTACATGGGCACTCAAGAGAGTGGGAAGAAGAGGAAGCTGGGGTGGGAAGGAGGAAGAGGCAAGGATGCAGAAGCCAGGGAAACAGCAGACGCTGTCTCCCAGTCCTCCTTGGGCCAATTCACAACTCTCTGTTCTTAGAAGAAACGCTCCTATTTCGCTTAAAGCTCGATTCAGTTGTTCTTCATATTTGCAATTAAAAACAAACAAGCAAACAAACAAAAAGGCCTTTCTAAGCTCCCTCAGTGAGCGTGTCCAAGTGTGGCCTCTGTGCTGGAGAGTTGTTTGCCCTCACTGTGGAACTGACTTATATTTCAGAAGCTGCCAGGAATTGGGGATTTTTTTAGTAACAGGAGAAAGATCGTGGCAGAGAGCCTGAGCTGTGTGCTGGTGGGAGATGCCGTTTTGTTCTCAGGCCTGCTGTCCTATGTACCGGATGTGGCTGCAGGAGTGTTGGGCAGAGGACCAGGGGGACCCATTGAGGAAGGGCCAGAAAGGGCAGAGCTCATGGTCTCTGGGAACAAGGGAGAGAGTGGTTGGCTCTCTGTCTAGGGGAAGGGCATGACCCCCTCCTATGAGCCTGTGCTTCACCCAGGTGTCATTCCAATTTCTTAAGCATAGGTTCATTTATATTTTGGGGTTTTTGTTTGTTTTTTTTTTTTAATATCAGAGAGAGAGAGAGCACAAGCAGGGGGAGTGGCAGGCAGAGGGAGAAGCAGGCTCCCTGCTGAGCAAGGAGCCCGATGCGGGGCTCGATCCCAAGACCCTGGGATCATGACCTGAGCCGAACGCAGATGCTTAACCGACTGAGCCACCCAGGCATCTCTCATTTACATTCTTTGTAGTACTTAGTCATGGTGAGCACAGGGTGATGTATGGAACTGTTGAATCGCTATACTCTACACCTGAAACTAATATAACTCTGTATGCTAACTAACTGGAATTAAAATAAAAACTTAATTAAAAAAAAGAAGAAAAGGGTGCCTGGGTGGCTCAGTCGGTTAAGCGACTGCCTTCGGCTCAGGTCGTGATCCTGGAGTCCCTGGATCGAGTCCCGCATCGGGCTCCCTGCTCGGCAGGGAGTCTGCTTCTCCCTCTGACCCTCCCCCCTCTCATGTGCTCTCTCTCTCTCATTCTCTCTGTCAGATAAATAAATAAAATCTTTAAAAAAAATAAAAATAAAAAATAAAAAATAAAAGAAGAAAAGAAAATACCAAAAAATTCTTTTGCAGTACTGTGTCAATAAAATTGACTAAATTCACGCAGAGGACTTTGGCCTAAAAATGTACAGGCCAAAAGTATAAGCTCTGAGGTGAGACGACTTTGGCACGATTGAACTGTAGTGCTGGGGCCACGCGTGACTCCCAGCATGCTCTGTGTCCTGCTTTCCAGAGCTGTAGAGGGAGGAACCTTTGACGAGACTACCCCTGGGGCGGAGTGGAGAAAGAACATTCCCGGAACTGTCAGGCCAGACGAGCGTTGGGGATAAACGTGAGCCTGGCTGGACGCCCTCCGTGCCCGAGATTCCAAATGGACCTGGGGTTGTGTGGATGGAACTCCCTCCCATGAACCGAGAGGCAGCCATATGACGTGAAGAGAGAGAGCTCCTGGGCCGTGCAAGGATGAGGCCCGCTCTACTGGGCATAGGGCCATGCAGTCGGGGGAGGCAGACACTCGCCGCCAGGTCATCCCCCTGCCCTCTGCCACTTCCTGGGCGCCGGCCTTGAAGTAAGAGGCAGCCGCTGAGGCCTGCCAGCCCCGGGGCTCCAGCTTGCATTGGCTGGAGGAGCCTGCGGTTCAGGGAGAGGTCCCCCAACAGGGATATGCACATGGGAGCTGTCAGGAGAAGGAATTCGAAGCCTTGGACAGGATGAGTTCCACCTGGAGTGAGTCGGGCCAGAAGAGAACGGAGGGAGAGCAGGGGCCCCCACCGCGGCATGAAGCGGTCAAGAAGGGAGGAGCAAACGAGGCGGACGAGGCCGAGACAAAAGTCAGCAAGAGCGCTGCTCTGGAAGAGGAGGAAGAGGGCAGGGCAGGGCTGGTCAGCCGGTCAAACGTGGCTGAGAGTGTGAGGAGGAGGACGGCTGAGGAGGAGCCACTGGATTTTGCCATGGGGAGGTCGTGGGGACCCAATTTTATTCCTTGCCACTGGGAGAGCAGCGGGCCCCTTCTTCCTGACAGGTCTTGTGTGTGTGAAGCCATCTGACTCGGAGAGAGGCGTTCCGCGGGGACCTGCCTTCTGGCCACCCCCACGGCTCTGCGGAGAAGCCCTGGCCGGCAGAGGCGGCGCCATTTTATTGGGGCATTGGCAGCACACGGGCCTGGGCCCCCACTCGCTGGCCAGGCTCCCGCCGGCCCCCGCGGCTCAGAACTCGCAGACCACCAGGCGCGGCTCCCTGCAGACCTTGTCGTTCCACTTGCCGTTGGTAAAGATCTCCACACAGTTCTCTGAGCCGCCATTGTTGTTGGGTTCCCCCGGGGCCCAGTTGGAATAGACCAGGGGCTCCCCGGTGGGGTAGGTGAAATTGCCCTCTGTCTTGATGTCGGTCATGCTCAGGAAAGCAGGCTTGTTCTGAACAGTGGCCAGCTCCTGCAGGGCCTCGTTCTCGGCTGCAGAGCGTGGGGAGGCCATCTGTCCCCCCGCCTGCATACACACCTGCTGCGCGTCCTCAAAAGTCTTTTCAAAACCCGCTGTCTTGAAGATCTTCTCCCCAACAGCTCGGCCGTTGGGGAAGAGCTCCACTAAGAGAAGAAGAGAGTTAGATTGGGGTTATGGCAGCACCTGGCCCCAGCTCAGGGGCTCTGAGACCTTGTGTTCCAACTGGAGCCCCCCCCCCCCAACCCAGGCCTCCCCGGTGGGCTATCAGGGCACCAGATAGGACAAAAGTGAGGCACTTGGTTCCAGAGCAGCCCTGACTTCACAGTGAACGCTGGGAGGAGGTCCTGTGGGCTGCAGTTACAGATGAGGACCCTGGAGCTCAGGGAGGTTACGTAAGAGGCCCAAAGTCACGGGCCTGCCGAATGTAGGGTGAGGATTAAACCTTGTTTGCTGGGACACTAGAGCTAGAACATGCTCTTCCTACTTCACCCCACGTTGTGTGCTGGGGTCATTGGGGATTGGAATGACTTTGGCCGTGGAGATGTCAGTGTGGCGGCTGGGGTAGTTTCTGAGAGTATGAAAATCAGACCCTGCATAAGAGCAGGTCTGTGGGGTTGCTATGTGGTGGGTGGGGGCAAGGGCGGGGGGGCATCCGAAAGCCTCGACGTGCTAATCTCGGCCCTCACTGCAGACCCATGTTGGCCCCTTGGTACCCACATGCGTGATGCCCCGGCCAGTCAGCCTCCCCGGGGAGCTGGGGGAGGGGGGTGCAGGCACCTGAGCGGTGCGGTGGCAGGGGGAGGGGACCGGTCCTGGGAGAGCCCTATTTGGGAATCAGAAGCCAGGGGTTCCACCCCAACCTGGCAATGGCTGTCTAGGTGGGCAAAGGAAAGTCACTTCCCTTTTCAGGCCTTCTAATTCCTCATCTCTAAAGTGGGGGCACACTTCATAAAAGCATCACCCATGGGACATATCAAGTATCTCTTTTCAGTCCATCCCATCCGCTTTTGGGCTCAGGCATGGAAATCCTCAGGGCTCCCGAGAGGGCTGCGCCCTGGCCTCCCTGGGCTGGTTAGGCTCAGGCTGCCCCAGCCCCGCTGCCCTCCTCTGAGGACCTTCAACACGGACTCGGGGCCCAGATGCTCCACAGGCTCAGGATGGCACCTGAAGCAGCCCTGGACGGGGCCCGTGCGGGGGTTCACGTTACGTCCCTGCATCTGGGTGCGTACACACGTGCATACACGAACATGTCCATGTATTCGTGCGAAGGTACACGGCAGCACCCACCATCCAGATACGTGAGCACACCTACACGTGCATACCTCTGGTTGTGCTCATAATGTCATGGCGCGGGGTGAGTGAAGGTATTTGAGTACACCCACGTGGCTGGAGCCTATGGACACGTTCCGCTTTGTGTGCAGCAGTGGGCATAGGAGTGAGTGAACGCATGGGCAAATATGTTTGTGGAGCGAGGAAGACATACCCAATACCTGAAACTCTCATCCTTGCTACTTAAGTACTTAGGGGACAACCCTGTGTCTTACCCAGTCAGGCCCCTTTATGCTCTACTCCTTCAGAAAACTGTTCTTTTTTTTTTTTTTTGGATCAGGGAGATTGGATGAGTGATGTAGACTCAGCGCTGAAGTCAGGGAGAACAGATGAGGAGGGGGGCAGTCAAGGACTGAGGTGGAGATTCCAAAGGGCACAGGGCACTCAGGCATGTACTCCTGGGGGCCCCTGCCTCGGCAGCATTCCAGGGTTAGGGAAGACTCTCTGCTTGAAACACCGGGGGAGGTTCAGGGAGAGTACTGGCTGGAGCCCAGAGGCAGCCAGCCCCCTGTCAGAACCTTGAGCATGTCCAGGGTGAGGTACTTGATTGGCCACACGGCAAGGCCAGGCCCCCACCAGCCTTGAACCCCAAGGGCAGCATCCCAGCCCCGGCTCTCAGGACAGTGTCTGGATTCTCTGCTGCCTTGGGCCGTGAAGCAACGTCTCTGGGCACTCACACACAGGGCCCCACAGATGTTAGGAATACATCTGGGTTGGGTGTCTGCTGTCTATCACAGGGACCAGCATGGGGTAGGCAGGGTTTAGGGCACTGACTGGGTCACAGGTGGCTGTGATACTGGGGGCATCCTAGAGCCTGATAACATCTACCATACTTCTGTCACCCCACTGAACTGGCGATAGGGCCACATCCTCCTATATGTCTCTTGTATCTACTTGCAGATCCTGGAGTATGCTCTGTCCCAGCCCTATTCTCAGCCCCAGACCTTGCCCCAGAGCCAGGTCCAGCCCTAAATGTGGTCCCAGCCCATTCCAATCCTAGACCCAAACCCAGCCAATGCCAAACCAAGGCCCAGACCCAGTCGGGGGCCTAGCCTTGGTGCCTGGCTCCAGTCAGGCCCAGGAACTTACCTTTCCTATACTGAGAGAAGGCATTCTGGAGGTGTTGTACCTGTCCGTGCAAGGCCTCCACCTGCCGCCTCAGAGCAGTGATGTCTGCCGAAGAGAGAGGCCGAGGGAAGGTAAGCCCAGTGTAGCCTGGGATCAGCTCAGAGCCTAGGCCTCAAGGGAAGGGTGCCCAGTTGCAGGCACATACTTGGGGTGGGCTAAGCTGCTGGGACCAGGTCCTAAGAAGCCCACATCTGCTGACATAACCGACCCCTGTTCCTCCCAGATTTCCCGTGGTTCTGCTATGAACTAAGTGTCCCACAAGCAGGTCCCTGCACCTCACAGACACAGACCGCATGACATTTGAACTCCAAATTCTGGGCATCCCATAGCACCTCTTTTTGGGGGGATAGGAATACTTCCCATCCATTGGGTTATTTGATACTCAAACTATGCTTTGAGTCGGGAAGGGGGCTATGCTTTCCCCAGTGATCAGATGGAAAAGCTGCCCAGGGTTGCCCTCCACGGAGTAAGTCTAAAACAAGAGCCTAATTCTCCTGCCTTCCTGCCTGCTAGCTTTCCTGTTTCCCACCACTCCCCATGATTAATGGGGCCGAAGTCTGAAGGATAGGCTGTCCTGATAGATAAGAGCACCACCTTCCTCCCCCTGCCCCCACCCTGTGGGAACTCCCAAATCTGGCAGATGCCACCTTACCCGGAAGCCCACTCTCTCCCTTCTCTCCTTTGTTCCCAGGAGCACCTCTGTCCCCCTTCAGTCCCGGGGGCCCTATGGCACCTGGAGGTCCCGGTGGACCCATGGCTCCAGCAGGTCCTGGGATCACAGAAGAAGAGCTGGGTGAGCTCTGTACACGTTTTCCAGCATTTTCAGCCTCCCAGTACATGGACCATCCAACTGGCCTATGGTCCCCCTTCCCCTATACAGACTGTTCCCAGAACCCAGCCATGCACCCTCTCCTTACGCTGACCGTCCCATCACCCAAAGACCCACCTCTCTGGCACCTAGACTAGCCCTGTTGCTCACGTGTCACTCTCCCTCGATGCAGACAGCTCCCAGAGCCCAGCAGTCACCCTCCTTGGCCGTAGACTCTCCCCTCCTGGTCACACCAGCTCTGACGTGATGAGTGGTGGTGGTGGAGAGATGGCCATCGGCAGCACCAGGGGGACACAAGGGAACCGGAGCCCGGCCCTAGCCCCTTCCATCACTCACCTGCTGCCCCAGCACTCCCAGGGGCTCCGTGCTCACCCGGGGCACCTCTCTCTCCTTTAACACCTGTGGGACCTTGTGTCCCCGCAGAGCCCGGCTTGCCGGCCACACCCGCTTCTCCTGAGGAAGGAATCAATTGGGACAAATGTTGCTGAGAGTGTGTTCAGTCCTGGAGTTTTTACCCACCACTCCAGGGGGAGAGAGCCAACTGGGGAGAAGGTGCCCCTTACGGGGCTTCCTCCAGGGAGGTGAACAGGAAAACGCCACCATTGTGGGAAGGAGGGGAGGAAGGGGCCACGACTTGGCCTACCCAGCACTGACCGTCTGGGCTTTTCCTGGCCCTCCGAGCTTGCTGCCTGAGGTCCCAGCCCGGACCGCCACCATACTCCTCCCCTCTCTCTCTCAGACAAGCCACATACCAACCACCTACCTTTGGGCCCGGCCTCTCCTTTAGGGCCAGGTGGGCCTTGAGGTCCTTCGTTCCCTTGCTTCCCTGATGGACCCTCTCTGCCAGCTGAACCAGGCATGCCTCGAGGTCCCGGAGGTCCTGGGGAAAAAGACCACCCTGGTCAGTGGCGCTAAACCTTGTTGGCGGGGGAACACATGAAAAGACGAGAGCGGGCGCCTGGGTGGCTCAGTTGGTTGGGCAACTGCCTTCGGCTCAGGTCATGATCCTGGAGTCACAGGATCGAGTCCCGCATCGGGCTCCCTGCTTGGCAGGGAGTCTGCTTCTCCCTCTGACCCTCCTCCCTCTCATGCTCTCTGTCTCTCATTCTCTCTTTCTCAAATAAATAAATAAATAATCTTAAAAAAAAAAAAAAAGAAAAGACGAGAGCAATGATAGAAGTGAGAGAGGCAGCCGTGGTACTTTCCAGGCTTCTCTGAGATAACCCAGTGCCACCTTCACAACAACCTTCTTCCTTCTCCCTGGGATGGGATCTGTGCATGTCTACTGGCAAATCCCAGGGACGGCAGCAGCACCTGCAGACAGCCGAACTCCATGCGCAGCTGCTCACCAGATGGTCCGGAGTCTCCCTTTGGTCCAGGCTCTCCCGCAGAGCCATTGTCCCCTTTGGGCCCAACTAGGCCAGCTGGTCCAGGCATCCCGGCTCTCCCTACAGCTCCTGGCAAACCTGTAGCAGCAGAAGAGATGGGTATAAACCTGGCCTTGGGCCTAGGAGGAGCCAGATGCCTCTAATGTCAGGCCCCTTGCATGCCTTCAAGGTTCTACTTGAAGAGACATTCCATCTCCACACTCCTTGGTCCAGTGGTGATCCAGGAAATGGGTGTCCCCATCCCCATTTTACAGGTGAGAAAACAGGCCAGCCAGAGTTGGCTGTGGATTCAAGCCAAGACCCAACCGACTTGGCTTATCCACGGTATTTACAGCCGGCAATCTGTCAGCATTTACCCTTGATCATGGACTCCTTGTTCTCGCCTTCCCAGAACCAAAGTTTCTATCAGAAATGACACTTGGCACTAATCATCAGGGAACTGCAAATCAAAACCACAATGAGATACCACCTCACACCTGTTAGAATGGTTATTATCAAAAAAGACAAGAGATAACAAGCGTTGGCCAGGATGTGGTGAAAAGGAAACCCCTGTGCACTGTTGGTGGGAATGTAAATCGGTGCAGCCACTGTGGGAAACAGAATGAAGGTTCCTCAAAAAATTAAAAGTAGAATTACTATATGATCCAGCAATTCCCCTTCTGGGTATTTATCTAAAGGAAGCAAGAACACTAATTCAAAAAGATATCTGCACCCCCATGTTCATTGTGGCATTGTTTACAGTAGCCAAGACATGGAGACGGCTTAGAGCCTAGATGTCCATTGATGAATGAGTGGATGGAGAAAATGCAGGTGTATATATGATGGAATATTCCTCAGCCATAACCAAGAACGAAATCTTGCCATTTGCAACAACATGGATGGATTTGGGGGCATTATGGTAGATGAAATTAAGTCAGACAGAGAAAGACAAATCCCATATGATCTCATTTATATGTGGAATCTAAACAGACAAGCCAACCAACAAACAAAAACAACAAACTCATAGATACAGAGAACAGATTGGTGATTGCCAGAGGTGGGCTTGGGAAGTGGGCAGAATGGCTCACGGTGGTCGAAAGATACAAATGTCCAGTTATAAAATAAGTTCTGTGGATGTCATGTAGAGCATGGCAACTAGAATTAATAATACCGTATTGTGTATGTGGAAGTTGCTCAGAGAGTAGATCTTTTTTCTTTTTCTTTTTCTTTTTTTTTTTTTTGTGAGTAAAGTGATAGACGTTTATTAAGCAAGGATACAGAAAAAAGCTCTCAGGAGTGAGACGGGTCCGCCACTGAGGGCATTTAGGGTTGGTCTTTTATAAACAGCTAACCAGGGACCTTAAATCCTTTTATCCTCTCTATATCACCATTGAGCAAGGACTAGTGATAACACCTTCAATGGCTTACTTCCTTTTTAGGGTCTGGTTATTCTTTGTTGGTCATAGGTGATTATCATAAAAAAAGACACCCACCCCACATGCTTAGGCAGGGTGGTCCGGTTTGTTCCCTTATCTCTTGTTTCCCCACACCCTGACATTTTTGGGATTTCTGTGAGCCTGATCACATAGCCCCCTATCTATCTCTCCCTACCTAGCCTCCCCTGTCCCTTAGTCATTCTTTCCCCTGGAAATAGTAACCCTAACTGCCATTAGGGAATTGGACAGTGACCACTCTGGCTGCTTCCTGCTGAACTGGGATGGCGGGCTGTGCAGCAGTTAGAATCTATCCAGGAGTCGGTCCAGAGGCCGGCGGTATGGCTCCAGGGGGTCATGACGGACAGCAAACGGGACATGCAGCAGCACATGCAAAAGGATGAACATAAAACAAGTATTAGGCCCCAAATTATGATCACATTCCTTAGATAAGATCCCCAGTTACCAATTTTGTCAAAGAGATTAGTAGATATCTTGATCTTATTTAACGGATCACAAACGTCCCCTATTAATTGGGACACCTGTAACGTTAGAACAACACATGAGGAAATCCCTCATACCCCTAGTAATACTAGGCAGTCAGTAGTGGCACCGTTCTGGAGAAGTCCCTCTCTGACTTCACTTAATTCTTGGCTGAGTACATCTAGCGCCTGGGAAGTAACATTTAGAGTCCTGCTGAGCAAGCATACTGTTTTGCTTATTTTATGTAAGTCCTGGAAGTCCCATAGTGAGTTCTGAGGCTCTTTTTACCAGGAGGGCTGTGGTATGTTGTATGTTTGGCTAAAGCCTTTGTTTGCAAGTGTACATCAATAGAGGCAGCTTCTAGGATAAATGACTATGAGATAAAACTATCAAGAAGTTCTCTTCGTAAGGGGCGCCTGGGTGGCTCAGTCATTAAGCGTCTGCCTTTGGCTCAGCCCCGCATAGGGCTCCCTGCTCCGCGGGAAGCCTGCTTCTCCCTCTCCCTCTCCCCCTGCTTGTGTTCCCTCTCTCGCTGTGTCTCTCTCTGTCAAATAAATAAATAAAATCTTAAAAAGAAAAAAGAAGAAGTTCTCTTCATTTAAGGTCTAGCCTTAACAGTATCTTAATCATAAGGAATCACCGGCAAGTGGGAGAAGACTTGTTTCAGGATATAAGGGCATCCCCAAGGACATTATCCAATTGAATCATAAAGAAAGTGGGATCATCCATTATCTCTGTAAGCCCATAGTTAATCCCATGCAGTGGGGTAAACTCTGGCTTTAAAAGAGCAATTTTTGTTATCCCAGCCACATAGAATTGATCAAGGTTCTAGTTGAGTTATGTAATCGTTGGGGAATCAAATCCTTTTTTTTTTTTTTTTTTTGCCATTTAAATAATCATATGCCCATGGGGTCCTGTTACTATCCCCACAGAATAACAAGCAAGATTGCCTATACATGAGCTATTGTGGCAATTTCTCTAAGGTTTACCTCACGTCAGAGAGTAGATCTTTTTTATATATACATATATATTTTTTAAGATTTTATTTATTTATTTGAGAGAGAGAGAGAGAGAAACAGCATGTGAGGGGAGAGAGTCAGAGGGAGAAGCAGGCTCCCTGCGGAGCCGGGAGCCCGACGTGGGACTTGACCCCAGGACTCCAGGATCATGACCTGAGCCGAAGGCAGTCGCCCAACCAACTGAGCCACCCAGGTGCCCCCAGAGAGTAGATCTTAAAAGTTCTTATCACAACAAGAAAAAAATTGTACTATGTGTGGTAACAGACGTTGACAAGACTTCTTACAGTGATCATCTCACAATTCGTGCAAATATTGAATCACTGTTATACATCAGAAACGAAGACAATGTTATATGTCAATTATACCTCAATAAAAAAAAGCAAAAGCAATGCAATATGCTCTTGAAACCATAGAAAAGAGACCAAATTGTAACCTAATGTATCCCTATGCGCAACGGGATCCTGTTTCACAAGTACGTACATGGGTGTGTAGGGCGTGCACATGCAGGACGTACTGGGAAAGACACAGAAGCATATACAGAAGTGTGACCAGCTGTTCCTTCCTAGTGACACAAGGTAATGGTAACTTTCTTGTTGTTTCTTTAGTGGTCACAAATTATTTTTGTATTGGAAAAATGATCAAGCATTTTTAGAAAGACGTGTTACCTCCAGAAGGGCTGCCTAGGCCTGCCATTACTCAAGATTTACCCCCAAAAGATTAACAGGAGCAGATGACTCTCAATGTTTAAGAGTTTTACACTCAGTTCTGTTCTTTTGGTTATTGTTTTTTTTTTTTAACTGAGGTGAAATTCATATAACATTAACCTTTTCTTTTTTTTTTTTTAAGATTTTATTTATTTATTTGACAGAGACAGCGAGAGCAGGAACACAAGCAGGGGGAGTGGGAGAGGGAGAAGCAGGCTTCCCGCCGAGCGGGGAGCCCGATGCGGGACTCGATCCCAGGATCCTGGGATCATGACCTGAGCCGAAGGCAGACGCTTAACGACTGAGCCACCCAGGCACCCCACATTAACCTTTTCAAAGCACACAGTTCAGTGGCAGTTAGCTCACTCACTCACTCACTCCTCTATTAAGTTCAAAATCATTTCATCACCCCTCAAAAAAACCATAGCCACTAAGCCATCACCCCCAATTCCCCCTCCTCCCAGCCCCTGGACGCCACTACTCTGCTTTCTGTCTCTATTTCCTATTTTGGACATTTCACATACATGGATCCCTACAACTTATGACCTTTGACGTCTGGCTTTTGTAACTTGGGGGTGACGTCCCTGAGAGCCATCCACTTCACAGTGTGTCTCAGCACTTTATTTCCTTTTATGGCTGAGTCATGTTCCACCAAATGGACAGAGCACATCTTGTTCGTCCATTCACCCATCGCCAGGCCTTTGGGCTGTTGTGAATAAAGCTGCTATAAACATTCACGTGCAAAAAGAAATGACACCTGACAGGTGGTGCTGACTTCTTCATTTACTTACTTGTTCACTAAGAAGCCATGCAATACAACCATAGGCCCGGCGCTGGGCGAGATGCAAATGTTAGCACCAGGTCCCGGTCTGCACGGGATTTGGGATAGGATTTTCAACTGTGAGGCACAGGCCATGAGTGAGGAAGACAATTCACAAGATGTCCCTCGTCCCGTCACATCATCACCCCAACCCCAGCACGCACACATGCCCAGAGCTCTCTTCCTAGAAGAAGAAATGGGACTTTAGGGTGAGGAGGATTTAGAGAGAATTGCAGAGGAAAGGGGACATGTTAGACTTAGAAAACGTGCTCCCAGGGTAGGAGCGACCAGGCCAGCCTGAGCAAGAATGAGCCGGTGGCGGGGGGCTGGTGCCTGGGATGGGTGGTTGAGAAGCTCTGTGCTGGGCATGGCGTCCTGCTTCTAGTTATGATCCTCATTGGGAATGCAATGGAAGCAGAGTGAGTTATAGGTTGGGCCCCACATCCCATGTCCAACAGGTCACACTGTGCTGGGGCAGAAATGTCCTGCCCCTAGATTGAGCCTCTCTTGGGCTCCACCCTCGCTGGGCTGGGGACAGGTAGAAGGAGCGGTAGAGGTCTCCCATCCATGGTGCACAAGCCCTGGAGGCCGGAAGAGGGGACCCAGGCAAGCACCCATGCCTCCAAAAGCACTAATTTGGGGGCGCCTGGGTGGCTCAGCCAGTTAAGCATCTGCCTTCAGCTCAGGTCATGATCCCAGGGTCCTGGTATCGAGCCCCATGTGGGGCTCCCTGCTCAGTGGAGATCCTGCTTCTCCCTCTTCCCCTCCCCCCTGCTTGTGCTCTCTCATGCTCTCTCTCTCTCAAATAAATAAATAAAATCTTAAAAAAACAAACAAACACCAATTTTGCATCCTAGTGTCCCCCAAAGGCCAGCCCTGTACCTCAGTATGGCCTGAAGTGAAGCTTTAAGGACCAGCAGTGTGGCCAGTCTTCACCGCAGTAAATCCCTCCTCTCCTTTCATTTTCCCTTCCTTTATTCCACAAGTACTCGCTGAAACTTCTACTGCGCACGAGACAGCATCTTGATGTTGGGACATGCCAGGGAAAGAAGCAGACACAAAAGCAGATCCCTTCCTCTTGGAGCTTCAACCCAACTGCATAGAAAGAGATCTTAAGAATTAAAATGTACAACCTAGGGTTTATTAGATCAGAATAAGTGCCACAGAGGAAAAATAAAGCACAGAGAGTGTCAGAAGGGATCGCAGTGTCTTCTAAGTAGGGTGGTCAGGGACAGACTCGCGGAGAAGGTGGTCTGTGAGGAAAGCCAGGAGGAAGGTGAGGAGTGACCCACAAGGGCAGCTATGGGGAGAGCAGTGACAGGGCCTCAAGTAGGTGGGGGGCTGAATGTGGTTAGGGATCAGCAAGGAGCCAGTGTGGCCAGAGGAGAAGGAGGCGAGGTCAAAGAAATAGGCAGGGGTGGAGTGTCCTTATGGGCTGCTGAGGAGTGTGTGGTTTTATTCTGAGGGAGATGCGTGCCCCTGGAGGGACGCTCTTGCTCAGTCCTTCTGGGAAGGAATCTTGGAGGTGCTGAGGAATACGGGGACTGTCCCTGGAAATACAGCCCCCAAAACAGGATGGGGTCTTATGGACCATCCATGATATGCCTGAGGCATTACCATAGTGACCCGACTCCACCCTCCACCTCTGCTCAAGGCTCTCTTCTCTCTGGCCTATCTGGAACCCTGTGCGTCAGCATCTGCAGGGGACATTGTCATAAGTCCAGACTCTAGCCCCAGCCAGACTTCCTTGGGTCGGGATTCTGAGGTGCTCCAAGCTCTCTAGGAAATTCTCAGACCCATAATGGTTGAACAACTCATGTGCCTGCAATCCAGGAGCCAGAGTGCAGCTTGGTTCCTGGGCCCAACTGTGTATGGTTCTTTCTCCAAGCACCAACCCAAGGTATGTGCATGTGCATGGGTTGGGGGGGAGGCATCTGCACAAAAGAGGGGGGCTCAGCCACACTCGATGCTGCAGGGTCACAGGGCGACTGTAGGAAAAGACACCCCTGGGATTTAATTCAGGGCCCCTCTGAGAGTTGGAGAGATCGGGGATTCTCCAAGATGTGGACACCCTGAATACCACCCTTCTTCTGAGTTCCCTTCCAGGTGGCCTTCCCCAAGCCCCAGGCCATTCACGTTGGGAGCCACTTTCTGTCTGTAAAGGATGGACAGATAGATACTCGCTTGTGCCTTACCCTACAAAGCCTGGAGATGTTACCCATTCTTTCCAGCTTAAATGTTGTTAGTTTCCTTCCTTCCTCCCCAACCAAAATGCAGTGCCTGCAGATCCCTTGTCTTAGTTGTTGGTTCACTGAATTCTGACGCCTTGCCACTGAGACTCAGATAATTCCCTTAATAATCAGTACCTTTGGGAACCTCAGGGGAATTCACCTGATTGGACCAGCAGGAACATGCACCTTCATCTTGACAACTTAACAAAAAAGTAAAACCTTGGCTCAGTTATTCGTCACTGTGTGGTCGATATTATTCCCATTTATAGATGAGCAAACAGACTCGGGGACACTGGCTTGTCCCAGGGTAGGTCTCTGCTGTGGAGATGGAGCTAGCTGTCTGGCACAGATCTGTCTGATGCACAAGCCCGTGTCTTTTCCCCTCCACACTGGGTGTCATTTGGCCTTTCTGCGTCACCATGTTCTCACCTGCCAAATGTGAGTCATATGTTGTTTCTTGTGAAACATTTGGTAGGGTTAAATGAATTACTCAGTGATGCCCAAGCACAAGGCTAGGAGAAAGAAATGTGAGCTCCCTTTCATTCTCTCCGTAATGTATTAGGGTAAATCCTTTTGATCAGACCTGAGTCTGGGGCCACTGAGCCTCCTTCTTTCCCATTCTTCATGCAGTATTAAAAATATTTATCTCCCCGCACAGACACCATTTAATCTGGAGGACCAACTGTTAAGTCCCTGGAGCTGGGTTCTGGAGAACCACAAATTCCATGTCCCCACTATTTCCTCATTCTTGGGGTGGGAGGAATCAGAAGAATCCGGGGGAGGAGTCAGGGCAACTGGTAATGGAGGAAGGCACCTGGGGGCTCAGAACAGCTGGTCATTTTTCAAATGGTAAAACAGCATTTCAGAAGGACCGAATGTCTCAGGGAAACCCACCCCCTGAGGAGGAAGAAGTCCACCTCTGAGCCTTCTACAGCAGAACAACCAGCATTTCTGGATTGGTTACAATTCCAATGCCCACCCCATTCCACCAGGACGAGCCCATGGTCCCAGCTCTACCTGGATCCCCCTTCTCGCCCCGGGGGCCCTCTCTTCCATCCCGTCCATCACGACCGGGCAGGCCATTCTCCACGGGGTTACACATGATCAGGGTGCAGGTGCTGGCCGCTGCTCTCTGGGAATAGGTCTTCATTTCTGCTCCCAGTGACCTCAGGGGCTGTGTGAGCAGGATCAGCATGGAGAGAGGGAGGAGAAGCATGGCCTAGGCAGATGACAGAAAGAGAAAGGACATGCTCTTGGTCCTAGGACATGGGTTAGGGCTTGGCCTGACTCCTGAAGGTCAGGAGAAGCACCTCTCCACAACCCCCCTCCCTCCTGTGGGGCTGAGAGCAGCAGGGCTCCCAAAAGAGTGGAGGGACCAGGTGGGCATATGGTCTGGCCTGGGAGAGCACGAGTTACCCAGATGGAACCCCTGACATGAGTTGACAGCAGTATCCACCTACTTTCAGATGCCCCGTGTTGTCCTTTCTTGTGTCTTCCCTGGGTACTGCTATCAGCACCAGGGCTAGGATGTAGAATTCCTCACTGAAGCCATGAAGTCATGATTCCTCACTGAAGTCATGATTCGTGAAGCCATGAATCAGGAAGGATTCACTGGGTAGTTCTGGAAAGGACCTTTCCCCACCGGACCTCCTTCTCCCTGCCTGTATTATTAAGGTGGGTGGCTTAGCTCCGACAAGGCAATCCCGTTCCCTCTCACTTGCTGCCTTGGATGGACTAGCACTCGTGTCGTCTGCAGTGCTATTCTGAAAAGGAGTCAGAGTCCTGGATGCTTAGTGATGTCTGTCCTGAGCACAGGATGGGTATGTGGTTGCATGTTTTCCAGCTGATTAGCCATCCCTGGACTAGACACTGTCTCCGTAAGGAAATTCCCACAGAGAATCCAGGTGAAAGTCCTCAGAGATATGAAGTTAGTAGCTGGAGAGCCCCTGGGACACGTAGTATTCTGCTCCAACAACCTAAGAGCACTTAAAAGAAAGGCCTCAGGGCGGAAGGGGACGTGTGAGATGGGTTCGGTCAGGGGAAGGCTAGTTTGGGGATAAGAAAGAGCAGGTGTCCAGTAGGGCATCCAGTTACCAACTGCCCGGGACTTAAGGACTAAGTGACACCAGGGCCGGTACAGGGCCTGAGTCACCTCCAATATTGGGCGTCTTTCCTCTCTCAGAGAGAAATTGTAAAGTTATGAGCATGGAAAGAGCTTGTGGGAGTTGCAGAGGCTAGGAACAAAGCCTGGGGGACATGTGCAAAGGAGGAGGGGGTCACCAGGCCTTCACCGGACTTGTGGCAAAAGCTCGATCATGAGCACCCAAGGACCCAGGCCAGAGCAAGGGCATTGTCCACTTGTTGGCAGCTATCTCAACTCTGGGGCCCTGCACGCCAAATCTGGGGAAGAACAAAAGGCAACAGGCATTCTGCCCAGCAGCTCAAGATGCCATAGAAGGCCCCACAGTCCACTGTAGCAGGAAGTGGCCTCGAAGAGAGCTAACTCACAGGTTTTCAGACCTACGGTTCAGATGAGGCGTTTCAGCTGGGGCTACAGAGGGAGTGCGCAGAGCCGCAGCCCCCTCAACCCACAGTGTTCGCGCCAAGCTTCCAGATTCAGATTTTATTGAGAAAAATGACTCCCCTGAAAATTAGTGACCTAGTCCAGTAAGTCTATTTTTTAAAGGAAACATTTGACCGAATGTCTCAGGGAAATCCACCCCCTGAGGAGGAAGAAGTCCACCTCTGAGCCTGCCACAGCTGTGGAAGGCTCAGAGGTGGACTTCTTCACCCATGAGAAAAGTATGAATGTCCATGTCCCACAGGCAGCTGGTATGTGGATGAGCTTAGAACCCAGACCCGTGAAAGCCTGGTCTGTTTCTCCTCTACCAGCCTTCTTTCTGAAGAAATGGGGAATGGAGAGGAACTACGAGAGAAGTTGAAATTGCATTTTCCACTGGGGCTTCCAGACAATGGTGTCTGGGGTCTGGGTGGGTGCCATCCAAGTGATCCACCCTCCCCCAGCCCAGAGGGCATAGGGAGCAGTGAGGGGCAGAAGAGCACTCCTCATTACCCCACTCTGCCCCCTACCCATCAACCTCCTAGACCAGAATAGCTACCCAGATCCTGCCTTCACAGGACCAGTAGGATAAAGCAGCCATATGGGTAGAGAGATATTCACCAGGCATTGGGAAAACAAAATGAGGGCAAAGGACAGAAACACTCACAGTTGCTTCTTCTGGGACTCCAGGATCTCCAGTCCAACTAGGCTTTCCTTGGCAGGCACTAGCTATTTATGCCTACCTTGTAACTTGAGCCGCCCAGCCCTGTTCTTCTAAGAGCTCTTTCCAGGAAGTGGGGCAATTTCTTCTTTGTTGACTTACTCTCACCCCCACCTGTGTTCTGGAAACCTGCCACTGATATTCATATCACTACACACATATCGCCCTAGAGTTTATAGAACTCTCAGTCTGTGATCTCACCGGTACCCCCCTGAAGCCCTGTGAGTTAAATGGCATCATCAGTGTCTGTATCTTATAGATGTCCAAAAATCTGAGCTCCAGAGAAGACCGGCAAGTTGCACAATGATCTACCCCTATTGCAAATGCAACCTACATCTGCGGATTCCAAGATCCAGGACCTGCTGTGCCCACTTCTCTCCCCCCTTCGCCTCAACATCACTGCCCAGATATTGGGAAAGAGCTGGGAGCTGCTCGGCATATCCGGGCAGAGGTGGGGCAAGTGGAGAAGCTGTGGAGGCTGTAGCCTGTGGGAGCAGTGGCTGGGGGAACCGCCACCTGGCGGGGTCACTCTTTTATTTCCTGCTTTAGATCTCAGAGAGACCTCCACTTGCCTTTTATGGGATGGACTTCCCTTAACCTCCTTGCCCTCACCTCTTATCTTCTCAGCTGAAGTTTGCCCTGTGCATTACTCAGGTGACTAGTTTGGACCCCTGAGCTGCTGATACACTGTGGCAGCCATCCCCAAGGAGAATCTAACTTCCAACTACTGTAAGACAGTTGCCCACCCTCTTGCCTTTGCTATCAAAGGTAATCTCTGTTTGCTTCTACATTCTTGTGGCTTTATCTCTTGCATCGATTCTCTGCCTAGTTCCACATACCGGCAGCCCCATGTCTCCAAGCTTCTCTTTTGGCCACTCCACTGGTGGTGCCAATTTGTTCCTGGATTTTGATGCTCCTTGTGGCATCCTCTTGTAGTATTGTAGAATCTATAATGCCTCAATTCATAGGGAAAGTCTTCCGTTTCCCATACGGCAATTTTTTTTTGAAGCAGGATCCATAGTGGAGCCACCTGGGCCCCAAATGACAGAGTTCTTTCATCATTAACACACAGCCCTCCCCATTCTAGGATGTTCATGTTTCTCCTAGAGATCTAGGTCAGCATGGAATTCCATTTCTCTCCCCAAATTTGGAAGTTTTCCATCATTATTTCCTTAAATAGACTTTCTTGCCCTATCTCTCTTCTCCTTCTGGGATTCCTCCAATGCATATATTATTTCTTTTGATGATGTCCCATAAATCATAGAGGCTTACTTCACTTTTTTTTTTTTTTCCTTCTCTGACTGGATAATTTCAAAAGATCCACCTTCAAGTTCACTGATTTATTCTTCTGCTTGGTCAAGTTTTTTGTTGAATCTCTCTTGAATTTTTCAGATCAGCCATTGTATTCTTCAGCTCTAGGATTTGGTTATTGTTGTTATTTTGATCTGACTGCAAATCAAGGGCAACAAAAGCAAAAATAAACAATTGGGATTACCTCAAACTAAAAAGCTTCAGCATAGCGAAAGAAATGATCAACAAAACTAAAAGACAACCGGGGAGCCTGTGTGGCTCAGTCATTAAGTGTCTGCCTTCGGCTCAGGTCATGATCCCAGGGTCCTGGGATCGAGCCCCGCATCAGGCTGCCTGCTTCACGGGGATCCTGCTTCTCCCTCTCCCACTTCCCCTGCATTCCCTCTCTCGCTATGTCTCTCTCTGTCAAATAAATGAATAAAATCTTAAAAAAAACAACAACTAAAAGACAACCTACTGAATAGGAAAGGATATTTGCATATGATGTATCTGATAAGAGGTTAATATCCAAAATAAATAAATAACTCATACAACTCAATAAAAAAAAAACCAACAATCCAATTAAAAAATGGGCAGAGGATCTGAATAGACATTTTTCCAAAGATGAAGTACAGATGACCAACAAGCACATGAAAAGATGCTCAACATCACTAATCATTAGGGAAATGCATATCAAAACCACAATGAGATACCACCTCACACCGGTCAGAATGGCTAAAATTAACAAGTCGGGAAACAACAGATGTTGGTGAGGATGCAGAGAAAGAGGAACCCTCTTATGCTGTTGGTGGGAATGCAAGCTGGTGCAGCCACTCTAGAAAACAGTATGGAAGTTCCTCAAAAGGTTGAAAATAGATCTATCCTATGACCCAGCAATTGCACTACTGGGTATTTACCCCAAAAATACAAATGGAGCTATCCAAAGGGGACACCTGCACCCTAATGTTTATAGCATCAATGTCCACAATAGCCAAACTATGGAAAGAGCCCAGATGTCCACTGACAGATGAATGGATAAAGATGTGGTATATATATACAATGGAATATTATGCAGACATCATAAAAATGAAATCTTGCCATTTGCAACAACATGGATGGAACTAGAGGGTATTATGCTAAGCAAAATAAGTCAATCAGAGAAAGACAATTATCATATGATCTCGCTGATATGTGAAATTTAAGAAACAAAACAGGATCATAGGGGAAGAGAGGAAAAAATAAAACAAGATGAAATCAGAGAGAAAGACAAACCATAAGAGACTCTTAAGCATAGGAAACAAACTGAGGGTGGCTGGAGGGAAGGTGAGTGGGGAGGATGTGATAGCTGGATGACGGGCATTAAGGAGGGCACGTGATGTAATGAGCACTGGATGTTATATGCAACTGATGAATCACTGACATCTACCTCTGAAACCAATAATATATGTTAATTGAATTTAAGTTTAAAAAAAAAAAAAACAGAAACAAACACACAAAAAGCATCAAAAAAGAATTTATTAATATTTTTCAAAGAGGAAATGGACCCTAAAAGAGAATAAAAGTACTCAATTATTAATGACCGCAAATACTTATTCTCTGGAACTCTGTGTTTTCTCATTGTTGAAACAGGAGAATTGGTTTCTTGTCTTACAGCAACATGTAACTTCCTCAGAAGTGAAAACCTCATGGGATGCCTGGGTGGCTCAGATGGTTGAGCGTCTGCCTTCGGCTCAGGTCATGATCCCAGGGTCCTGGGATCAAGTCCCGCATCGGGCTCTCTGCTCCTTGGGAGCCTGCTTCTCCCTCTGCCTCTCTCTCTCTTTCTGTCTCTCATGAATAAATAAATAAAAATCTTAAAAAAAAAAAAAAGAAAGAAAACCTCATGTAACCCTAAGTCTTAAGAAGTTTAGTAATTCATATTTACCCCAAAGATACAAAAGTAGGGATCCGAAAGGGTACGTGCACCCTGATGTTTATAGCAGCAATGTCCACAATAGCCAAACTGTGGAAAGAGCCAAGATGTCCATCAACAGATGAATGGATAAAGAAGATGTGGTATATATATACAATGGAATATTATGCAGCCATCAAAAGGAATGAGATCTTGCCATTTGCAATGACATGGATGGAACTGGAGGGTATTATGTTGAGTGAAATAAGTCAAACAGGGAAAGACATGTATCATATGATCTCACTGATATGAGGAATTCTTAATTGCAGGAAACAAACTGAGGGTTGCTGGAGTGGGGGGTGGGGTGGGAGGGATGGGGTGACTGGGTGATAGACACTGGGGAGGGTATGTGCTCTGGTAAGCGCTGTGAATTGTGCAAGACTGTTGAATCTCAGATCTGTATCTCTGAAACAAATAATGCAATATATGTTAAGAAAAAAAAAAAAAGAAGAAGAAGGTAGCGGGAGGGGAAGAATGAAGTGGGGAAAATCGGAGGGGTAGATGAACCATGAGAGATGATGGACTCTGAAAAACAAACTGAGGGTTCTAGAGGGGAGGGGGGTGGGAGGATGGGTTAGCCTGGTGGTGGGTATTGAGGAGGGCACATTCTGCATGGAGCACTGGGTGTTATGCACAAACAATGAATCATGGAACACTTCATCTAGAACTAATGATGTAATGTATGGGGATTAACATAAGAATAAAAAAAAAAGAAGTTTAGTAATTCATCTTCAGGGTTTGCACAAGTAATCTATTTTCTGGAATTATTTTGTTACTTTACTGTTTATTTTATTACTTATGTTTAATGGGTACAGGTGTATAATTTATCTCCTTATGTAGATTACAGTTTCAGTGATAGAGTAGAGACGAAGAGTATAGTCAGTTGTCAAGTCCTGGCAATACTATTCAGCCAACTTAATCTCTATAAGCCTAGATTTCTGCATCTGTAATGTGAACTTAAAAATTATGGTCAGTTAAGCGTTTGCCTTCAGCTCAGGTCATGATCTCTGGGTCCTGGGATGGAGCCCCGTGCGCCAAGCTCCCTGCTCAGCGGGGTGTCTGCTTCTCTCTCTCTCCCTCTGCCCCTCCCGCCTACTCATGCTCTCTCTCTCTCTCTCAAATAAATAAAATCTTTAAAAAAAATTATGCCTTCTTCTTGACATAATAAATATAAGTCAAAATCTGGCAATATAAAAACACTAAATCAATTTTAAATAACAACAACAACAGTAATAATAATTTTTTTTAAAAGTCCACGTGCAGGGCGCCTGGGTGGCTCAGTTGGTTAAGCAACTGCCTTCGGCTCAGGTCATGATCCTGGAGTCCCGGGATCGAGTCCCGCATCGGGCTCCCTGCTCGGCAGGGAGTCTGCTTCTCCCTCTGACCCTCCTCCCTCTCATGCTCTCTGTCTCTCATTCTCTCTGTCTCAAATAAATAAATAAAATCTTTAAAAAAAAAAAAAAAAAAGTCCACGTGCAACTCTGTAAGTGAACATCACTCCCTTACATCCAAAAAATACTTAATTCCAAAAGAAAACAGCATTCTGAGATGCCTCTACAAATTATGGTATCATATTAAAAGAGTCAGATGGGGCACCGGGGTGGCTCAGATCGTTAAGCGTCTGCCTTCGGCTCAGGTCATGATCCCAGGGTCCTGGGATCGAGTCCCGCATCGGGCTCCCTGCTCCTTGGGAGCCTGCTTCTCCCTCTGCCTCTCTCTCTCTCTCTGTCTCTCATGAATAAATAAATAAAATCTTTAAAAAAAAAAAAGAGTCAGATGGGTGAGAATATTATCTGTGGTCTTCTTCTGATATGTGTCGATTAAGGAAATGTAAACATATACCATGAGTGACAGCGAATTCCCTGAAACCCCAGTGCAAGTTTGGAAAGGAACAAAATTCCAATGATCACCTTACTCAAAAACATCTTTTGTGTCTTTGTTAGAATTAGAAACAATGCCAGGTGCCTCGGTGGCTCAGTTGGTTAAGCGACTGCCTTCGGCTCAGGTCATGACCTAGAGTCCCAGGATCAAGTCCCGCATCGGGCTCCCTGCTCAGCAGGGAGTCTGCTTCTCCCTCTGACCCTCCTCCCTCTCATGCTCTCTGTCTCTCATTCTCTCTCTCTCAAATAAATAAATAAAATCTTTAAAAAAAAAAAAAGAATTAGAAACAATGCCTAAGGAGGCCCACAAACACCAAGAAGTAGAATTAGAAATCAGTTTATAAAATCGGGGTTCCTGGGTGGCTCAGTCGTTAAGCATCTGCCTTCGGCTCAGGTCATGATCCCAGGGTCCTGGGATCGAGCCCCATGTCGGGCTCCCTGCTCTGCAGGAAGCCTGCTTCTCCCTCTCCCACTCCCCCTGCTTGTGTTCCTGTTCTCGCTCTCTCTCTCTCTGTCAAATAAATAAATAAAATCTTAAAAAAAAATAGAAGAAATCAGTTGATAAAATCAATTGGTACACAGAAAATAAAATAACAGTGGAAAATTCTACCAGGGGCAAAAGAAAATACTACCCCAGATCTTGAAACACTATATGGAACATAGTGGAACATTCTTTTTGGCATTTTTGAGATTTACTACAGAGACAGATTATAAAATAGAAAGAATTATATTCTGTAAGTATCACACAATTTCACTTGCTTCCTCAAGAAAGTAGGCTACACAACGATGTGGATGGAACTGCAGGGTATTATGTTGAGTGAAATAAGTCAAACAGAGAAAGACATGTATCATATGATCTCACTGATATGAGGAATTCTTAATCGCAGGAAACAAACTGAGTGTTGTTGGAGTGGGGGGTGGGGTGGGAGGGATGGGGTGACTGAGTGATAGACACTGGGGAGGGTATGTGCTCTGGTAAGCGCTGTGAATTGTGCAAGACTGTTGAATCTCAGATCTGTACCTCTGAAACAAATAATGCAATATATGTTAAGAAAAAAAAGAAGAAGAAGAAGAAGAAGGTAGCGGGAGGGGAAGAATGAAGTGGGGGAAATCGGAGGGGTAGACAACCATGAGAGACGATGGACTCTGAAAAACAAACTGAGGGTTCTAGAGGGGAGGGGGGTGGGAGGATGGGTTAACCTGGTGGTGGGTATTGAGGAGGGCACATTCTGCATGGAGCACTGGGTGTTATGTACAAACAATGAATCATGGAACACTTCATCTAGAACTAATGATGTAATGTATGGGGATTAACATAAGAATAAAAATAAATAAATAAATAATAAAAAAAGAAATTAGTTTAAAAAAAAAAGAAAGTAGGCTATAGACGGGCGCCTGGGTGGCTGAGTTGGCTGGGCGACTGTCTTCGGCTCAGGTCATGATCCTGGAGTCTCAGGAGAGGGAGAGGGAGAAGCAGACTCCCTGCCGAGTCAGAAGTCCAATGTGGGGCTTGATCCCAGGACCCTGGGATCATGACCAGAGCTAAAGGCAGACACTTAACCATCTGAGCCACCCAGGCGCCCCCTTCTGTTTATTTTAAGATAAGAAAATTGTCCTCCAACTTTTAAGATTGCTTTCAAGATTTTTATTAATCATTTAGTAACAATTAACTTGATTTCATCTGGAATTTATTAGTGTATATATACAAATATGTATATACACATATATAATACATTTATATGTATTATATATGTATATATGTGTGTGTATACATGCATATAACATATCCCACACCAAATCCAATAAAGTTATGCAACAGAAAACAAAAAAGCAGGACACACAGTGAGAGATAATATTTGCCATGTATACGACTGAAAATATGTTATTTGTGTCTCTTACATACGTCAGTATGTAAAGACTTAAAAACCATAAGAGAAAGACAGGGAACCCAAAAGACACTTGGACAATTTATGGAACAATAATTCACAGAAGGGGATACCCAATGGTTAGGTAGCCTTTGAAAATACACTCAACTTCACTAACAATTACAAAAATACATATCAGAGGACCAGGAAGATACTGTACTTCACCATGATGCTGACAAAAATATCAAACAGATCATCTCAAGGGCTGGTGAAGACGTGGGAAAATAGAAACTGCCAGACACTATTGGTGGTATGGTAAAGAAGTATGTTAATTCTAGAGTATAATTCGGAAATATTATTGAATTGAACATGTATATGCCCTCTGACACTTCAGTTTTATGCCTGAATATAAACTCAGTACAGACAGCTTTACGGGGAGACATACAAAAGTATTCACCAATTAAGATATAGGTGAACATAGGGGCACCTGGGTGGCTCAGTTAGTTAAGCGACTACCTTCGGCTCAGGTCATGATCCCAGGGTCCTGGGATCGAGTCCTGCATCGGGCTCCACCTGCTTTGCCGGGAGCCTGCTTCTCCCTCTCCCTCTGCTGCTCCCCCTGCTTATGATCTCTCTCTGTGTCAAATAAATAAATAAAATCTTAAAAAAAAAAAAAAGATACAGGTGAATATAAAAGTGAGTGATGCAAATGAAAAAAATATAACACAGAAGTTACTAAGAATCATTTAGATTTAAATCATTAACATGCAGAGATCTGAAAAAATAGCCCTGGGTGACAAGATCAGAATCAGAACAGAACATCACACAACAATTCATGCATATTAAGTACAAAGCTGTAAATGACTATGCGAGAGAGAAGAGGATTTGGGGAATGAATTTGAGGGAACTGACTGTGTATTGACATGTACATGTACACACACATTCCTAGAGTCCTGGACTGATGAAGGCAGTGTGCTTGAAAGGAGGCACATAAGGGGTGCCTGGCTGGCTCAGTTGGTAGAGCATATGACTCTTGATCTTGGGGTTGTGAGTTCGAGCCCCATGCTGGGTGTAGAGCTTATTTAAAAATAAAATCTTAAAAAACAAAAAAGAGGGGTGCCTGCGTGGCTCAGTGGGTTAAGCATCGGGCTCCCTGCTCAGCGGGAAGCCTGCTTCTCCCTCTCCCTCTGCTCCTCCTCACCCCATTCTCTCTCTCTCTCAAATAAATAAATTCTTTAAAAAATCTTTAAAAAAAAAAAAAGAAAGGAGGTATATGATGATGAACCCAATTAATACAAAGGAGACAGACAGGCAGACAGAGACACTGAACATGTCCCCTACACCTACCTAGTACTGAGCTATTCAATAAAATATAATGCGAATTATACATAATTTTTAATTTTACACTAGAAACATGAAAAAAGGAGACAAATGAAATAAACATATGTTTTATTTGACTCAATATATCCAAAATACCATTTTAGCATATAATAAATACGTTTTACATTCTTTTTTTTATACTAAGTCTTCAAAATTCAGTGTGCATTTTACACTTAGAGCACATCTTAGTTGGATTTGCCACATTTCAAGTCCTCACTGGCTAGTAGGTAAAGGCTACTGTACTGCACAGCACAGATTATAAAGGATATTCTTTCTTTTCTTTCCTAATTATTTATGCAAATTTACTGTGTGCAAATTGCTTACATTTCCTCTGATCTGCTCTTTAATGAGCTACTTCTTTCTTTCTTTTTTTTTTGTAGGAAAAAATAGTTTATGAAATTCCTTTTTTGTTGTTGTTGAGCTACTCTTTTCCATTGAATAGTTGAGTTTTTAATTAACCATTATTATACAGACTTATTTATTGTTGCTTAAATACAGCTAAATATCTGGCAAGGTACCAGATATTTCTTTTTAATTTTTTAAAATAGTAATTCTCACATTTTCATTGTACTTTAAAAGCTTTAAGAACAATATTAACATACCTTGTTAAGTGGTGGCTGGATTTGAACCCAAACCCATCTGATAACAAAGCCAGTGAATTTGAAATTCTGGGTAACCTTATAATGTGATTATTAGATTTGCCTACCTGAAAAAGAAAAGAACAATATTGTCAATTTCATCTCAAAGGTACAATAATTTCAATGGTAGCAGTAATTCACTAAATCCCCAATACAATCTATAGAATATAGCTTTATTTAGAATTTAGAATGTTATTAATATAAATTTCTATGGCACTACAGATATTCTTTTATGGAATAGAAACATTTTTTGTTAGAGTGATGGAATATTTAATGAGAAGAATAAGAAAAGCATAAGAAGAGGAAAATAAACTAGATGAAATAATATAATGTAAAAAGAAAATGTTCTGTGTTAGACTTTTCTAGTCTTCTTGAGGACTTTTGGCCTATCTTTTCCCTACCATTTATCACACTACTAAAATTATCTTTTTTTTCTGCTTCTACTAGCAGTTGAGCTCCATATATTGAAGATCTGCTTCTGAGCTAATAGAGCTATGATTATCTCATAGGAGGTATTTTTTAAACTACCTGTCAACACAATAAGAAAATATACAAGTGATCATTTAAAATAATATTTAAGAATGAATATTGATAGGGGCGCCTGGGTGGCTCAGTCAGTTAAACAGCCGACTCTTGATTTTGGCTCAGGTCATGATCTCAGGGTCCTGGGATCAAGCCCTGGATCAGACTCCAAGGTCAGTGGGGAGTCTGCTTGAGATTCTCTCACTCCCTCTGCCCCTCCCCTCTGTTTGCCCTGGCTCACGTGCTCTCTCTCTCTCTCACTAAAATAAATAAACAAATCTATTTTTAAAAGTATGAATATTGATAGCAGGTGAGAAGTCAAATTATAATGGAGAAAAAATAAGAGAGTAAAGAATATGAAATATATAGGGGAGAATACAGGTAAAGAAGATAAGGTGAAGGGGGTTTGTGAGATAAGATAAAACAAAGACTCTCTAGGGAAACAAGTTTATTGAATTGAAGAAAATAAGAGGGGATAAAGTGATCAAAAGAGAGCAGTTGAGGCGGTTGGGTGGCTCAGTTGGTTAAGTGTCTGCCTTCGACTGAGGTCATGATCCTGAGGTCCTGGGATGGAGCCCCATGTCGGGCTCCCTGCTCCACAGGGAGCCTGCTTCTCCCTCTCCCTCTCCCTCTGCCTGCTGTCCCCCTCCTTGTTTGCTCTCTCTCTCTCAAATAAATAAATAAATATATATATATATATATATACTACCATTTATATATATATTATATATATATATATATATTAGGGCTCCATCTCAGGACTCCAAGATCATGACCTGAGCTGAATGAAGGCAGACACTCAACCGACTGAGCCACCCAGGCACCCCTAGCCCATACTTTTTCAATTGAACTTTCTTGCACTGGTGTCAAACTCTATGAACCATAGATGTGTGGGTTTATTTCTAGACTCAAAATTCTATTCAGTTGATTTATATGTTTAGAACTGTGTAAGGACCACACTGTCTTGATTAACATGGCTTTGTAGTAGGTTTTGAAACTGGGAAGTGTAAGTCCTCCAACTTCGTGCTTCTTTTTCAAGATTGTTTTGGCTACTCTGGATTCCTTGCATTTCCAAATGAATCTTAGGGTCAACTTGTCAGTTTCTGCCAAAAAAGGCAATCACAATATTGGTACAGAATGCCTTGAATCTGTAGATTTCTTTTGGGAGTATTGCCATCTTGGCAATATGACGTCTTCCATTACATGGACAAAGGATGCTTCTTCGTTTATTTATAGCTTTTATATTTTTTTGATAATGTTTTATAGTTTTCATTGTGCCAGTTAAATCTATTCCTAAGTATTTTCTATATGACTGCATATAGATTTGTTTTCTTAATTCCATTTTGCACTGTTCATTGCTCATGTGTAGAAATACAACAGATTTTAAATTTCTGGATAAAACCCCTGGGGTGACAAAAGACCAGGATGCAGGACTGCTTAGCAAGAGCAGAAACAGAAAATCCAAAGTCTTTCTTGCTAAGAACCTGCCTTTCCCAGCTAACAGTGGGACGATGTTTATATTTCCGACACTAGGAAGCCCAAAACCTGTTATTATGGGTTCCTAATCTAAGCATTTTTTTGCAGAAAATGTGAAAAATATGCATAATTGTTTACCCTCTCAAGGAGATCTGTTGCTGAACTGCATTATGACTGGTGGGTTTTTACCTTGACCCTAAGCTGAGGGTTGTCCTGCCCCTGGGTCTGATAGTCTCCTCAGCCCCACTCAGATCTCAGTCATCTGTCTCAATCTGTGCCTTTCAAACCAAATCTAAATGGAAAGGAATGTTAGTCATGTAACTCAGTCTATATCACTCCAAACATCAGTCCAATTGAACAAAACCGGTTTGGCATCTGCTGGTGGGATACTATCCGTACGAGATAGGCAATGTGTTATTTTAGGAATGATATTATCATCTCAAATATTAGCATGAAATTCAGGACAGCACTCAATCTGAACTCAAATTATCGTATCTTCTATGGTCATTCTCATGGTATGCTAAGTAAATTTCCCTGATTCAAGACACGATTAGGTCTCCCAAAGCAAATCTCTCCCTAAACAATTACCTACCTGTCTGTTTCTTGCTCTCTGGCTCTCTTTCTCTCTGATAGCGAAATACCAGGTATTCCCACATGAAGCACTTTCATTACGGGGGTTTGAGTAAATCCTGTCTCCCCTACTGAGAACAGATAACATAAAGAGATAAGAAAAATGTTTTCTCTCCAGCGTCCTCAGAAACTGAGGTCATTACAGCTTATGGTTAATCTGAGAGTATATATTGCATACAAAAACCTGAACTCATTGACCTCTAAAAAGACATTTTTACTTCTCTTCACCAGTTTAAATACTATTTCACCTGGTAAAATTATGTATCTTTATAGCTGTCTCTTTAATAACTAAAAGAAATCCAGCATAGTTTCATTTTCACATCAATACTTTAACTCAAAATAATTCAGTATATATTACTTTAAATACTCTTGTTATGAATCATGTTTGAAACATTGACTAAAAAAAGACTAGCCTATGAATTGGGAATTTTCATGAATTCTTACTCCATGGTTTTCTCAAAATTATGTCAATTACTGTCGTGTTGTATATAATCACTAAAGACACAATATCATTATCGTACTGATACAATTACCTAAACAATTACCTACCTGTATTCTATAATCTCAAAGTGTGATTTCATTATCTCCTGGGTGGGGGGGACCTGAGCCAGTACATTATCCTTCCCCCATCAGTGAATACACACAGTAATATTTCCACTGTCAGTAAAAATTATAAACAGAATTCTTGATTTTTGTGTGTTATTTTTCCATTATATGACAGGAAAAAAAACATCTTGGCAAAATACTTGACAGAAGAGAATTGCTCGAAACTGTTTCACCTAGCTTTCTAGTTACCTTAACTCTGAGGGAAAATGAAATAGAGAAATGGAGTTGCTCGTGTTTTATATTTAATTTTATTAAAATGGGTCTTTATTCCAAAGTACTATCTTTTGTTATTTTGACATTTAAATTTTTTCGTGATACTTACTTTTTTCATTTAGTTTTATGAATTTTCCTAGTTTCTATTGCTTCGTATTTTGTTTGCATATAATATTGTGGATTTTCTGTAAGCTCTTGCTTTGTGTACTTAGATTATTGATTATCATCCTTTCCAAAATGTATATTTGTACTGATATGTCCATATTAGCAGGGCTTAATCTGTATCCCTAAAGTAAAAATATATAGTCATTATTAGATGTGCAGATTTTCAACCTATATATTTACCAAATTTCTTTTAGGAACATAGATTATTTTTAAATTGGAAAAAACATATTAAAAATAAAAAGTTCTATCACGGTCCAAGGCTCAGCTTAAATTATGTTTTCTGGAAACACTCCAGTGAGTGTGACAAGCGTTTCAAAGATGTGGCCATTAACATGACAAGTTCCTGTAACTGTCAGATCTGGTCACTGGACCTCAGCCCTTGGGTTTCTTTGCGAACTCAGTCTGTCTTACTTTAGAGTTACTTAAGTGCTCACCTGCTGTCTGCAGCTCATCCTCCCGAAGGGGACCAGAGGGACAGGGACAAAGTCTCTTTTTTGGTCCTATTTTTTTCTAGGGCCGGGCACAGTGAATGTTTCCTGTATTTGTTGAATGTGATCAATCAGATCATCCATAAAATAAGAAATTCTAGTTGGCTTCAGCAGATCAAGGCCAGGGGAGCTCATACTCTAAGATAGAAAGCTGCCAAGATTAGGCTCAAGACCTCTGCTTCTCACCATGGTCCCTAAGAGGGGGCTCAGCCAGCCTCTGGGCACCCACACCAGCAATGGGCCTGCGCTGGCTCGCTGCTCCTTGTACACGCTTGCCATCCTCCTCGGGCTCCTGGCCAGGCCCTCTCCTCGCACCTCCAGCGCCTTCACACCTACTCTCTGTGCCGGAAAGGTCTGTCCCCTTCCAGCTGGCCACCTCCTGGGTACCTGGAAAGTTTCAACTCTGTAATAGACGGGCTTGGTCCCTCCCAACAGCACATTCTGCTTTTCCTTCTTGCCCTTTCCCACAATTGTCACTCTGGATCTGTGTGAACATTTGCTTTATGCTCCTCTTTCTTGCTTCATTGGAATCTCCAGAAAGTCCGTCTTGATTATGGCTGGTTCCAGCATCTGGCACAGAGTGGAGAGAACAGAGCTGACTCACTGACACGTGGATAGGCTGCATGTCAGCATGACTGGGACTCTTGTGGAAGGGGTTACCTCGATGCTGCCACCTTCCCAGAACCCCCTCCAGATGCTGGGAAGACAGGTGTGCACCTCATTCTGCTTCCTCCACTTGAGACATGGTCTTATTTCCAGGCAGCTCTTCTGTCTCTACGGGGAGCCTGGCACCTCCCAGGAAAAGCTTCACTGGGTAAGCCAGGCCCCTCTCTTGGCCTCAGTGTCCTCAGCTTTGGTCAATATCAAAGGACAATCGTAAGTTACAAAGCAGAGCCTAGTAGAAATGATATCATTTTGGTGCCTCCAGACCGGAAAGTGGCAGCCAGGCCCACCTGGGTGGCCCTCCTTTGGACCTCAGGTTGGCAGCGAGCAGGGTTAAAGCCCCAAATTCTTCTGCAGTGAGAAAGGAAGCCAACCCCCGGCCTCCCAATTAACTAAAAGCAAATGATTATCCAAGACAACTGGGTGAGACTGATTCAATCAGTGGATGGTCTTAAGAGCAAAGCTGAGAATTCCCCAAAGAAGAAATTCCCAAAATGGAGAACAGCTTCAGCTCTTGCCTGTGTTTCCAGAGATCCTTCCCTACAGACTTCATTGCCCCGTTTCAACTAAAGTAAAATTTCCACGTATTTTGGAAGGACATAAAATACACTTTCTAAGTGAAATCTTCCAAGAGGCTTGCCATTCTCTCGGGTTTGAAGCTTAATGGGGTACCCATAGGACAAGATTCATCACATCAGAGATCGTGGGGAAGATGTTTGCCCAAAGTACTCACGTGTTGCACCAAAAGAAACTGAAGGGGACCCAGTGTACTAAAGAGACAAAGATTCAGAATGTTTCCTACATGGGAAGAAGAGAGTGGGTGGGCCAAATGTTTCTCTGCCCTTGCGTGTTATTAGTACCTTAGGAAAAAGGATTAAAAAGATAAAGACCTCCCTGGATTTGCTTTTCCATATCTACAGCTATTTATTAAATGGAGACCAATCAATCCAGTCTTGGGGCCTGATGGAAGGTGCAGCACTTTTGATTCACTGAATAAAGAGACATTGCGGATTTGTCCATCATCAGTGAGGGGTGAGATATTCCAACCCTACCAGCAGAAGGACATTAGATGCCAAATCTTTCAAGAAAACTGCACAAGATTTCCCACTGGCACTGTCAGGCTAGTAACTGCATTTCTGGCATATTTTTATTAAAGATAAGAAAGAGAGAGGTCTCAGTTTAACTTACATCATTAGGTCTACACCCAAGGGTAGGGACCAAAGTATTAGCTATTCACAGAAGAAACACCAGGGCCCAGATCAAAGAACAGTATTTTCCCAGGAGTTCAGATATCCTTTATGTACAAGGGAATGTCCCTGTAACATGCCAAATCACTACTTAGGAATTTTCTTGAAGGGGAGTTGAAGGGTGGGACCTCCATCTGTTAAAACAACAGCATGAACTAGAATGCTCCAGGGCTCATACCATGAAGGGCATATCAGCCATGGCTCATCAGGGAGGCTTCACCATGAACCAGGTCAGAGCCATGACAGGGCAGGCATCCAGATCCTCTCTGGACACAGATCTTTAAGAATGAACCATCATATGGGGCACCTGGGTGGCTCAGTCGGAAGAGTGTGTGACTCTCGATCTCGGGGTTGTGAGTTTGAGCCCCACGCTGAGTGTAGAGATTACTTAAATTAAAAACTTTAAAAAAAATCATAGTTTAATAAAGCCTTGATGGAAGATTACACAAACATTCACAGGGAATGGACCAGCAACTCTGTGGTACACAATGGCCACATGGAAGCATCCAGGTCTTTTTAAGTTCCTTGTGCTCCAACTTATCCTCTGTAATGTGCGCAGAGCTCATGTATGCTCTTCTATCGAAAGCAGATGTGTGTCGTTTTCCAGCTGAGACCATTTTCAGTGAGAGAGACAGTGCCCCAAGGAGGTCAGGGTGTTGTCCCAAGGGGCAATTTTATCCATCAAAAAAAGAATTTCCCAATGCTTTTTGCTAAATCTTTTCCATGTGAAATACTTATTTTACAACTTGAACTTGAATCCTTATTATAGAATAGAATGTACTACAAAGAAATTAATACAAACTTTGCACAAATCAAGTTTGCTCCACTATTCTTTCTTTCCATTTGTCTCTGTTTAGGCAATGATAAAACTGTGACTTTAAAAAAAAATTATAGAACAGGGGCACCTGAGTGGCTCCGTGGGTTAAGCATCTGCCTTCGGCTCAGGTCATGATGTCAGGGTCCTGGGATCAAGTCCTGCATCGGGCTCTCTGCTCCGCGGTAAGTCTACTTCTCCCTCTCCCTCTGCCCTCCCCTGTCCCCCACTTAAACCTACTCTCTCTCTCTCTCAAATAAAATAAAGTCTTTTAAAAAAAATAGAAATTGTAGAATGGACATGCAAATAGGCAGATACTCCTCATGGGCCTTTTTCTTGGGGTATACCTCAAAGACTTGTGTTGGTTTCTCCTATGACCGAGGAAATGAACAGCAGATCTGTAAGTGCCATTTCAACCACACTGTTGTGACTGACGTGCTACCAAGGCATGAAGTGAATGAAGAAGGGGATCCAATGGCGTACTTGTAAGTTGACAGAAATACCTGTGGTACTTCCCATAGGAATTCCTTGTGACCACATCTTAGCCGAGCCAGTAACACACACTTTAAGAGGTTCAATACTTTCTTCACCTGAACACTTGGCATACAGCAACCAGCCACCTGACCTTCACCTGTTCCGCGGCCAGAAGGGGTCTCAGTGCACAGAGGCCATTAAGGAGAGTTGCTGCGGCGACCAGGGACTATCCAAAGCCCTGCAGCAGGCTCCCCTCTGCCGCTGGCCAGCCACCTGCCACCCTCCTGTTCCTCTCCAACCTCGGTTCCCCGCTGGAGCTGTTTGGGGAACAACCAGCCAGCCTCAAATCCTGACCTCGGACCTGCACAAAGTCCCGACTGCTTGGGCCGGGAGTGAGTCCCAACTCTCCCACCCAACGGAAAGGATGCTCTGACCTTCTTCCCACCAAGATCTGACTAGATCGCTAACCGATAAATCCCAATTTGCGCCCCAGAGGCAAAACAGTGGCTTCTTGCACCTAAGGCTTGCCCCACTTCAACAGGCGTTCACAGGAGGCGCCCGACAACTCAAGGGACCTGGACCTGACCCAGAACTTGACACTTCTGGTCCCCAGTTCTCAGGCGCAGCAGTCAGAGAGTGACAAGACTCCCTTGTGGAGTCCCCATGCTACACTCCACACGCCAGCTGGGTGTAATGTTCTTGCGGAAGCTCCAGCCTAGACTCCCACCCCAAACTTGCACCAGCTCCTGGTTGGACGCCGCAGTCGCACGCACGCACTCAGGTAGAGTCTGAGAGCGACAGCGGGGACCTCAGCGGAGCAGGTGCCTTCTGACGGCCCTGCGGGGAGCGGGGCTCCTCAGGGCCAGTCCACAGGGACATCAACCCACCCAAACCTGACTCCTAGCACTGTCCTTGGCCTGCGGAAATCCCATCCACAGGGAAATACAGGACCCATACATACTACCTGGGTCTTTCCAAACCTATGACAAAGAAAAAAATAGAAAGTATAAATATTAATTGTAAAATGCAAAATGCATTACTACATATGCTCTAGGCATAAAGGGGATGTTTCCAATGACTTTAGGGCAATTAGATTTGAGAATTCAGGTGAGATGGATATATTTAGGGAAAAACTCAACTTGCCCAAAACAGCTCAAGGAGAAATGGTTGTCCTATAATCACTTAAAAACAGCATTAGTCCAAACTCTTCCTATAAAGAAAACATCAGACCAAACTGATTCATTAGGACATTCATTTAATGAATAAATTTTTACCTAAGATTTTAGATACTAGTAAGACTTGGCATACATAATTTATTCCAAAGCTATCTTAACATGATCTAAACCCCTAAACATAGTGTCAATAAAGAAAAATATTACAGGCCTTATTGATGCCATGATTAGCAACTAAAAAAAAAATATTAACAATTCTAATCCAGAAATACATAAGGATACCTCATGACCTAACTGGGTTATTCCAAGAACACAAAACATTCTGTTAATATAAGAAAAACCTATCTAAATCACTACATGAGCAGGTTACAGGATTAGAAATTGTATTATGGTAATTAATGAAAAAAGGGAATTAAAATTTTCAAAATCTGTAGAAGAGGAGGAAATAAACTGAGCTAATCAGAAGTAAATGGACTCCTTTGGCAGAAATTGATAATACATAATATCATACTGAATGTGAAATGGGAAATATAGACAATGATGCCACCCTTGCTATTATAACTCAGTAATATAGGCTATGCTTCATAATGTAAAAGGTATTTTCTTTTCCTACTTGCCCTAATGCAACTTTCCATAATTCAGTGAACGTAAACCTAGTCCATGTTTTTGTTTTTTACTGCATATGTATGTGCATCGAAGAATAATCAATGTTATTTATTGCTGAAGCTCTTATTTTTATAAATGTCATACTATAAATACTGATTTTTCACTGAACATTGCATACCAGAACTCTCAACTATATAGTTCTAGTCTATTTTGAATTATGCAGGATTATTACCTTACATGAGATTTATTTGGGAGCTCTGTTGTATAAGTACATGCAAGTTTCTTTAAAGGATACATCCGGTAGCAGGGGTGCCAAATATCCACAACTTCAATAGGAATATCAACTAGAAATATTTCCTAGTGGCTGTGCAGAGTGACTAAGCAAATCATACTCATTGCACTTGCTATTTCCCCACCTACTCTCAATCTTATTTGTAGTAACAGATGGGAGATATTTGCAAAATGAAGTAGATCTATATGTCATACTGCCTTGGGAAGATGTGGGAGACACGCTTTATTCTGTAATTAGCAGGACACGATTTGGGTTAAAAATCTAAAGTATGTAAAACACATTATACAGTGTAGGAAAAAGCATACCAGACTGACAGAAAATGCTCCAAAATGCTTGAGAAATGATTCTGTATCCTAAAGCTCAAAATTAGGAAAATCATTTCAAAGCTGGACATTCAGACACCAGGCTATTCCTCAAAAACTCTGGTTAACAACATGGCATTTAGATGCTCAACTGGGTACTCTCAGATCTTGTGACATCTTGCTGTCCAAGAGCCTCTTTCTTTTGAAGCCCAAACTGCTATTCATTGACAGCTGTCTTCTCCATGTGTTTGTTGGTTTTACGCTCCAGACTCTAATCCAGCTTTTCTCCAAAGCACCATGAACTGCACAGCCAAGGGCCTGAGCCCTGGGGAATACTGCTGCCCTACCAGGAGGGATCATCCGCTCATGGAGCTTTCCTGAAGACAGCATTTATGCACAGGCTCTAGAGAGGCCTTTGCCTTGGGCTGCTGTGTGGATGACTGCGGGATGATGACCTATGGTTGTTTTTTTCTGAAGCTTAGAACCATTTTCTGGAGCCACATTCTTCGTCCTAGCGGTGGACCTTTGCAGACCCCTCATCCCAAAGCTGCTGCATTCTCTGGCTCACCCTGTGTTAGCAGAAACCTGACCACTACTAGTTTGAAAACACCCGCCCTGCTGTTGTGACTTAAGGGAGGAGCGCACCTGCTGCCCTAAATGCCCAGGATTCAGGTGCATGAGCAGCTGATCCTGGAACACATTTTGTCTTGATCCTTCTGAAGCCGAGGTTGCTGTGGAGGACATCAAGTAGCCATTCTGCTGCTGTCCTTGATACAGTGAATAAGGACAGTAGGCCTGCTGCCGCTGCAGCCTCTCCCCCTGCTGACTATAAACTTGCTGCAGAATGAAGGCCCTCGCATTCCAGCTCTGCCTGGTCTCAGGCCCATACTTCTCGAAGTACTGCACGGAAGTCGAAGGATGAAGATAGATCGCTGATTCGTAGCTGTAAGATGAATAGTTGGCATACAGTCTATTCCCCATGTCACCCTGATACTCCGAAGCATAGCTCTGTTCCTTTTTAATGCCTAGGACCCCAGTGTCCCCTGAGCCATCCTGTTGATTGGGAACCCATTGTGTCTCAGGAGAGAAATAGCCCACTCCTCCTGGAAGAGCCTCCAGGGTAGAGGAGCAGGTCTGCTCAGGGGCCCAGATGGGAGATTCTGCCTGGGGGTTCCGGAGGCTTCCACGTGAATGACCCTGGATAGGGAACGCATGCAGTTTCCTAGCTGCAAATATTCTCTGTCTCTCTTTCAGTGGCAGGCGGGCTCTTTTGTTCTGGAACCAGTTCTAAGGAGAAAAGAGACTCATGATTGATCAAGTTGGCTTATTTGGCATCATTCCACAACACAGTTCCATAACGTGGGAGAGAATATAGTTAAGCTTTGTCATTACTTTTACTCAAGCTGCCACACCAGTATGAACTCGTGACTCAATGTATTCTAAATTATCTTTTGAAATTTGTTTTCAAAGGCTACACATAAGAGCCTGACTCATAACTTGACTGCATATTTTATGTGACCGTAAGTATTCTACTTAGCACCTCCAGTCTCCCGGTTCTTTTCTCCCTAAAATGAAGACAGTTATACATGCCAACCATAATCCCTGGGACTTTGGGGGAGGTGGAAATGATACAATGCTTTCTTAGATAATCCATTCTAATAAGCCATGGTTTCTGTAGGTCAGTCATGCAGCATGGGTAATAGTGTTTGAGTGGGGGTCCTTTTGCCCATTTGCTCACTCCTGGAACCCCCTCTGTCTCCAAGCTCAGGAATGCTTTAGGCCATTAGTAGCGCTGAAGCTAGAAGGATCTCTGATCCACTCGTGATGATTGCTTAAAACAAAACTCTTAGGCACAATGAACCTGACACCTCCAAATACTCATTCTTACAACTGTCCAACATAGATAATTTTACAGAAAGCAGAGTTGCGAGAGTCAGTTTGTCAGAGGTTATAGGGCCGGTTAGAAGATCATCTCATGAGGACTCAACTGAAAAACAAGCTCACTTTCTCTAGTGTAACAACAGCCTCCTAGGATCCTCCCCCAAGCTGTGCTCACTTCCTGATCACATCATAGGCATTTTCTCTAAGCACATGCATCCTCAAGTCAACTCTATTTGACCACTCAATTCTTTCCTGGTTATAACCTTGTTCAGATTTTCTACTTATTTGTATGGAATCATTGATTTGTATTTTCCTTACAATGTTTCCAGTTCATGAAACTTTTACAATAGAACATCATTAGTTCCATAGTATTTGCCTATACTTTTACCCTCCAAACCAACCTAGATCTTCCTGTTGTCAAGCAACCAACAAATCAAGTGATTTATGGACAATAACATAAGAGAAATGATAATTTTCTTAACTGTGTGTATAAAAAAATATTGCAATTCTAAAATTTCATACAGCTGATGATTCACCAATCATTTCCAAAATCATAGCTGAGATCCCCTGAACAAGGTATCAGTTCATGATGGGGCTCATGGCTGGCTCAGTCAGATGAGCATGTGACTCTTGATGTCAGAGTCATGAGTTAGCCCCATGTTGGGTGTAGAGCTTATTTAAATAAATAAAACTTAAAAAAAGATATTGGTTCGGGGCGCCTGGGTGGCTCAGTTGGTTAAGCAACTGCCTTCGGCTCAGGTCATGATCCTGGAGTCCCGGGATCGAGTCCCGCATCGGGCTCCCTGCTCAGCGGGGAGTCTGCTTCTCCCTCTGACCTTCCTCCCTCTCATGCTCTCTGTCTCTCATTCTCTCTCTCTCAAATAAATAAATAAAATCTTTAAAAAAAAAAAAGATATTGGTTCATGCAACAATTCGTTGTGAAGCACCCACTAAAGCTGTGAGGTATTATGCCAAGTGGGGGGTGGGGGGCACTATCAAGACAAGTCCTTTCTCCTGTACTTCAGACCCATGTACCCAACTGTTTACTTCCTATCTCCTCCTGGAGGTATAATTGGCAAACCAAACATCGTTGTGTCCAAAATGAAACTCTAGTGCCTCTGTCTGGCATAAAACCTCCATTCCCAGGTCTTCTCTATCTTAAAGGCAACTTCAATCTTCCATTTGCTTAAGCCAACATTTTGGAGCCTTCTTTATTGCATACGCAATGAGATAGAATGCAGAAATCTCTCAGCAGGGCGCCTGGGTGGCTCAGTTGGTTAAGCGACTGCCTTCGGCTCAGGTCATGATCCTGGAGTCCCGGGATCGAGTCCCGCATCGGGCTCCCTGCTCGGCGGGGAGTCTGCTTCTCCCTCTGACCCTCCTCCCTCTCATGCTCTCTGTCTCTCATTCTCTCTCTCAAATAAATAAATAAAATCTTAAAAAAAAAAAAAAGAAATCTCTCAGCAAATGATCAGCCCCACCTTGAAAATAACACAAGTCTTTCCAGCTGTCTGTACTTCCACAACCAGTGGCCTGGTCCAAACCATCATTGTCCCGATTCTAGATAACTGCAGTATGTTCTTAACTGGTCTCTGCTTCCAGACTTTCCTCACAAGCATCAGATTTTTCCAGGAAACACAGAACATATTCATACCCACATTGAGATGAGTAAGAAAAGTGACCCAGATGTCAACACTTTGTCCCATGACATGCTATTAAAGTTTTTCTTAATTCCTTTACATTCTCTATAGTCTACAAAAGATGTAGCAAAGCTTTGAATATTTCACTTACATCAATCGCATATATTTGACAACAGAGTCTTTCAGCCAGTTTTTTTCGAGTGATAAAATCAGGGTAAGGAGTATCTTCAAATATGTGATTAAGTAGGCACAATTCATCCTTAGTAAATTTACGTCTGGGTTTTCCAATTACTCTTCTCCCTCTTGTTTCTTTTACTTTGTTATGACCATCTTCATTTGGAGATCCTAAAAAACCTGTAAATGGAAAAGCAAAAGCACTGGGGAATACTGATAGTATCTAGAGGAAAAATAAAAAGACAGTTCACTGGCTAACCATTCATAAAATAAAATTTTTATAAAGTAAAGCCCTGGGGCACCTGGGTGGCTCAGTTGTTAAGCATCTGCCTTTGGCTCTAGTCATGATCCCAGGGTCCTGGGATCAGCTTCAGCGGGAAGCCTGCTTCTCCCTCTCCCACTCCCTCTGCTTGTTTTTCCTCTCTCGCTGTGTCTCTCTCTGTCAAATATATAAAATCTTAAAAAAAAAAAAAAAAAAAAGTAAAGCCCTACCTCATTCCTATTTGTAAGATTACTAATGGGTTAAAGGCCTATCTTTAAAATTATGAGAAAATGAGATTTATGAGCCAGGACATGGAAGGATTTCTTTAGCCTAACAAAGAGTCATACACTACAGGGGAAAAGACAGATAAGAAAATGTTCAGCCTCATTAGTAATTGAAGAAATACAAAATAAGCCAGCTCACACCCATGTGATAACCCACAATATAGATGTATGGGGGTAGGGTGGGGGAAGGACAACAAAGATTAAAGAAGGTAGGAAATCTGCATCCATGTTGGTACACTTTGTTGAAAACTGTTCTAAGAGATAAGGAGGACCTTATATAATGATAAAGGGTCAGTTCACCAAGGATATAAAACAATTTTAAATATTTATGAACCAAACCTCAGAGCTTCCAAATATATGTAGTGAACACTGACAAATACTGAAGGAAGAAACAGGAAATACAATAATAACAGACTGCAATGTCCTAGTTTCAATAATGGATAAAAACAACCAAACAAAAGATCAATAAGGAAATAAGGGACTTAAACAACACTATAAGCTAGTCAGACATAATAAACAGATACAGAACACTAACAGCAGAACGTACGTTCTTCTCAAGTGCACCAGAAGCATTCTCTGGACTACATGTTAGACCACAAAGTAAGTCTTAAATTAAAGAATACTGAAATCATACTCCTCCCCACCCCCAATCATAATGGAATGAAACTAGAAATCAATAGCAGACGGTAAACTGGAAAATCCACAAATCTGAAAATTAATCAACACTGAAACCACCACTGGGTTAAAGAAGTCACAGTGAAATTAGAAAATACCTTAAGACAAATGAAAAACATAACACCAAAATTTATGGGATGCAATGATAGCATTGCTAAAAGAGAATTTTATAGCTCTAAACAAGCACATTTAAAAAGATCTGAAATCAACAATCTAACTTTATACCTCAAGGGACTAGAAGAACTAAGTCCAAACTCAGAAGATAAAGGATCTAATGAAGATAAAAGCAGAGATTAAAAAAATTGAAAAGCAACAAAACAGTTGTTTTTTTGAAAGGATCAACAAAATTGATAAATCTTTGCCTAGATTAACTAAGAAAAAAATAAAATCAGAAATGAGGCCACTACAATGTCATAAACATAAAAATGATTACAAGAGAATACCATGAACAAATGTACACCAACAAATTGGATAACCTAGATGACATGGATAAACTCTGGAAATCACACAACCTACCAAGACTGAAAAACATTGCTGAGACAATTAAAGAAGATGTAACAAATAAATAGATATATCTATGTTCATGGATTGGAAAACTAAATACTGGTAGAATGTCTATACTACCCAAAGTGATTTTTTTTTTAAGATTTTATTTACTTACTTGACAGAACGAGTACATGAGAGAGCACCAGCAGGGGGAGCAACAGGCAGAGGGAGAGGGAGAGGGAGAAGCAGGCTCCCAGCTGAGCAGGGAGCCCGATGCGGGGCTGGATGCCAGAACCCTGGGAATCATGACCTGAGCTGAAGGCAGACGCTTAACGGACTGAACCACCCAGGCGCCCCTACCCAAAGTGATTTACAGATTCAGTACAACCCCTATCAAAATTCCAATAGCATTTTTTGTGGAAATAGAAAAATTCAGCCTAAAATTCATTTGGAATCTCAGGAGATCCTGAAGAGCCAAAACAACCTGGAAAAAGAGCAATTTGGAGATCTCACACCTTCTGATTTCAAAACTTACAAAACTACAGTAATCGAATAAGTGTGGGTGTTGGCATAAAGACAGAAAGGTAGACCAGTGGAATCGAATAGAGAGCCCAAAATAAACCTCACATATATGGTCAAATGATTCTTGACAAGGGTCCAGACCATTCAAGGGGAAGGGATAGTCTTTTCAACAAATGGGGTTGGAAAATTGGATATCCACATGCAAAAAAATGAACTTGGACCCTTACCTTACATCATATACAAAAACTCAAACAGATCAAAATCTCAACAGAACTAAAAAATAAAAAACTCCTAGAAGAAAATGGGGGCAAAATCTCATGACATTGGATTTGGCAATCCTTTCCTGGGATATCAAAAACACAGGCGACAAGAGGGGAAAAAAAAATCAGACTACATCAAAAATTTAAATTATGTATCGAAAGACACAGTCAACAAACTGAAAAGGCAACCTAAGGAATGGGAGAAAATATCTGCATATCATATCTAATAAAGGGTTAATATCCAGAATATATAAAGAACTCCTACAACTCAAGATTAAAACAAACGGGATTTAAATGGGCAAAGGACTTGAATAAATATTTCTCCAAAGATACACAAATGGCTACAAGCATATGAAAAAATGTTTAATTTTACTAATTATTAGGGAAACACAAATCAAACCCTTAAAAGAAAACTTCCATCATAGTTTGTCTCTGCCCAACATGTGTCCTTTATTTTTTTTTTTAAGGATTTATTTATTTAAGAGAGAGAGCGCACGCAGGGGGTAGGGCAGAGGAAGAGGGAGACAAGCAGACTCCCCACTGAGCAGGGAGCCCAAGGCGGGGCTGGTTCCCAGGACTCTTTGAGACCATGACCTGAGCCAAAATCAAGAGCCAGAGGCTTAACCCACTGAGCCACCCTGGCGCCCCCAATATGTGTCCTTTAAACAGTTGAGCATCGTCTCTACTTTCTACCAGCCCCAGGTTTCTGCTTCTGACTTCCTGACCTCACCAGAAAGTTCCTTTTTTCTTCCTTCTCACCTTGTTTCTCCTTTCCCAGGTGAAGACACGGCACACGTATCAAGAGCAGGGCTAATTCTCAGAGAAGCCATTGGCATTTGGGGTCAGTGCTTTCTGAAAAACTCTCATACACTCGTACATGGACTCACTGTCTCCCACCAAGGTTGACAGTAGCTCCCTCAGTCAGAAAGATAACAGAAAACTGCCCCCACACATTTCCAAATATTGGCTCTAGGGACTCCAGCCCTTCCTAAATGCTGCCGGATGAGTTAACAGACCTCTTTTGAGTCTCCATTTCTCCACCTAACAGGGTCTAAGAGGATCTATAGCATGGAGCCATGAAAAAAAATGAATGAGTAAATCCCAGCTCATACTAAGAACACAGTAACTGTTGGCTCTTACCCCTTTTCTCCCAGAAACTCATAGAGACTATAGGGGAACGGTGACCATGTTGCGTTCCAGACCACCCATAACCCAGAGCCAAAGATGATAGCTAACTGGATCCAGGAGAGGGAGGAAGGCCACAACAGAGCATTCTGGAGGCTGATTCCTAGCCCTGGGTCTCCATCCATAGCAACACAGCAATGTCAAAGACCCAGGCTTCCCTAACCTGGTCTGAAATAATCCCAAAATGACCTACAAAGAACTACAGATTGCTTAGAGAGAAAAATTACCCTGGAATTGCCAAATCCAACCTTCTTCATTAAGAGCCCCTCCCTACTTTGCAAGTGAAGAGACAGATTCAGAGTCAGTCTGCAGGGAAGGAATTGCCCAGCGAGAACAGCTCGCTCACAACCTGCATATCACACTCAGATACTTCCACTTGTGGGAGTGAAGATTAGATTAGCTGCTACAGGGGAAAAAAAAAAAAATCCAGTGGACAAGGCAGGTCTTGAAAACACTAACAATGGTAATTTTCTTCCTGTTTACCATAAGTGTTTCCTCAGAGAATATTAAGAAAGGAGGGCAGTACGGAGTGACCCCCTACACGAAGTGGAAGCTAATGAACACCCAGCAATGTTGTTAATCTCATCTGTGCTGAGCCCAATCCTACAAATCAATAAAAAGGGCCTGAAGGGAATTAGGGAAAGAAGCCCCCATTTTTTGTTTTGTTTTTGTTTTTTGTAAAATCCATCTCTCTGGGCCAAAACTTTCCTATTTTTGTGTGACCATGAGCATATCATTTCACCCCTCAAGACAGTGTTCCCCCAAGAATTATTTGCTCCCCGTGTCATAATTCCTATTTACGGTGCTAGGGAAGTTATTATTACACACCTTTTACCTTGGGAAGTAACAGAAGTTGGAAGACAGTAAGTGCGTTGCCCAAGGGCATGAGCAAAAAGAGGCAGAAGCTGAAGGTCAAATCTAGCCTTCACGCCAGACACACAGTGCGGTTCCTTAACTCCCAGGGCCTCAGATGAGGAAGGAGGCGGATGAATTCCCACAACATTAACCCCATGCAAGTTGGCCTGAGCCCAAAGGACAACTTCCTTCATGGGAAACAAAGTAGTTGAGCTCTGGAAGTTTTATTTAAATCTTTGATCCTTGGCTGGGAGTAAGAGGCTGGTCCAAAGTAAAAGGAAGCACTGTATTTAAAAACCTCTACCTTCCCCCACAAACTTCAATATATACCACTTTCCTACCCATTGCCCTTGAGAAGTGTCAAAGTTCTCCAGCTTGAGGGCTTCTTCGGAGGTTCAGGGGAGCACACCTATTTGTATACACTTCACGGAAGAAGGAAGGGTCCTCCTCTATCGGGGAAGGTTGACCTCTTTTGAATGCACAGCTTAAGGAGAAACGCACATGGAGTGGGGACACACACCTAGCCAACCAGATCAGCCAAGAATCAACCCTGGTGTCAACGGGGTGAGAGATGTCACGGCCAGATCACCCTCACATCCACAGATCTCCCTCTTGAACCACTGGTTGTGAACAGACTCCAAGTTCTGTAGGGTTTGGGAACACACAACACTAACAAGGGAGCAAGAGAGCACTCTGTTCACGGCAAAATGGCACTCAGGGTCTTTGCTTAGGGAGACCAGCTGGAGATGGCCAAGATGGGGGGAAAGGGGGTTGGTAGATCTGGTTTGAGGTTTTACTACATCCCCTATCCCCTCCCACTCACCATCAATCTATATAAAGACTTCCCGGCATCTCTGAAAAGCAAATGTGCACATTTATTAAAAATAAAAACCCAGTGGGACACCCGGGTGGCTCAGTCGGTTAAGCGTCTGCCTTCGGCTCAGGTCATTATCTCGGGGTCCTGGGATCGAGTTCCGCATCGGGCTCCCTGATCCATGGGGAGCCTGCTTCTCCCTCTCCCTCTGCCCCTCTCCCTCTGCCTGCTGCTCCCCCTGCTTGTGCATGCACTCACTTGCTCGCCGGCAAATAAATAAAATAATAATAATAATAATAAAAAGTGAAAAAAATAATAGAAACTCAGTAAAAGTTGCAAGCAAACAGACATTCTTTTGTATCATCTCAGACCCTTAGGATCAGGGCTCTGGAGTCCACCTACCTGTGCTCTGAGGCTGATGGCCCATGGGGCAGTGCTGAAGGCTACGGTCCTCCCAGGCCATACTCTGCATCTTTGGCTGCTCTCCGGACGCTGGGCTGAAGGCCATTTCTAGAGCAATTTCACAGAGGGCTTCACATCCTCAAGGCACACTGCTGCTGGGCCACCATTGCTTGGGGATCACTCTGATGCAGAGTTTTGCCACTGAGACAGGGATGGTGATGGGACCAGTGGACTCCTGGGTCCACCAATCCGTAGTTGAGTGGCCTCTGACAGATGACTCACATCTCACTCACTAGCGTACCACCCAAAAGACACAAGGCACAGCTGAACAGACCACAGAGCCTTCTTGCTTCACTTAAGGGTTCATCTAGAAAAAGAAATCAAAAGTCAAGATCCCCTGTATTTTCTGAATCTACTTTCTCAAAGAACGGGAGTGTCAAGTCTCTTCCATATCACAAGCTTGCGAAGTTCCAAATGATTTCTGAACTTCACAGAACATCGAATCCTTTGTGAAGTAGGAAAAACTAAAATCCCAGGGCCACTTCCATTCTTCCAGGCTAGCTCTTTTGGTTTGGGAAATTTTTTTAAAACTTTGTATCCGTTAACTTGTTGCCATCCATGAAAATTAAGAGAGAGAAGAGTATGATGACCCCGGCAATCCCACCGCTCAACTCTGCTGTCCAGCAACACGGCCCATCTTATTTCATGAAGCCACCCGTTCCACTCATCTCAACACCCCCTCCAAATTCTGAAGTGAATCCTACACATATTGTTTCACCCCAAAACACTTCCGTATATCTAAAATATAAGAAATCTTTTTCTAAGGCCAGTTCCTTATTGTCTGTTATTTATTAAGGTTGGGTCTACTTTTTCTAAATCCCACCCCCAAGTTTTATTGGGATATAATTGACAAGAAATCCCTTTTATGTAACCAAAGGTGCATTTTTAAATTACCCGAGCCTCTCTGAAAGTCCTACTGCCCAAATCTAGTGTACAGCAACCAGTCACATATGCGACCTGAGCTGTCCCCAGCCCCTAGGCCTGCACTTTTCAAAAAATGAAAGCTCAAAGCCCTACAAAACACTAGAACATCAAGTAGGCTGCCTCCCCCCCACAGCAACTCACCCTTAGGAGCCTCCTTGAGCCTCCAGCCCAGAGTCCTTCCGAGTGATAAAGCGACGAGCGTCCGAGCAGCCGTAATATACCCCCGAGGTGCCCACCCTAGACCCACCTTACACAGAGCCCTGGATCGCCCCGCCCCAGACACGCCTCTTGATCACATCACCTTTTCAAAACCTAATCTCCATTCTTTAAAGCACCACTGAAGCTAATTTTATTTAATCCCCATAATACCCTGACAAAATAGGTATTATTTTTTCCCCACTTAGACTTGAGGACATTGGGGGCAAAGAGGTTCAGACCACAGAGTGAGCCTCTGGCAGGAGCAGTCTGACCTCTGACCTCATGTTTGTCACCATCACCCGATAATGTGACAGGCTGCTGACCACCGGCGGACGGTAGCTTCCTATGGTTCACTGATGACCCACAGTGCTTGATATGTCCTTGACGAAGCCCTACTGGGTGAGACTGGAGACAGGAGAGACCAGAGATTAATACTGAATAAGGATGATGGGCATTAGATCATTGGCTAATTCCTCTTATCCCTTAGACAGTCCTTTTTTTTTTAGAATGATTTTTTTTTTTAAGATTTTATTTATTGATTTGACAAAGAGAGACACAGCGAGAGAGGGAACATAAGCAGAGGGAGTGGGAGAGGGAGAAGCGGGCTTCCCGCTGAGCAGGGAGCCCTATGTGGGGCTCGATCCCAGGACCCTGGGATCGTGACCTGAGCCGAAGACAGACGCTGAACAACTGAGCCACCCAGACGCCCCCCGCCCTTAGACAATCCTTTGATATAACTGAAACACCCATTTTACAGATGAGGAAACTGCAGGTCACTGGCATTTTCTTTCTTTTTTTTTTTTTTTAAAGATTTTATTTATTTATTTGAGAGAGAGACTGAGATAGAGAGAGCATGAGAGGGGGGAGGGTCAGAGGGAGAAGCAGACTCCCCGCTGAGCAGGGAGCCCGATGCGGGACTCGATCCCGGGACTCCAGGATCATGACCTGAGCCGAAGGCAGTCGCTTAACCATCTGAGCCACCCAGGTGCCCCTCACTGGCATTTTCTACACAACTGTAGGACTTTCCCAAATGTGTGGGAGAAAGTTTTTTTTTTTAATGCTCCAGGTGTGGAAAACACAACATCTATTTGACAGCTGTTTCAGATTATTTTGTCAGAATTCAGAGGGGTCCACATGTTCCCCCATCTATTTAACCAAACTGCTACAAATCTATGTGGCAGGCCCAAAGCACAGATTTTTCATACATTAACTTAAATTGTAGCAGCCCAATGGGGATAGATACTACTTATACCCAATATACATATGAGGACACTGAAGCACAGAGAGGTCAAACTCTAAAAACAGGAAAATGCCTAGAGAAACATAAAGTAGATGAAAGTAAGGGTTTTAACTGGACAAGTTAAGAGGCATCTGGTTGGCTCAGTCAGTAGAACATGTGACTCTTGACCTCAGGGTCATGAGTTCAAGCCTCACGCTCGGCAGTTCGGCATAGAACTTAGTTAAAAAAAAAAAATTGCTTGGTATTGACTGGGCAAGTTAATGGCTGAAGTGGAACAGGAGCCCAATGTTCCTGACTTGATCCCAGTGTAGATCATGCGTCACCAACCAAAGGGAAGAAAAAGCATGAGGACGCACAGACTCGAAGGGCAGATGAAATCATGGGAGGTCACGTCAGTGAGTTATTGCTGTAGATGGGTCGTCTGCTGGCTGCTGGGGTCAGAGGCATTGACAGTTGCGCCAGTCTGTTGGGGCAGTAAGCAGGTGCTCTGAGGTAGTTGAGGGGAATATCTGGGAAGCAGGAAGGGTTGGAGGAGACTGGAGACTGAGAGCGCAGCGCAAACCAAAATAAGGTTGCACCAAAACTGATTTCTTTGGCCTTCTTTTTTTTTCTTCCCAGTAATTCAAAATTCAGATCAAAAATGTTTTTGTTTTATATTTTCTCTCAGTACCTTGCATTCACAGGTGTCCCCTCCCTGAAGCTGCTTCCCCGAGCATTTTTACCAGACACCTCACTTCCTTACATTACTTGCCTTACATTCTTCCTCACCTCCAGTCCATCTCGCTTCTGTTCCCACTCTATTTTTGGACGTCACTGGCAAAGGTCAACAAGTCAGCCCTTAAATTACCCAGTCTTATGGTTAATCTTCCTCCCTAAGTCATCAAACATTGTTGGCCAGTCTTTTTTTCTTTTTCTTGAAAACTCTCTTACTTCAGATTCTTTATAATAAGCTTGGCTTCAAGGGATATCCACTGAGTCCTTTGAACTTTTTTTTTTTTATAAAGATTTTTATTTATTCATTTGACAGAGAGAGACACAGCGAGAGAGGGAACACGAGCAGGGGGAGTGGGAGAGGGAGAAGCAGGCTTCCCGCGGAGCAGAGAGCCTGATGCGGGACTCGATCCCAGGACCCTGGGACCATGACCTGAGCCGAAGGCAGACGCTTAACGACTGAGCCACCCAGGCGCCCCTCCTTTGAACTTTTTAAAAATACCCCATAACAATAAGAGCCCAACACACACCAGGTCCTGTGCATCGAGGCCCGTGATATGGCTGTGAACTGCACAAATACAATCTCTGTGCTCAGAAAACCAGCATTTGGGTGAACTTTTAATACTTAACTCCCAATTATCACCTGCAAGGAAATGTCAGAACTTACTAGAATGCCTAACAGGGACTTTCATGACCTGGCCACTACTTCTTTCAGCCTGGCCTTTGAGACTCCATGGCCTCCTGCAAACTCTTAGCTCCAACCAGGCCAGACCATTTACAGCTACAGTGATAGTCTCTGCCTTTCCTGGCCTATAGATCTGCCTCCTGAGCTATGAAAATAAGTTTCAGGCGACTTTAAAAGAAAATAACCAAGGGCACCTGGTTGCCTCCGTCTGTTGAGTATCCAATTCTTGATTTTGGCTCAGGTCATGATCTCATGGGTCTCGGGATGGAGCCCCACATCGGGCTCTGTGCTCAGCAGGGAGTCTATTTGGAATTCTCTCTCTCCCTCTGCCCCTTCCCCTCTGTTCTCGCTCTCTCTCTCTAAAATCAATCAATCTTTTTTAAAAAAGTTAAACTTAAATGCCCAAAAATATGGTTAGTCCTCAGTTTGCTTACTTCGAAGATGCAAGATTTTCCTTCTACACAGATATTTGAAAGAGTATTTTACTCATTCATTTATGCCATACAGATTTCTGAGCCCCTACCCTGTGCCACAATCTTTCTATGCAGAGATAAGTAACAATGTATTCATTATATCCAAGTCTGGGTCATTTTTTCTTTGGTTTGTTTGTTTGTTTGTTTGTTTGTTTTTACAAAGACATTACATTTGCCCCTAGGTGAACCCTTTTCTTTTTCTTTCTCAGCCTACATGCTCAAAGGGAAATTATTAGGTATTTTCACTTCCTTCCATCCCCTACCCCATACTGAAATATTGGTTGCTCATGAGAAGTTGATCTCTGTCAAATTGTAAGCAATGTGCAACAGTATTCCACAAGAAAGAGTAAAACTATTTACACACCTGTGTAATAATTTAGTATTTAATAGCTGAGGCTACCTGCAAGGGTTAACCAGCCCTGGAAATCAACACCTGGATTTGTGGGATAAAAATAAAGGTCTGCGGGGCACCTGGGTGGCTCAGTCAGTTAAGTGCCTGCCTTTGGCTCGGGTCATGGTCTCAGGGTCCTGGGATGAAGTCCTGCGTCAGACTCCCTGCTCACAGGGGAGTCCGCTTCTCCCTCTCCCTCTGCCTGCTCGTGATCTCTCTCTCTCATTCTCTCTCTCTCAAATAAATAAATCTTTAAAAAAATAATAACTTCCCTATTGAAGTATTAAAGCCACACTCCATAAATTTGGTGAATTTGGCAAATTGGCTTTGGGCATATTGGGTCTTGTTGACTTTATGTAAATTGCCCATTCAATGTATTGCATTTTCTCAAACTGAATTTTAGGCATTTGCTCACTTCTTCCTCCCACAACACAGCAGTTTAGTTCACTGACGTTTAACAACAGTAAGAACAACCAGAAAACATTTATTGAATTTTTACTTTATGCCACCTCTAAACTAACCACTTCCAAAATCAGAGTCCCGGGGCACCTGAGTGGCTCAGTTGGTTAGGCGTCTGCCTTCGGCTCAGGTCATGATCCCAGGGTCCTGGGATGGAGCCCCGCATCGGGCTCCCTACTCCGCGGGAAGCCTGCTTCTCCCTCTCCCACTCACCCCCTTTGTGTTCCCTCTCTCGCTGTCTCTCTCTCTCTCTCTGTTGAATAAATAAATAAAATTAAAAAAAAAAAAGAGTCCCTGTAATGAGCACTGGGTATTATATAAGACTGATCAATCACTGACCTCTACCTCTGAAACCAATAATACGTTATATGTTAATTAATTGAATTTAAATTTAAAAATAATGCATCAATATTAATTCATTAATTTTAATGAGTGGACCATACAAATGTAAGATATTAATAATAGGGGAACTGTGTATGAAGGTGGAGGATGTGGGGTGAATATATAAAACTCTAAGAAATATCTGCTCAGCTCTTCTATAAATCTAAAATGGAATTTGAATAAAGAGATAATAAATAATAAAAAATAAAATAAAATTTTAAACACTGAAAGAATAAAAATAAATAAATAAATAAATATTTGAAAAAAAAATAAAAAATCAGAGTCCCATAGGCCAAGATCCTGCACAAAATCAAATCAGCAGCAATCATCAGCATCCTTTGAAGATTTGTAGGCAGGACAAACACACCCTCCTTTCCCCCACCCCCCCACCCAGCTTCACTACACCCTACTGCATTCTCTCTGCCCCCTTCATTCATTTGTTAATTCATGGCCCGAGGACATCTCTGTTTGCAACCCCTGAATGTACGCTATCAAATTTTAAGGTCAAAATGGTCAGTTGGTATTAAAAGGTTAAATTATGGGGCCTCAATTAAGTCTTTATTGATTTGCCTGTCGTCAGAGAATTACACTGTCCCCACCTGGACTGCATTTGTCTTGTTCACCGTTGTATCCAGGGCCTAGCACTGTGCTCGACACCAAACGGGTCTTCAGAAACATTTACTGACTATTTGAATGAATGATGGAACCTTTTCTCCATCCCCATTATGCTACTTTACCTTTCAACTTCCCTGATTCCCCTGCTTCCAATTTTACTTCCATCCAATGTATACCATTTTCACTCCACTGATCTAAAAAAAGAAAAAAAAAAAAAATCTTCACAGACTTATCTTGCCAAAGGGCTCAAAATTCCTCAGTTTGACACCTAATGCCATTGATGATCAGGACCCTACCTGCCTTTCCAGAGTTACCTTCCTTCACTCAACTTTGCAATGTTCCTTCTTGCAACAACAAATTACTTCTAATTCTCAGGACACACAATGCTCTATCTAGATCCCAAATGTTCAGATTCCCCTCCCGATGGTAATCCTAGGAGACTATGGGGGATGTTGTTTTATCAGCCCATGCTCACCCATCTCACCACACTCCCTGGGATACTACTGTCTCTGTACTTCATGATACTGCAGTATTTGTGTATTTGTGCAGGGAGGAGAGTAGAGTTTAAAAAGAGAATTTCCCCAAATAGATAACCAGTCATCCTAATTTAATGAATAGTCCATTTTTTTCCTCCTTAATTTTAAATGTTACCTTTAACATAAAGTAAATGGTTTGATATATGTCAGAGCTATCTCTGAAGTATCACTTTCCATTGATTTGATTTGGGTTTCAAATATCAGATGTTCTAGATTATTATAGTTCTTTTTAGTGTATCTTAATACCTGGTAGGCCAATCTTACGGGAAAAAATAGTATCTTATTGAGCTTTATTTTGCACATCCTCATTGCCATTAAGGTTGCGCATCTTTTCATGTTTCTTGGCCATTCAAGTTTTCTCTTTTAAGGATGTCTGATTCATGCCCTTTACTCATTTGTTGATGATATATATTGAAGCATTGCTTCTTCCAAGTTTTTCAGATTTATGGCGCCACTCATAAGAATGAAGTTTTTAATTTAGATGCAGTTAAAATTTCTATCTTTCCCTCTATGGTTTTTAATATTTTGCTAATAAGTTTCTTTCCCTTCTCTCAAAGGTTGTCAAACTCTTTTCCCATATTTTCTTTTTTTCAATAATTTTTTTAAGGATATTTATTTATTGATTGATTGAGAGAGAGAATGATAGAGAGCATGAGAGGGAGGAGGGTCAGAGGGAGAAGCGGCTCCCTGCAGGGAGCCTGATGCAGGACTCGATCCCCGGACTCCAGGTTCATGACCTGAGCCGAGGACAGCCGCTCAACCAACTGAGCCACCCAGGCGCCCTCCTATATTTTCTTCAATGTGTAGGTACTAGTCCATCCAAAGGAGAGAGAAAGTATAAAGGGTGAGATATTTCTTTGCCAACCCAGAGGGGATGGCAACATAGGACAAGTGGAGGATGAAGACTTTAGCTACCCATGTCACATGTGAAGGGGGTGAGTTAGAAAAGACAAAATCCTTTTGAATCTCCAGCTGACATCTCCAGTTGACTGTGGGTTCTTAATGGATTGACATAAACTACTCACATTTGACTGAAGCTGTCCTGATACCTTCATCTGGATTCCTTATGTGGCATGATAGTCAAATGGTACGGCCCTTCGGTCATGGCTGTACCACTCTTCCCCACCATAATCAGGGGTGTGGGGAGGGGAGGCACAGGGCACTTAGTAACTTGCTGGGCTCAGACCATGGAGGTGGAAGATATGAAGTTAAAACCTAGCTTCCTTTGACCCTAGCCATTTTGCCTCTTCAACAACTTCTATCGTAACATGAGTTTTTTCTCCTGTATCTCCCTCACTGCAAATTTAACACCAGGAGAGAAATACTGAAAAACAATAGAAAAACAATAGCCTAAAATGAGGGAAGTTCTTGAAAACTTTTGGTAAGGTTAGAGTTTGGTGAGAACTGTACTTTGTAGAGAACTGTAGGTCGAATTTGATAAAGGGAGTGCATGTGGGGGGGAAGTGGTGGTGATGTAGGAAATGGTTGGGGTCCAGAGCCGAAGGGCAATAAAAAAATTTTTTTTTTTTAAGATTTTATTTATTTATTTGAGAGAGAGAATGAGAGACAGAGAGCGCGAGAGGGAAGAGGGTCAGAGGGAGAAGCAGACCCCCCACTGAGCAGGGAGCCCAACGTGGGACTCGATCCCGGGACTCCAGGATCACGACCTGAGCCGAAGGCAGTCGCTTAACCAACTGAGCCACCCAGGCACCCGGCAATAAAGAATTCTTGAGACATGTTCAGTGCAAAATATGGTTTTATTAAAGAACAGAGACAGGACCTAGGGGCCGAAAGAGCTGCATTGGGATCAAGAGGGTGGGCCATTATATACCTTCAAGTTGGGAGGGGGTTAGGGACAGCACAAGCCTCCAAGGTATTTTGGAAAGGTTTTCAGGACCCTGAGGGGGCTAGCTATTATTAGGGAAAGGTCATTTATTACTGTTTAGTAAAAACTCTGTCATGAGACCCTTCAGATATATATCAGTGGGTCCTATGCTTGGAGGATAATTGTTAACCTGTATCTTGGGGGACAGAGATAAAGAAGTTTCCAAAGGAATTTTTGTATGTTAAAGTAGACTCACAGGATCCTGAGGTCAGGCTAAGATTTGCTCTTAGCAAAGTATCAACATGGAGGCAGCTGACTTCCTAGAAGAATGTCACTCTGCCTGTTTCCAGGACTTGTCAATGGGTTATAAGTAGTGAGGAAATTTAATAATTTTTCTTCTGCCTTTGTTTCCCACATCAGTAGAACACAGGAAGGAATGACCCAAGGAGGACAGAAATTAAGCCATGGTTTAATCCAAAAGGATGAGAAGTAATGTTAATCAATAGAACTCTTGGCAGCTTACTAGATATGAAGGCAACCAAAGAGAGGGAGTCTGGGTTCCTCAAAGAAGGAAATTAATGTTAACATAATCAGGGCAGCCTTGGTGAGGACTGACTCTGCGGATAAAAGTGGACTTGTCTTTGAAGTGTGGGTGTGACACCTCGTAAAGATGACCAGCAGGAAAGTGGGGGGAGGGTAAGGCTGGAGACATTGTTTTAGTCATCCAGATGGAGGCAAAAATTGAATCTCAAAGGTACTACAAATACAGAGAGAAGATCATAGGAAAAACCTGTATCTAGGGGACAAAAAGTAAAAGGAAAGCTGAGAAAGCAGAGATATTTAGAGAGAGATGAGAACCAATAAGTTAGTGTGATGAGAAGAAATTAGGACTAAGAAAAACTGTTTAGGACTGGTAACCCAAATACTGACAGGCACTATGGTTTATCTGGGAAATGGACAGTGTCACCTATTCTGGTATTAATTCTTTAATACATAGCCCAGGGATGCCTGAGAGGCTCAGTCAGTTAAGTGCCTGCCTTCAGCTCAGGTCATGATCCCAGGTTCCTGGGATAGAGTCCCACATCGGGCTCCCTGCTCAGTGGGGAGCCTTCTTCTCCCTCTGCCTGCTTGTGCTCTCTCTCTCTGACAAATAAATAAAATTGTTAGAAAGAAAGAAGGAAGGAAGAAAAGAAAGAAAGAAAAAGAGAAAGAAAGAAAGGCTGGAGTTAAAAGCAAATGTAAAAATAAAGAAATAAATAAAACATAGCCCAACAGACTCATGTAAAAAAATGAGGAAAGAGAACCTTCCCGTGTCAACTGAAGAAGTTATGGAACTATTCCACACCTCATACTAAGGCCCCATATTAAGACTTAATACCTAACCTAACTGCAGTTTCATTTTCCACTCCCCGCCCCCCACTTATGTAACCTTTAACCAATCACCAGAATTTCTTGGTCAACACCTGGAGGTAATCCCCAGATAGACCCCTTACCCTTTACCTGGGCGACATTGCCTACAGCAACGCAATCCTTGCTAATAAATTCCTATTTTTATGCCCTCTCTCTGCCTTTATTAAAAAAACCCAAAAAACAAAAAAACTTTCCTTTTCCGCAGCTCAGCTGAGCTCCTTTCTACTTGCTAGATGGGTGCTGCCCCTATTCACGAACCCTTCAATAAAGCCAATTTGATCTTTCAAATTACTAAGCTGAATTTTTGTTGTTTAACAGTGACTGGTACAGGCTTAGGCCAAAAATGAGGAGCAGAGCTGGGACTTAAACCCAGGTCATCTATCCCACAGCCCCTGCTCATAAGTGCTGTGCAGTATGGTTCCATACATCTTCACTAACGAAGAGGAAGAGCATCACTTCCCTTGGACTCGCGGTTATTGGAGGCGGAAAGCACCACCTATTCCAACACCGTTCTCACAAGCCCGGGAAAGAGCCACTCACAGAGCGGGTCTCCCCTGTGAGATGCGACTAGCCCAGGAGGCCGAGCCCAGCGAGCCCCGCGGCCGGAGTTCCCGAACCCGCAGGTGCTTCCGGGTGCCGGGAAGGAGGAGGGAGCAGGGAGGAGCGCTCGCCCGAGCCCCGTCCCGCCTCCGCCCCGCGCGCAGCGGGGCGCCGGGTCTCAGGTTCTCCGGGCTGCGCCGCAACGATGGGGACGGCAGCAGGCGATAATGCGTACTTCCAGAGGGGCAGTCTGTTCTGGTTCACCGTCATCACCCTCTCCTTTGGGTATTACACGGTAAGGGCAGCGGCAGCGGCGTGCAGCCCCGCGAGGAGAGCGAGCACCGCGCCCCCGCCCCCGCCCCCCAGCGCAGGACCCGGGTCCGCCGGCCGGAGGGCTCGCGCAGGCGCAGTCCGGCTCTGCGCGCCCGGAGCCCGCGGGGAGGGGAGCCGGTCCCGGAAGCAGACGCAGGCGCACTTGTCTGCCTGCGCCTTTCGCCTCTGCCCACGGTCTCGAGAAACCAGTTACCCAGGCTTTCTCGGTATGGGGCGGGGGCGGGTACGGCTCCCCATCCCAAGGCTCAGTGTGTAGATCTTTCAAGATGGTGGTGACGAAGTCCGAGGCCGGCAGGGCTGCGTCCGCCTACTTCCGTCCGGCCAGATGTTTGCCTTCGCTGGTCACCATCCTGGCGCTGGGCTCTTTCGCGGTGAGGCGTGGGGCGAGGCGGTGCATCTCTCTTGGCCGCCGGGCCCTCGTAGGGCGAGAGGCGCCCTGGTAGCGAGGTCTTATTATTTAAATTGGAATTATGGAGCTGGCAAGTGCTGCCCCTTCCGTTCCTTTTTGGAGGGTGCAGTGATATTTTATGCTTTATTTAAATCTTACGTGCATAAGACCTAATGGGAGAGGTAGTACTGCTCTTGGCTGAGATATGAATGGTACAATAAGTTTTGGACCTGTTGGCACTTAATTCTCAGAAAAACCTAAGCTGGCAGAGATTACAGCATAGAGACTAAGGGAAAGTTGATCAGATTACAAAAACCTAATGTGATTAAGTAGTTGCTATTAGCACTTCACAAACTTGATGTACTTATTTTCCAGCTCTGGGAAGTGGATCATTCCCAGTTTTAGATGTAGGAAAAATGAAAGAAGGAAAAAGGATTCTAAATTAAGTGGGGGGGTTGGCTCAAGCCATAGCCTCTGCAGTAAAGAAGCTAGCCAGGGCACAGAAACTTAAAGCTTATTAATAATCTGTATAAAATAATGTTTTTGGTGGAACTCACTAAGAATAGAAGTCATCCCGTCTGGGCACTGAGTCTGATAACCACATAGCTTCCTCCACATAGATCTCCCACTGGAACAGCTTTTAGAAAACAGAAGTGGAGGGGCACCTGGGTGGCTCACTCGTTAAGTGGCTGCCTTCGGCTCAGGTCATGATCCCAGGGTCCTCAAGGCTGCTTCTCCCTCTCCCACTTCCCCTGCTTGTGTTCCCTCTCTCACTGTGTCTCTGTGTCAAATAAATAAATAAAATCTTTTTTTAAAAAAAAAGAAAAGAAAACAGAAGTGGAGAATGGAAGCCCAGATGACTTAGTTCAGAGATTCTGTGGTCTCTGGTTTTTCTTGTAGAATCGGGATTGTTTAGTAGTCTCTCTCAAAAATAAACATTTGCTGATTTAAGTGACTTAATAGGTATTCTGTGCCTCTGGTTCTCTTGCAGTGGGTTGTCTTCTGGCCTCAGAGTATCCCTTATCAGAGCCTCGGGCCTCTGGGCCTCTTCACTCAGTACTTGGTGGACCATCATCATACCCTCCTGCACAATGGGTAAGCAGGGCTCTGGAAATGGGATGTGGACCCTGCAGCTCCAGTTCCACTGTAGATCTGGAAGGCCTGCACTTACTTGCCTTTAGATACCTCAGAGTGTTGCTGGTTCACATTAAGGTATTGAGGTTTCTGTGTTAGATTTCATCAGCAGATAACCATCACCTTAAACTAGGCTGACTTTTGTTTTAGGTATTGGCTTGCCTGGCTGATTCACTTGGGAGAGTCCTTGTACGCCATGGTTTTGTGCAAGTAAGTGTGTTTAATAGTGCTTTAGCGTTTTTCTCTTCGTATCTAATATAAGTTGAGAGTAGCCACATTTAAATAATTCATGGGTTTGTAGGCCGAGAACATTCTCAGGGTAGAATTGAATCTCCACACCTAATACTGAGCCTAGCTTCGAAGGAGTACTCGGTAACTATTTAATTAATGGATTCATTTCATTTGTGTTAGTTAATTATTTAACTACTTGATTTAGATGATTTTTCTCATTAAAAAAAAATTCTCTGTATAGCTCCACCTATAGCAAAAGATTTGGGGGTTGCCTTGTATTTTGAAAAAGAGTCAATTTATTGACGTAAGCCGATGATTCTCAATCCTAGTTTCACAACTGAATCACCCAAGGAGCTTTTTGAAATATACATGTCTGGTGTCCAGACCCAGAGATCCTGATTCGGTAGGCCTGGCCTCTGAAATGGGAATCTGTTCTTTTTTTCAAGCTCCCCAAACAATTCTGGGATGCATTGCAAGTTAGAAAACCTCTCAGTTCGACCCTACTCAGCAGGTGCCAGTGTAAGTTAATACTGTGTGCGGGCCTAGGAAAGATTCTCCTGACATTAGTACTTCATGTAAGCACGTACAGACAGTATGGTGTCATGAAGAGGTGGTTACAGTCATGCCAGATTACTTTGCAGTTAACTTCTGGTCAAGATGAACTATCACCTCTATTACTGTTGTATTACTTCTAAAAGGGAGAAATAAGATACCTTATAACAACCATGTTTTAAAATAAAAGTAATATTTATTGAGCGTACACTATGCCAGGTACTTGCTAAGTGCTTTAAAGAGATGATATTACTCTATCTGTCTTCTGGTTTAGGAAACAAGCTGGCCTATCTAGGAGAGGAGCGGAAAGCAGCTCTGTTCTCTCAACCCAGGTCTTCTTACCTGTGGGTTGTGGTCTGCCTCCCACCATAGCCCCGGATGAAATCCAAAGCACTTCCCTAGGTTTCCCAGTCACTATCTGATACCGTCCAGTCTAGTCCAGGCTGTTTATTAAAAGCATAAACTGGTCCCTAAGTCCCTCATGCAGCTGGGGCTCAGGAGCCTGCTGTGGGGAAGAGAGTACAGTTGGTGGCTTCTCTCTCAGGCCACCTCCTTTTCCTGTTTGCTAGCAACAGCTGCTTATGGCCTGTTGAGGGGATAGCAGTTAGGGGAAACAGGGCACAGTCTGCCGTGTGGTCGGGCAGCTGGCAGCTATGGATGTCGCATACCCGCTGTTCGCTTTTTTTCTCCAGGGGGCCCTGGTGGAGTTTTGAGAAGCCAGCCATCACTAGGGATCTTCTGTAGTCCCTTTGATGGTTCTTCAGATGCTTCCTCCAGCCTGCCCCTGGCCGATTCCTCTTCCTTTTTCTTTCTTTCTTTCTTTTTTATTTTAAGAGTTTCTTTATTTGACAGAGAGAGCAAGAGAGCATGAGCAGGGGAAGCGGCAGAGGGAGAGGGAGAAGCAGGCTCCCCGCTGAGCAGGGAGCCCGATGCGGGGCTCGATCCCAGGACCCTGAGATCATGACCTGAGCCAAAGGCAGACGCTTAACCGACTGAGCCACCGAGGCACCCCTGGAGGGAATTTTTCTTTTACTGAGATCTCTTCTATCCTTCAGTTAGGGCCTCTGGACAGGGTCCCTTTTAAGCCCACCGTGCCTGTGGCCTTCCAGCAGATCGGATGGCTCACAGTGACAGCTTCCTCATCCCTCCAGTGGGATAAATCCACAAGTACATGCAGTTCTCACTGCAGCTATGTATCTTTGATCTCCCATCAGGTACGCTATACCTGAGTCTTTAAACTTTAGAATCAGATATTAATCTTTTCCCCCAAATTCCAGGGGACTTAGGTCAAGCTCTCCAGGTGGTTTTGTTGATGCTGTTCTTTGAACTTGACTTACAACAGGAAATGCCACAGCACTAGTACCTCTTTGCAATGGTCCCTCAGCCTCACAGTGAAATCTTAGCTTGGAGGTGTGTGGTCTAACCCCTCGGACACCATTATTTGACACCTGTTCTCTTGTAGCATTTGGAGCCTCTAAATAAAACCAAAGGACTCGAATTTAACATCTTGCTGTCCAGGTCTTTGAAGGGTGGAGGGAGGGGCGCCTGGGTGGCTCAGTCGGTTAAGCGTCTGCCCTCGGCTCGGGTCATGATGCCAGGTTCCTGGGATCGAGTCCCACATCGGGCTCCCTGCTCAGCTGGGGGTCTGCTTCTCCCTCTGACCCGCTTCCCTCTCGTGCTCTCTGTCTCTCATTCTCTCTCTCAAATAAATAAATAAAATCTTAAAAAAAAAAAATTCTCTTTAATCCTAAATGACTTAAGATGTTTTTTAAATTTTTTAAGATTTTATTTATTTGGGGCACCTGGGTGGCTCAGTCGGTTAAGCGTCTGCCTTCGGCTCGGGTCATGATGCCAGGGTCCTGGGATCGAGTCCTGCATCGGGCTCCCTGCTCTGTGGGGAGTCTGCTTCTCCCTCTCCCCGCTGCTCATGCTCTCTCTCACTATCTCTCTCTCTCAAGTAAATAAATTTTTTTAAAAAGGGGAAGGGAGAGCAGGTGTAGAGAGCTTAGGTTACTCTTACTGTGCTTTTGAAATCATTTCTTTATGGTCTCGTATGTTGTGGTATATCACTTGTCACTCTACATCAGAACAGATCCCCCTTTTGAATTATGAGTGAATGAATACATTTAAGTGAATGTACATTTGTAGCCTCCCAAATCACACTATTCAGCAATAAAAAGGAATTGGTGAATTCCTTTTAACCAGAGATTAGATTGGACTATATGTTTGACTTCATAGCCACCATAGTATATGTACATATAGATGTAAACTCTTCTATAAATTTTCCCATTGTCACATATGCCTATTTTCCCATGTCTGTACCTATGAATTTACCTCATCACTTTATTGGTGCATAGTATTCTATTACGTGGATGTTCCTTAGTGTATTTCACAAATCCCGCCTCTGATAGACTTTTAAGTCTCTCACTTTTATTATTATAAGTAATACTGCATGAACATGAATTTCTCATACATCTTGGCCCTTCCATTGTTGCTGAAAAAGGAAAAGCTTTCAACATTTTGCCTGAAGTTTTTTCTAGGTCATGTAGACCTCCTTTATCAGAATAAGGAAGTTCTATCCTATTTCTGAGTTTGCTGAGAACTTGTATTCAGAATGGATGCTGTAATTTTTCAAATGCTTCTGCATTTATCCAGATGATCGTATGATTTTTCTCCTTTAATCTGTTAGTGTGGAAAATTATATCGTTTTTACATACACTGTTTCTAAATTTTGTTTTAAATTAGAAGTCATCCACATGAGACTTCTTTATATACTGATGAGACTAGCAAGCCATTCACTTCAATTGGGTCATTTTCTTTTGAGCTTTGTTTTAAGCAGTTTAGTTTGAATGACTGCAGCAAGTGTTTATTATTACTATGTGCCAGGCCTTTTACTAAATACTTTGTGTATGTTATTTCATAAATCATCTCAAAACTTGCTGAGATACTGATATCCCTATTCTTTTTTTTAGATTTTTATTTATTTATTAGAGAGAGAGCACAAAGGGGAGGTGGGGAGGGGGAGGAGCAGACCCCTGGCTGAACAGGGAGCCCAAGGAGGGGCTCAATCCCAGGACTCTGGGATCATGACCTGAGCTGAAGGCAGACACTTAACTGACTGAGCCACTCAGGCACCCTGATATTCCTGTTTTTCAGAGGAGGAAACAGATTCTCAGAGAGAATGAGTGACTTGCCCAGCGTCACAGCTAGTTGTTGGCAAGCTGGGATTTACATTTGTTCTACCTTCAAAACACTTCCTCTAAAGCCATCCTGGTGCTGGAGCTTTTTAACCCTATCTGCTCTTCAAAGCCTCATGAGAAATGGTTTTATAATACCGTGCCCTGGGCAGTAGCCACACTGCATCTGAGGGAAGAGTGTACTGTCCTAAATGCACACACAAAAAAATGAAAATAAACCATGTGAATTAAGAAGCTGGAGGAAAATGGCAAAATAAACCTAATGAAAGTAGAAGGAATACAGTTTTTTTAATGGAAGACAGTAACTCTTATGAAACCATAACATTAAAATTCTGGTGACTAAGTTTTTGTTTTTTTTAGGTCTAAAGGCATCACGGATGGTCGGGCTCAACTACTCTGGTTCCTACAAACTTATCTCTTTGGAATAGCATCTCTCTCCATCTTGATAGCTTACAGACCAAAACGCCAAAAACAAACTTAAAGAAGATATCCAAAAGCTTTCTTTACACTTTTGACATTCAACTTCACTGTTTTGGGGGTGGGGGAGATGCTGGGGGATGCTGAGTTTACTTGATCTTTCTCCTTTCCAGAAATTTAAGACCTTCTAGTTATTCATTATTCTTTCATACGCTCTGGTTGAGCTTGACTAGATGATAGGAAAGGATTTAAGCTTCCCAGTTCTGCAGACTAACCTGTTTGGCTGAGGGCTTCCAAGCTACCTGCTTGAGGTCCTTGGCCATGTTGGTGCTCCTTGTATCATCTGGTTTAAGCTGTGTACTAAAACTGCTTGTTGGTATAACTTTGCTCCCACCTTCTGACTAAGACACCTTACCCTTACCACCCCATCTTAGCTCTCCTTTCCCCCAATTTTTTCCACCTTTCTGAACCAAGACAGAGTGACATTTCCCCAACACATCAATTCCACGTACACTAGGCACCTGGGAAGCAGGATCTTATCCTCTCCGACTTCCATTTCTCACACACCAAGAAAGATAAGATAAGCAAGTGCCTGGAATGGGCCAGGCCGAGCAGTACCCTAGAGGCATAGAGGACACGCTGAGTACCTAGAGGAGAGGATCCGGAACGCCTTCCCTGATAGAGCCAGCCAGAAGCCATCCTGCCCTCCCCTCAGCCCCGAGGACACAGCACTGTGGTGTGCAGGGGTCTGATGGCCACTGCTAGATGGCTGTTTCCGGTCAGGACCACATCTTAGCTTGATTTTTGTTTTCAGCACATGTGCCATTGCCTTGCACACAGGTGTTCTGTCAGTGTTTTCTGAACCGCAGACGGAAACTGAATTAGCTTGCCATTCGTTCAGTATCGTTCCAGTTGTTATCTGGAAACTGTAGAACCCACTCAGTGTAGTCTCTTCTCAAAGAAGAGCCCAGAACTGCCCTTGATTGGTGGTACCCCCTTCCTGTGGGTCCCCTGGTAGGAAACCTGTGTCTTTTTCACACCTGCCTATTCTTAGTCATTTTCTCCAGACTCTGTAACATCTCCCTCCAGCTCCAGCTTACTTAAACACAGACGTTCCTGAGCCAGAGATCCTAACTGGAAGCTAGTGACTACCTCTCCCATTCACCTGACTAGACCTTTTTCCTAGTGACTGGTCAGGGCAGGAGGGTCACTGACTGTGTCCCCTGACCTTGGCAGAGTGACTGTCACCTAGGAGCCATTAGGGCTCCTTTCTTGGAGGACCACCTAGGCAGTCCCTAGTTCTCTAGGGACTAGACCTTATTTTCCTTCTATGATGCAGTAGGGTACGTTCTCTATGTTAAGCAAACATTTATGGGAGAGACAGCCCCTTCGCCCCAAAAAGAGACCGCAAGTAAAAGTACAACCCTGAATGATTATGGGCTATGAATTGTTTCTGGTGGAGATGGTTCCTACAAACTTATCTCTTTGGAATAGCAAAATCTTTTTTTTTTTTTTTAAAGATTTTATTTATTTATTTGACAGAGAGAGATAGCGAAAGAGGGAACACAAGCAGGGGGAGTGGGAGAGGGAGAAGCAGACTTCCCGCTGAGCAGGGAGCCTGATGCGGGGCTCGATCCCAGGACCCTGGGATCATGACCTGAGCCGAAGGCAGACGCTTAACGACTGAGCCACCCAGGTGCCCCAAATAAATAAAATCTTAAAAAAATATATATATATATATATATCAAGGCTTTTTTCATTGATAATGTAGAATGCCCTAATTGTAGGGCATATTGCCCCTCGTTATGCTTATAGAGCTGCCCAGAGCCCACCTCACTCCACGCACACTGAGTCATGGGTGGACATGAGTGTCTCCTTTCATTGTAGGATTTGTCTTCCTTTCGTTTTTATTTATATTTCATTCAGCATCTGATACAGTCAATGCAGCAAGTGAGAGGAGCATTTTTACTTTTTAAATGCCAAAAGTATAAAATCCTATCATGACTTACAGCAAATGGTGAGGGTCATTTTATAGCCCCATAAACTGCATCCCATCGAGGTGAAGTAACCCCACATCACACAGAGGCCAGACTCCAACTGGATCTTGTGTTTCTCCCATCCTCCGCAGCCTAGGAGCGTAGAAGTTAAGTCTGTGAAGCAAAAAAGAACAGAAAAATGGAGACATCGTCTTCGTGCTGAAGCTATAATGGTGACATGGGAGAAACATCTTTGTTGAGTTCAGATGAGAAAAAGCCAGAAGCCTCTCGATGGAAGCAACCGTGGAAGGCAGACAAACTATAAACAGTTTTCTTACCTCCTGCCCCTACCCTGAAGATGTCAGGAGCATGTATAGTTTGGAAGAACAAAAAAGGACTCCTGGAAAAACCCACAACTAATGACCTCAGCATTTCAACAGTAACAGGCCAGTGTGCAGTGTTTCCTCGTAAACATCCCGCTTGTTCAGGACCCCATGCAATCCACATCTAAACATGTTTTTAAAGCCATGGTTTTAAAACAAGGCTTGGGCTTAAGAGGTCATGTTCCAGATGTGTAAAGAGGTTCTTGAGCAAAACAACTTGTTTTGAGAGCCCTACGTATTTGCACGGAGGGCCTGAAAACAAACAAAAAAGTTGGAGAACCTGCCGTTGAGATTAGAGAACACAGTGCAGTCACATTTTTATCTTTGCCTGGGCCCTTCCTGGAGCCTTGTTAATCAAAGCTCTTTGGTTCGCATAAATATCATTTATCCCATTACTTGATTGGCACAGGCAAAAAGATGCTAGTGGGGCAGCTGAGTAATATATTTGTAAAGGTGTGAGACCTCTCGCTGCAAGACTGCTTATCCACATCAAATTGGGAATTAACTGTTCTCTCTTTATCAGTTCTCTCTTTATAATTACAGAGACTGTAATTATTTCACATTTCTCTATGAAGAAGAGATCTATCCTGATTCCACAGTGGGCACTTGAAAATCATATTCAAAATACTGTATATGTAATTTCTTTTTAAATTTATTTGTTAGCAAGAATGCACAAGCAGGGGTAAGCGGCAGGGAGAGGGAGAAGCAGGCTCCCCGCTGAGCAAGGAGCCCGATGGGGGAATCCCAGGACCCTGGGATTATGACCTGAGCTGAAGGCAGACGTGTAAGTGACCGAGCCACCCAGCTGTTGTCTCCCATATTTGTAATTTCTATAAACATTTTAAGATGGCTCCTAAACTTTTTAAATAGGGTTGAGTATATCGATTGTCTTATTTTTGTTTGCAGTGAATCATGAAGGTGGATTAGGGAAAATGTCTTTGGCACCCTGATACTGTTCAGGGAAATGTTTATGACAGTGTCAGGGGTGGGAGAGTCTGCGTCATATGTATGAATGGAGGTCTCGATCCTTGGATTCCCATGAAAAGATTTACGTGGGGCTCCATGCTCCCATAAAGACAGCCAGCAGGAAAGGAGCAAGCACCGAGCAGTTTATTTTTTTTATTTTTTATTTATTTATTTTTAAAGATTTTATTTATTTATGTGACAGAGAGAGACACAGCGAGAGAGGGAACACAAGCAGGGGGAGTGGGAGAGGGAGAAGCAGACTTCCCGCTGAGCAGGGAGCCCGATGCGGGGCTTGATCCCAGGACCCTGGGATCATGACCTGAACCGAAGGCAGACGCTTAATGACTGAGCCACCCAGGTGCCCCCACTGAGCAGTTTATTAATGGGAGAGGAAACAGGTTCCTCGGAGTGTTTGTTTAGGAGTTGGATATTATTGGGTCTTTCTGGGCTGGGAAGAGCTGTGAAGTACAGTGGGGTGGTCTTTAAAGGAGGCTTCCTCCAAACTTTTGCAAAACTCCTCCCACAGGTTGGGAGGGGAAGTTTTTGACCCTGCAAGCTTGGTCCCAGAATGGTCAGGGCAGCCTTTCTCCATGGATGGGGCTGTACCTGCAATGCAAATGAATTATAATAAGTCTAGGGGTTGCCCTGGGGCAGAGATGGAAGAGGAGAGCGCATGTTCTGCAGGTGTGGCTCTTGATCTATCAGGTCCAAGGTCTTGGAAGCCACAGGTTGGGATGGTTGAGCTCCCAGGCTTACAATGTGTAGCATTTTTTAAATCACCGTCCCTGCCTCTGGCTCTAGTCTCTATCATTCCCCTTCAAGGATTGGGATTCTGCTTCAGGGCGTTTTTTCCACTGCTCAGATCTAGCTTCTATCTAACAAAAGAACTTTCACTTTTTCTTTGTACCAAGCTGTTGCACGAGATGTTCCTAGTAAACAGAAATTCGTTAATAAAAATTGCCACTAAAATTGAAATCTTGACATTACTATAGATGAGAGTATTGGCATCTATAATATAGAGAAGCATTCCCTAAACCTCAGGCGTGTAGGGACCACCCCCACAACACTAGTCACGTCTAAGCTACACATAATTCGCTTTAAAAAATCTTCCTAGGCAGGAATAACTATGAAATGCCCCGTTTGGTTTGTTCATTATACTTTTTCTCTGATACATATGAGAATAACGCACAATCATTACCTAAATCACCATGCATATTAATGATACAGTCAGCAAACTAGTAACAATTTAAAAGTATTACACTACTTGATGAGACTGAAGTGTGGCATTTAACCTGGCTCTAGCCACAAGATTTTAGGCAAGTTTGTCACCTTTGAGGATCTCAGTTTCATGATTAAAAAAGAGTAAGAATAATTTTACATTGTGGCTGGGATGACAATAGTATGGTAAATTTAAATGAAATAATCTAGATAAAGCAATTGTAAAACTATAACATACTAAATAATAGTTTTACTGGAAGGTTGCTAATCGCCAGTGATGCATCCTGTGCTGCTCAAACTTGACCACGCGGATGGATCACGTGCAATCACGTGCAATCACATGCAATCTCACAGAAACGCAGGTAGGTTCTGTGTGTGTGGGCGGCATGGGCTGGGAGCAGTAGGATAAGTTAACTGGTCATGACATTAAGTTGAAATAGTTGCCTTTTTAAGGGGAAATATACTGATAAGTTTAGGAAAATAATTGGGATAAATAAACATGAACTGAGGAATTAGGTGCAAGTGCCATACGGACAAAAATAGGGTATATAATTGCTTTTATTTGAACATTTTTAAGCCTTCAGAAAAGTTACATGAGTACAGAGAACATCCATGCGCCCTTCACCTCCCAGGTTCACCAGTTAGTGACATTTTGCCATATTTGCTTTATCCCTCTCTTTCTCTCCCTCTGCATGTAATTGTTTCTTTTTCTCCCCTGGGTCATTTGAGAGCATTTGCAGACACCACGGCACTTCACCTTCAGCTGCATCTCCTAAGAACACAAGCGTGTTACATAATTGTTACACCCGGGAAGTTGAACATGATCCTCTACACAGGACAGATTCAGATCTCCCCTACTGTGCTGATGATGTCATTCAGAGCCTCTGGGACAGTGGGGGTGGGAGAGTCCTGGATCCCATCCAGAATCACACAAAGTATTTAGTTGTCAGGTTTCCTTAGGCTCTTTAATCTAGAAGCATTCCTCAGCCTTTTGTTTTTGTTTTGTTTAGCCTTTAACGACTGACATTTTTTAAGCACCCAGGTTAATGGCCCCCAATTTTGTCTGCCTCCTCGTGATCAGACCGAAGTTAAAGGCTCCAGGAGGAGCACAGCCAGGTCCTTTTCAGTGCATCAGTTCAGAGACATGTGGGGATGTTGGTCCCATTATCTATGATCCTAAATTTCATTACTTGGTTAAGTTGGTTTTCTCCATTTTAAAGACATCTTCCTTTCCTTTGAATTAATACGGGGTGTGCGGGCTGATACTTCAAAACCACAGGACCACGTGTTCCCCATGGTTGAAGTATCCATTGATGATTCTCACCTCAACCAATTTTTACCAGGATACTTATAAACTGGTGATTTTCCTATTTCTGTCATTTCTTTTACATTGATTAGTGGGCATTCTGCAAAGAAGAAATTTCCTTCCTCCCTGCTCCACCTACTTTCATTTATTTGTTCATTTAATATTGGCAGTATCACTATGAACTTACGGATTCTTTTTAATTTTATATATTATAAACCATTTCTATCATTATTTATTTTGATGTTCCAAGTTGGCCCTTCAAGGTGGTTCCTGTGTCCTTTTGAAATGCCCTTATCTGTTTTTGAGTCTTTTCAACAAACTGATTTTCCTACCCTAGCCCTAGAATCAGCCATTTCTCCAAGCTGTTTGGCTTCCTAATTTAATTGAAGAAAGGTATTTAGAAACTAAGATCTGGTGTGTTCCTTGCTGTCAAGGGTGTCTTTGCAGTAGTATCATTCAGAGGACAGACTTAAGAATATAGGTTTTTGTTTCGTTTTGTTTTTTAATCAGGAGTGTATGCTGATGCTTGTCCCTGCAATTCTACCCCTCGGGGCCCTGCCTGTCCCTGTGCTGCCTCCGCCCACAGTGAGAGCCTTGGTTTGCACATCAGTGTATTTTCTTCATCACTCAGTGCTACAACACATACAAAATAGTTTCAGAAGAGTTCAGTTCATCAGCCAATACTACGACAAACTTTTTTTTTTTTTTAGATTTTATTTATTTCAAAGAGAGCACAAGCGGGGGCAGGGGGGCAGAGGGAGAGGGAGAAGCAGACTCCCTGCTGAGCAGGGAACCTGATGCGGGACTTGATCCCAGGACCCCGGGATCATGACCTGAGCTGAAGGCAGATGCCTAACCAACTGAGCCACCCAGGCACCCCAACCACAAACTGTTTTTGCACTCATTTGATCCTTTCAATACATTATGACATATGTTATGGAGTTATATTTATTGTCTCCTTGTGAATATGCTATTAATTGGTTTGGTATTCAGTTAGGTTTTGGGCTCATTTGCTAATTTGTATTCAATTTCAGGGCTTTCTTTTTCCCTAGCCTTGTTAATTTTATCTTACATCCTTTAATATATAAGACATTGACAAAGTTCAAAAGGCAAAACTATATAAAAAGATGTATTTGGAGAGGTCTTATTCTGTTCTCCATCCCTACCCTCTCCCTACAGGTAACATGAGGGGGAAAAGTTAAACATGAAATCTCCTGACAAACCAGAACATCCTATCCACAAATGTAGAAAAGAAAGAAAACTATCTTATTACTGAATAAGCTCTAAACCAGACTATGGTGTGCATCTGAGCATGAGATTGCAAAGACAGAAAGAAATCTCACCCTTCTTTTTTTTTTTTATTTTTAAAGATCTTATTTATTTGACAGAGAGAGACAGCGAGAGAGGGAACACAAGCAGGGGCAGAGGGAGAGGGAGAAGCAGGCTTCCTGCAGAGCAGGGAGCCCGATGTGGGGCTCGATGCCAGGACCCTGGGACCATGACCTGAGCCGAAGGCAGACACTTAACGACTGAGCTACCCAGGCGCCCCAGAAATCTCACGTTTCTATGCAGCCAAGCAGATAACACCCTCCATTCTACACACATTCTCAAGACAAATCACAATTAGTCCTCGCAAGAGGATCCGACAACTCCCTGTGCTGTATTTCGTTCATAGTTCCCCCCAAACTCACATGGTCATTGGGGTGACCACCCATATTAATTACCTTCATCATAAGGGAGGATAAGACATCTATCTCTATGGATGAGCAGGTAGTCACATCTTGGAACAAGGCTCCTAGGCGAACCCTCCCATGGTGACCAGGGGAAGGGGAGGAGGGGGAAGGGAGCATTGTCCTTGAGGTTTACATTTCAAAGAGATGGCTCCAGCCTTTCTTTTCTTTCCTTTCTTGAAGATTTTATTTATTCATTTTAGGGAGGGATAGAGAGAGAGAGTGCACTCAAGCTGGGAGGGCCAGAGGGAGAGGGAGAAGCGGGGCTTGATCCCAGGACCCTGGATCAGGACCTGAGCCCAAGGCAGACACAAGCGCCCCAAGAGGGAGAAAGAATCTGAAGCAGACTTCGCACTGAGTGCAGAACTGGATGCAGGGCTCGATCTCACAACCAGGAGATCATAACCTGAACCGAAACCAGGAGCCAGAGGCTTAACTGACTGAGCCACCCAGGAGCCCTGGCTCCAGGCTTTTAGCAAAAACATTGCTGGGTGCTACTGTTGTCAAGAGGCTTAGTTAGCTTTTTTTGCACAGCAAAGGAAAAAACCAAAAGACAACCGACAAAATGGGAGAAGATATTTGCAAATGACATATCAGATAAAGGGCTAGTATCCAAAATCTATAAAGAACTTACCAAACTCAACACCCAACTAACAAATAATCCAAGCAAGAAATGGGCAGAACACATGAACAGACATTTCTCTAAATAAGACATCCAAATGGCCAATAGACACGTGAAAAAGTGCTCAACATCACTCGGCATCAGGGAAATACAAATCAGAACCACAATGAGATACCACCTCACACCAGTCAGAATGGCTAAAATTAACAAGTCAGGAAACAACAGATGTTGGCAGGGATGCGGAGAAAGGGGAACCCTCCTACACTGTTGGTGGGAATGCAAGCTGGTGCAGCCACTCTGGAAAACAGTATGGAGGTTCCTCAAAAAGTTGAAAATAGAGATACCCGATGACCCAGCATTTGCACTACTGGGTATTTACCCCAAAGATACAAATGTAGTGATCTGAAAGGGCACATGCACCCCAATGTTTATAGCAGCAATGTCCACAATAGCCCTTTTATTTATCCTTACCCATAACAGATATCATTAATTTTGATTTATCCTCCTGTGTGTAATTTTGCAAATGAAAGCAAATACATATTCTTATTTTGCCTTTTCCTTAGGTGTCAATTCTTTTAATAGATGCCCACCGTGGAGTAGATTTTCCAGACAAAAACGGGCTCTTTCACAAAACACCTGACATAGGATTTGGGGGGCCCATCCCTGGGTAAGTGGTAGATCAAGCTAAGAACCAAATTTTGAAAAACTTTCCATTTTCTAACCCTCTAGAGTCCTCTAAAATCTCAGTGAAATGAAACTGTTCCCCTGATATGACCTCAGAATACCCAAGTTGAATGAATTTACCTTAATTTTCTTGCTACCAGGAAATGAAATCGCCCCAAAAAAGACAAGATCTAATAAAGAGGAAGCTCCATTAGAGGGAATCTTGCAGGGGTGCCTGGGTGGCTCAGTCGGCTAAGCATCTGACTCTTGGTTTCAGCTCAGGTCATGATCTCAGGGTTGTGGGATCAAGCTCCACATAGGGCTCTGCACCGATTGTGGAGTCTGCTTAAAATTCTCTCTCTGTCCCTCCCCTGCCTGAGCTCTCTCGAAAAAGAAAAAGAAGAAAAAAAAAAAAAAAAAAAAAGAGGGAAACTTTCAGGTACTTTACTTTCCAAAGTAAAAACATAGCACCCCCCTGAGAGAACTGATTAATTAGTAAGGCACATTGCAATCCTTTATTGCTGTTGTTTCTGCTGAAGAACAAAAGGCATCACGGTGTAATGGAGTAGGGTCCTTGGCTTTTGAGTGACAGCTCTGTCCACATTGTTACCCAGTACATACTACCCATATCAACATGCACAAGTTTCATTGTGTCTTTGAGTCTCAGTGTCTACTCCCTTCTTGTTTTATTTCCTTTTATCCCCATGTCCCCTCCGCCCCCATTCCCAGGCAACAATTCCAACACATTGCTGTGCATGCATTCGTGCTAAATGTACATTGTGGTTTTGTGAGCGAGTGTCTTTAATGTAAATGAATCTACTATTGTGAGATATTAGGACTTAAAGACCCGATCATGTTGGAATATGTCAATTGCTACTAAACTTTGGCCTCTTGAGAAGGACTTCCAGGACAGTGTGAGTTTAGTAACGTAATCTGATTTTCATTTAATTTTTGACAATTTGCCCGCAAGAGCTGAGTTGCTCACATTCCATGTTGCTCCCTTGGAGGGGGAAATATCTGTCTCCAATACAGTGTGAGAAGCAGCTGGAGCCTGTCTGTGAACTGGCCAGGTAACAATAGAAAAAGAAAGTTCAGGCTGGCCAACTAGCAGAGCTCAATTTGGATGCCTCCAAAAATCTACCTTAATTTTGCTCCACTTAGAATGGCATTAAACCACACAGGCTATGAACTGAAATCATGCTTGGCAGACCACTCGTAAGCAGCATGCTGGAAGGGACTGCAGAGATTTTCAGCCGGACACCCCCCCTCATCTTACACTAGGAGAAACTGAGTGCCTGGGAAGCAAGGTGACCACCAATGTCATCCAGCCAGTTTGAGGGCAGACCTAGGTCCCTGAATCCTCCATATTTCACCAAGCTGCCTGCTAGCAGTGTTGGATGAAACATCCAAAGTCTTGTTCTCAACAGCATGCCTCACCGCCCAAACATTTTATGCATATTGTCCAAGCATGGTGTGTAAAGAGTGAGAATTATTTCCATCACTGTTAGCTGCCCTAAAGCCCTCCATCCTGCTCATGGGATGGGTGCCTGCCTTTGATACTGTCTCCATAGCAATGTACACATATTGCAAACATCCGCAGACCTCGGGGTTTTCTTGCCATTGATGAAAGATGTGGCAATAGTATATTGCATATGTGTATGGAATAGGGGTATTTATAGCACTTACGAAGCTTTAACATCTGCACAGTTGGCGAGCTTGCGGGGCGTATGTTCTGGGTATTACAGAGTATCTCCTAGGAAACTGAAAATAAATATATTATGGAATTTAAGTGTTCCATGTGTCACTACTGTTGTCCTGGTGGCCTGTCACGCATGTTGCAAAACACACTGTTGGCCACAGGCCAGAATTCCTTAAGTCGTCCCATGATCTCCTTTGAAACTGCAGGGATCTCACAGAATGGCTTCTATGTTGATAATAGTAAGAGCAAACGTTAACTGAACTCTCATGGTGAGCCAGGTATTATGCTTAGAGCCTTGCTTGCATTCTTTCCTTTAAACCTCACTAACCTTTTGGAAGTAGGCGCCACTCCCATCTTCCCAGTTAGAAAACTGGGGCCTAATGAAATTGAGTAGCTCTTTAAAGTCAGAGCCAGGGAGTGGAGAACCAGGAATCAAGCCTGGATCCCTCTAAGTCCAAGGTCTATGTTTGTAATGTGCATTCATGGCCCATTGGTTCTGGATGACAGATGAAAACACAGCATAAAATCATTCCTTGGTGTTAATATATTCACAGTGAGATACACAGCTCCACGAAATACATGTTCAAAATGGACTCCACCATCTAATTCCTTAGATAGAAAATATTCCACCTCTACTTCAAGCAAGGGATCCATTTGAAATGTCTCTTTGAAATGGCACCAAGTAGGAAAGACATTTCCATCTGAATGTGAGTCTGACGAAGGACTGGCTAGAAGCCACGGGGGAGATAGCCCCAAGGAGCTCAGCTGTAACCATCACATCCAGACCAGGTGGAGGAGGGAGGTAAAGGGACACTGGCCTCCAGGGCCTGTGAGCCAGAGACCAGATATCTTCAAGCAGGATCAAGGTGAAGATTAAGAGGCCACTGGGACTGGAGGGGGCTGGGCAACCTAAAGGGTGTGCCCAGGAATAGATCGAAGCTGAATGATCCATGTGATATTGAGGCAGGGGAGGGGACTGTCTTGCAGAATGTAGCAAAGACAACTCGACCTTATCCTGGGGTCCATGGGTGGATCAGTGAACCTTTAATATGGTCTGGGATCCAAAGAGGCCCAGCAAACAGAGAGCCTGGGGCCTCCAGGAGTTGTTCTTTGGGGAAGGTGGGGGGCACTGGTGGATGCAGCACCAAGGCTCTCAGATGCACGAAGGAAAATGGACTTAGTAAGACCGGAAGGCAGAAGAGGGTAGAGGATGCCATATAACTAGCCATGCAATACTGAACAAACCATTTCACCTCTTGAACCTGGGTTTCCTCTTGAGGCAGTTAAACTTGATGATTTATAAGTTTCCAGCTTTAAAATTCCTTAAAATTCCAGAAGCACCATTCACGAATACAACAATTCACTGGGATAAGTAGTGAGTTCCCTGTCACTGGCAGTATTCAAGAAGAGTGAGACTAGCCACTTGTCTAGTATCACCCGAGAGAGAATTCCTACATTAGGTAGGAAGTTAAGATCGTTGAATAATAAAAACGATAATAATAATGTTATTATCATTAAGTTGGTAACACATGCCTATGTGCCCAGCACTGTTCCAAGCATTTACACACATTTACACCCATCTTTTTTTTTTTTTTTTTTTAAGATTTTATTTATTTGAGAGAGAGAGAATGAGAGACAGAGAGCATGAGAGAAAGGAGGGTCAGAGGGAGAAGCAGACTCCCTGCTGAGCAGGGAGCCCAATGTGGGACTCGATCCCGGGACCCCAGGATCATGACCTGAGCCGAAGGCAGTCGCTTAACCAACTGAGCCACCCAGGCGCCCCATTTACACCCATCTTAACCACCGCCCTTCATTCCACCTCCAGCCTCTGCGGCCGCTGGGCTACGCGTGCCTGCCCCTGGCCTGGGTTCTGAGTGCGAGGCCTTGCGGTGGAATGCAGGCAGCAGACTTGCCAATAAGGCAGCTGAGAGCAGGAAGGACTGGCCGTCCGTGCGGGGAACCTCAGATGCCCTGGGCCCCTCTCACCCACCACCTCCCTGCGCAGAGGGGAAGACTAACGCCCAGAAAGGATGAGCTAACTCTCCAAACCCACACAGCGGGATGCCTGCGTGGCTCAGCCCGCGTCTGCCTTCCGCTCAGGTCATGATACTTCCGACGTGGGATCGAGTCCCGCATCGGGCTCCTTGCTCAGCGGGGAGCCTGCTTCTCGCTCTGCCTGCCGCTCCCCCTGCTTGTGCTCACTCTCTCTTTCTGATTTAAAAAATAAATAAAAAATCAAACAATTAAAAAAAAAATCAAGCTCACACAGCAAGTAAGGGGCAGAGTTGGGAAACCAGCTGCCTCGCGTCCTGCCTTCCAGGCCAGTGCTTGACGTTTTGTTTGGTTTTGTTTGGTTTTGTTTTTAGCGAAGCCTCGTTCCTGCGGTGGCTCACGCTATGTCGCTGACAGTCCCTGGGTTCTGAGATCTGAAGAGACGTATTTTCTCATGAAGGCGCACGGCTCAACCACAGCAAATGGGAGATTCACAAGCCTGGTACTTATTTAAAGTTCAATTCCTGTCTATTCTAAAAATTCTAATCTAATCTCCCCCCGTACAACCAGATTTACCTCTCACTGAGCCTGAATCAGCATTTCTGCTTTGAGGCAAATATCCTCACTAAGATCGACCCAAAATGACATATTCCTGCTTACCATACATCTGTCCCAGCCATCAGCCCACCAGAATTCCTCCCCGCTCCCTCTGCTTATCTGCTGGGGCTGCGACTTCCTGCGCACATGGTGGCCTGGAGGGGACAGCCATCCCTGGAATGCTTAGTTTACAAACTAAATTTATATCTCAGTCGGAAACATGTGACTCTCCCATTTAAGCTTCACAACACACAAATAATTCAATATATTCTAGGTTCATAAAGAAATAAAATCTGTGGACTGGTAGGAACAGTTTAGAATTCTCCACTCATCTACCCTTTCAGTCCTAGGGAACTGAGTTAAAAGCAGAATTATTCCAGGGCAAAGATACTTGCTATACTTTTTCCTTCCTTTTCCCCTTCTTTCTTTCCTTCCTTCCTTCCTTCCTTCCTTCCTTCCTTCCTTC
>NW_023270265.1:7283403-7297586 GCF_011800145.1 Mirounga leonina | reverse complement strand
CCTTCCTTCCTTCCTTCTTTCCTTCCTTCCTTCCTGTTTCTTCTTAGTTCAGTGGTTTTCAGATTTGGGGTGCAAAATTCTCAATGTCAGTAGGATTTAAAGAGTGTCTAAGGCCTGTGTAACTTCAGGGCACAAGCTGGCTGTGACCCCCTTAGTAAGGTGCCCTTCCATAGTGTTGGAACACATCCACAGTCGAGAGCAGGCTCTGGAGTCCAGGGTGACCTTGGGCAGGTTTCTTATCCCTTCTCAATCCCATTTGTAAAATGAGGGTGATGACAGGGCTCCCTCACAGGAAATGTTTGCTGAAGGGGGTTAGTAGGTCTGGGCCTCTGCACCCTGGTCTCTGGCACCTGCTGCATGTCCCTCTTTGCTCTAGATGAACCCAAGGTTGGAGGATGCTTCCTGCTATTGAGAAGGGAGAACAAAAACCTTTATCTCGATTCTGCAGCAGGGGAGATCACAGCTTTGGATCATGGACCCCTTTTAGGATTTGATAAAAGCATCGAACTGTGCCCTGAGTACACACACATTCCCACCCATACATGTGCATGCAACTTTGCATATAATTTCAAAGAGCTAATCCAAAATCTCAATGTACTTGAGACATCATGTAGAAAACCCAAACTGACCTTCTGGAGGGTGAGATACCCCATAGAGTCCCAAGCCATTCTGATCCTCCCAAACAACAAGGCCATCATAACCTGGGAGTGCCCACTGTCCCACAGCTCGTCATAGGTTCATAAGTGAGCCCACCTGAGCTCAGCAGAGACCAGCAGAAGAACCACACAGCCGAGCCCAGCCCAAATTGGTAACCTGCAGAATCAGGAGCTCAAGAATGGCTAATGTTTAAAACCATTAAGTGTGGGGATGGTTTATTATACAGCGAAAGCTAACTGATAACAATTTCCATGAAGAACACTTGGGAATGCTATTGGGGGACACAAAAGAAGACTGGAACAAATGGAAAGACGTTCTATGTTCTTTTTTTTTTTTTTTTAAAGATTTTATTTATTTATTTGAGAGAGAGAGAACATGAGGGGGGGAGGGTCAGAGGGAGAAGCAGACTCCCCGCCGAGCAGGGAACCCGATGCGGGACTCGATCCAGGGACTCCAGGATCATGACCTAAGCCGAAGGCAGTCGCCCAACCAACTGAGCCACCCAGGCGCCCCAACGTTCTATGTTCTTGAGTCGAAAGAATCAAGATCAGGGAGATGTCGATTTTCCCTAAGTTACTCTATAAATTAACGACTGAGCCACTCAGGCGCCCCAGTTACTCTATAAATTAAACAAGCTACAAAGGAAACACAAATGGGAACTTTTTATAATCAGATGAGCTGATTCTAAAGTTCCTATAGAAAAATGGAATCAAGAAGAATCAGGGGGAAAATCTAGAAGACAAAGAGGAACTATCCCTATCAGATATTACAGCACATTACAAAGCTTCAGTAATGAAAAGCAGGCTCATGAATATACCAACATATCAGATAAACAGAGTAGGAAATCCAGAAACAGATCTAAGTATATAGCAGAGTTTGATATATGCTGAAGACATAATATGTAAAGAACTCCCACAATTCAATAAGGAAAAGCTTTACAAGACAAGAGAAAAAGGAGTAAATGATATGAAAATCTAGGTCACAGAAAAGGAAATACAAATAGTTCTGGATTTTTTTTTTTTTTTTGAGATTTTATTTATTTATTTAAGAGAGAGAGCACGCATGTGAGTTGGTGGAGGAACAGAGGGAAAGGGACAAGCAGACTCTGCCCTGAGCTTGGAGCCAGACGTGGGGCTCGATCTCAGGACCCTGAGATCATGACCTGAGCCAAAATCAAGAGTTGGATGTTCAGCCAACTGAGTCACCCAGGCACTGCGGTTCTGGATATTTTAAAAGATACTCAACCTCACTCATAATAAAAGAAATTCAAATTCAAATTATCCTCAGAAAACAGTTTCCCATCTATCATGTTGAGGAGGCTATCTAAGAGTTTTATAACATACTTGTTGGAGCGTGTGTGAGGAAAAAGGCATTTTTACACGCTGCTGATGAGAGTGTATGCCAGAGTCACCTCTGTATGTCAGTTTGGCATTATCAAACAAAATGGCAAATGCATATAGCCTCTGAACCAGAAATACAGATCTATTCTGATGCATGCAAATAACGCATGGACAAGATTTTTCACTGCAGCATTATTTGTGATAGGAGATAATAAAATCTTATGCAGCTGTAAAAGAAAAAGAAGTTCTTTCATGTGCTGAAATAGAAGATCTCTAAAAAATAAGTGGAGATAAATAAAGTGTACAAACATGCTAATATTTGTAATGAAACAGAATGTATGCATGTTTATTTGCTTATACATGAATAAAGTAACTCTTGAAATGTATACAGGAGCATACATTTGTATTCTACTTGTGTGTGTTTTTTCCTAAACTGACAACACATTTACTCATCAAATAAGCTAGCAGATCTTATATGTTTAAATTTGTAAATGCAAATCCGTGTTTAACAAAATTGTATTGTTATGCTAATGAATTTTATTTTTCAAGTTATGTTTTGTAGTTTATGGCTTGAAAATAATTTCTAGAATATTTAGGTAACTTAAAACCTTGGACTGATTGATTTGATTAGTGTATATTCACTGGGTATATAGATTATTTCTAAGCAAAATGGGACACTGAGACACGCATACTAAGCATAATTTAAGTTTATATACTTTTGCTTCTTTTTTTATATGCTACAGATAGCCTGTATCTTTGGGTCTTTTAATGAATGTATTCATTTTTGCCACTTGGAGAAGCTGTACTATAGGGGATGCACATGGCGGCAGAGAGTTGTGTTTGTGTACTCGTGAATTCTGTTTGTCTGCTAAAATGCTAATGGGGGACAGTGGACCTTCATGAGTATTCCAATCTCTGGTTTTCTCTGCAAAACAGAAGCTGCTTTGCTTAAAAGTTATAATCACTACGCATGATTGACACTATGCTAAGAACAATAGTTACACAGAAACTCAACTGTGTGTGCTTCTGTTTTACCAGGAAAAGAGTAGTTTTTTCCTAAAGCAGCAGGATTCACATTGGTGGTGGTGGGGGGGGGTTTGTTTGTTTGTTTTTGGTTTGTTTGTTTGGTGAAACTCCCTTAAATTCTTCAAGCATATTGAGGACACCAAACAGCTTTATTTGTGGGTTATAACTAGTGATATTTACTGTCTTCAAAATTGAAACCGAAAAAAATTTTAATGCTTATTTAGTAATTCATTTGAAAATAGCAAAAATGAATGTGTTGCAAGTTAATAGCATCTTAGCTGTGTTACAAAATTAGTTCTGACCTCATGGGTCCTCTGAGATCAATCCTAAAGAGTCAGTTTATTGTAAAATATGAAAGAGCATAATGAAAAAAAATGAAACACAATGAATTTTGTTTGCCTTGGTTTATAACGCCTGGGTCTGAGACACTAGGAAAATGTGTTTAAAATATTAGAAAAATTTCTTAATGTTGATGGCCCCATTTTCTTGGTTTCCTGTTTTATTGTTACCCATAATATGGAGGGTTATTCTTTTTCCCCTGTGAACTGCCTAGAAAGCAAAGACTCCAAGTTTTACCAGAATATCTGACTTTTACGTTGATTTTATTATGTCTTTAATTGTTTAAGAAAACCAGGTTTCTTGCTTAGGAGAGAGCTAAAGTCATATCATATCTTTACAGTCATATCATTTTCTTTAGTGTCACTTTCAAGTAGGTAGACAAGTATTATTTCTCAGACACCCATGATCCCACCTTATGTGTTCAAATCTCCTGACAACTTTGGGTCCTTGCCTTCCTCAAATCAATCCTAAACGTAAAACAAAGTAAAATTGTTAAGGATCTTTGAGATCTCCCAGAAAGCCCAAGGAAAATCACGAGAGATTTGTTAGTTCACCTTATAAAAAGAGGTGCCAGAAATAATTAGATCCATTTGATACGATACTGTCGATGAGTTGCGTGGGAAGAGATGAAATTGTTTTTGACCAAAAGGGGAGGAAACCGTAGGAAATTTTCTTTCAGTGGAAAACTGTGCATTGCCTGTAGCACCTCGTTCTGCATTTTGGTTTTGGTTCCATGGGAGCTGTTTTGCAGTCCTATAAAAAGGAGGTAACTGATAGCGATGAAAAATATTTCTTGTCCCTAGACATTCACATTTTGTCCTGACGAGTAGAAGTTCCCACTCTGGAAAAAGCTGGTTTTGCTTTCCATCATTCATTTGTTTCACTATTCCTTTACTTCTATACAGTTGTGCTTTTTATTTTATTTATTTATTTATTTATTTATTTATTTTAAAGATTTTATTTATTTATTTGACAGAGAGAGACACAGCGAGAGAGGGAATGCAAGCAGGGGGAGTGGGAGAGGGAGAAGCAGGCTTCCCACGGAGCAGGGAGCCCGATGCGGGGCTCGATCCCAGGACCCTGGGATCATGATCTAAGCCAAAGGCAGATGCTTAACGACTGAGTCACCCAGGGGCACTATACACTTGTGCTTTTAAAACTTCTCCTTTGAGCCAATTATAATCGGCCTTATTCCCTTATTGAATCAGTGAAATAAAATCTTTAACACATGTTTGTGTTATACCTGTTTGAGAGACACCATTTCACCTTTTTTTTTTTAAAGGCAGATTGATAGATGCAGAAATAAATATGATCTAGCACTTCCACTCCCAGCTGTATACCAAATGGAAACACATGGTCACAAAGAATGTGAAAGAAAAAAAAGAATGTATCTTTTTTTTTTAAGATATTTATTTATTTGACAGAGCTCTCTCTTGGCGCCCCAAGAATGTATCTTTTAATAATGCATAGGACAGAAGCCCTGCTCATCACAATTCATTACAAAAGTAGCCTGGGGGCGCCTGGGTGGCTCAGTCATTAAGCATCTGCCTTTGGCCCAGGTCACGATCCCAGGGTCCTTGGATCGAGCCCCACATCGGGGTCCCTGCTCTGCGGGAAGCCTGCTTCTTTCTCTCCCCCTGCTTGTGTTCCCTCTCTCGCCGTGTCTCTCTCTGTCAAATAAATAAATAAAATCTTTAAAAAAAAAAGGTAGCCTGAGGTATTAGAGTTTAGTTCTTTCCCTAATCCTCCTTGAGAACACCTAGAAGACAACTGAAAGATCAGTAACTGACATTGACCTTTACTGATGTAATCTGGCCCTTTCCAGCATGGGGTAGCCTTGGGCAAGTCACTTCCTTTCCCTATACCTCCCCACCCTTCTAGTCGGGTGTGCCTACAATAATCCCTTCCCACTCTGTAGCCCCAGCTGGGGCTGGATCAAGGGTCCTAGCCCTAGAAGACTAGCATCAAACACGTGTGAAGTCTAGACAGCAGCATGCAGGTGGGGGGTTTGCCAGAGGAGAGTTGATAAAGGTCCATACCAATTTGCGTGATCTTTCAATTACTGCCCACAGGCTTTCTCAACTAGGATTAAGAGAAAGAATTAAACTTTTTTTTTTAAAGGTTTTATGTATTTATTTATTTGTCAGAGAGAGAATACAAGCAGGGGGAGCAGCAGGCAGAGGGAGAAGCAGGCTCCCCAAGGAGCCCGATGCGGGACTCGATGCCAGGATCCTGGGATCATGACCTGAGCCAAAAGCAGGCGGTTAAATGACTGAGCCACCCAGGCATCCCTTTAATGCCTGAAGTTTAGAGATTGCTCTTACTCTGGTTAATGGGGGTTGCTCCAGCAGCTGAGCTGAAATGGAGACAACATGAAGATTTTTTTAAACTTTTTTTATTTTAAGTTTTTTTGTTTTTTTTTAATAGAGAGATAGAGCACGAGCAGGAAGGGCAGAGGGAGAGAATCTTAAGCCGACTCTGTGCTCAGTGTGAAGCCGGATGCAAGGCTCCATCTTATGACCCTGAGATCACCACCTGAGCTGAAATCAAGAGTCCACCTCCGCCGCTCAACCAACTGCGCCACCCAGGAGCCCCCCCAAACTTCATTGAAGTATACATATGGTCATTCTGAGACTGGAACACACCCATGTGATCAGTGCCCAGATCGCACTGCACAACATTATGGGCCCTTGAGGGGCCCCTCATTTCTTTGCAGTCACCTGCCAACCAGGGCACACACGAAGGGACTCAACACCGAGTTCTCGAAGCATGGGTTAATTTTGCCTGTTCTCGTACTTTGTGTAAAGTGAACCATACAGAATTTTTTCGTGAAAACTTCTTTCATGAATTGTATTTTTCTAAGATTCACCCATGTTGTTGCATGCAGGGGTAGATCTGTTGATGATCTAGTCAGCTGTCGATGGGGATTTGGGTAGTTTTCTGCTTCGGGACTGTGGTGACGGTGAAGGTCTCTATTCCTGTCCATGTCTTTTTGTGACCATGTGTTTCCATTTGGTATACACCTGGGAGTGGAAGTGCTAGATCATATTTATTTCTGCATCTATCAATCTGCCTTTGTATACAAAGCCATGGGTTGAGGCTGATATTTCCAATTCTGATCGAGCACAGCAGGGCCCATTTTGCCCTTCCCCCTTTCCTTATTTGCAATTCCTTCCTTTGACAGTGAGGAACCTAGCTCCCATTAAATACATTTACTTATTTTCTCAATCCGAGAATACCCATAAAATAGCTTCAGAACTGTTCTTTATTTTATATTCTTTAGTTTGTCAGCTGAGAGGCCTAGAAGCAATTACACCCTGGTAGCAAGGAGCGCACCCAGCACCAAAATCCTGGTTTCTAAATACCATTCTCCAAGACAAGGAGCCAGGTTCCTTGGAGAAATGACTGAGTCCAGGATGAGAGCAATGGGAATATGAGATGAGCCCGAAACATCTTGTGGTTTTCAGGAAGTAAGGAAGTGCTCAGGATAGAATGGGAGTATTTCAAAAGGACACAGGAGCCAACTTGAAGATGCTCCTAGTGGCCATATCTTGGACAATTTGAGCAACAAAACAAATAATGTTAGTAATGGATTATAACCCAGAGAATAAAATAAATATCCATGAGTCCACCCTGAAATAATTGAATAAATACATAAATGGGAGAGAAGGGACCACTCTTCCTTCCAATTGAATTTCAACTAATCAATGCAGAAGGAATTATGGAGATAGAAAATCACCTTTGGAAAGCCAATGGTAATAAATATTGCAGATAAGAATCAGCAATGAGGGCACCTGGGTGGCTCAGTCGTTAAGCATCTGCCTTCAGCTCAGGTCATGATCCCAGGGTCCGGGGATCGAGTCCCACATCGGGCTCCCTGCTCTGCAGGAAGCCTGCTTCTCCCTCTCCCACTCCCCCTGCTTGTGTTCCTGTTCTTGCTGTCTCTCTCTCTGTCAAATAAATAAAATCTTAAAAAAAAAAAAAAAAGAATCAGCAATGAATGCTAAATTTAGTAGGTTGAAAGTATGATGTTAAATAGGAGAACTGTATAGTCTCAGAGTATCTCCCCATAAGATACTTGTTAATTACAAAACAAAATGCAATAACTTAGAGTGGAGAAAGAAACTTGGCAGACATCACCTTTACCTCATCAGCCTTCCAAATTAACATGACTAGTAATGAGACACGACAATATCACATGTGCCTCCTGATCCGATGCACTGGGAAGGACACGACATCACTTCTGTGGGACTCTCACCAAAAACGCATAACCTCAAGGCTCAGCATGAGAAAACATCAGACAGACCCAAGGTGAAAAACGTTCTATAAAACAATTGGCCAGGGGCACCTGGGTGGCTCAGTCCATTGGGCGTCTGCCTTCGGCTCATGTCATGATCCCAGTGTCCTGGGATCAAGCCCTGCATCAGGCTCCTTGCTCTGTGGGAAGCCTGCTTCTCCCTCTCCTCCCTGCTTGTGCTCTCTCACTGTCTCTCCTTCTCTCTCTCTCTCAAATAAATAAATAAAATCTTAAAAAAAAAAAAAACAATTGGCCAATACTCTTAAAAAATGTCAAGGTTATACAGGAAAAAATAACTGACCTGGACTCTTAAGATAAACCCTCAAAGTTCTGAGACACACACAAAAAGCAGCTGTTCTAGATTAAAGGAGCCCAAAGACACATGACAACTAAATGCACTGTGGGATCTTGGATGGCATTCTAGACCAGAACGAGAACAGTAGGGGGACAATTGGCAACATCTGAGTAAACTGTAAATTCTTTAATTCTATTACATTACTGTTAATTTCCTGGCTTTGCTAATTCTTCTGTAGTCATTCAAGATGTTAGTATTTGGGGAAGCTGGTAAAGCCTATACAGGAACTTGCTGTATTATTTTCCTAAGTCTAAAATTATTTTGAAAGAAAAAGATTTTTTTTTTAAGATTTTATTTATTTATTTGAGAGAGAGAGTGAGAGACAGAGAGCATGAGAGGGAGGAGGGTCAGAGGGAGAAGCAGACTCCTCGCCGAGCAGGGAGCTGGATGCGGGACTCGATCCCGGGACTCCAGGATCATGACCTGAGCCGAAGGCAGTCGCTTAACCAACTGAGCCACCCAGGCGCCCCAGAAAAAGATTTTTAAAAGAAGAAGGGGATTGGGTATGATTGTCTCACACTTCGGCCAAAAACCCTTCCAGCACCTCTGCCCAGAGCATAAAGGCAGAATCTCCTGAGAGTGACCTTCAAGGCCCTCCACAATCAGGCCAAACATTCCCCCCACCGATCTTGAAGGCATGTAGTAACAGTGCTTAGAAAAGTCCTCGTGTTGGGGCACCTGGGTGGCTCAGTCGTTAAGCGTCTGCCTTCGGCTCAGGTCATGATCCCAGGGTCCTGGGATCGAGCCCCGCATCGGGCTCCCTGCTCTGTGCGAGGCCTGCTTCTCCCTCTCCCACTCCCCCTGCTTGTGTTCCCTCTCCCGCTGTGTGTCTCTGTCTGTCAAATAAATAAATAAAATGTTTAAAAAAAGAAAAAAGTCCTCATGTTTAAAGATCACCTTCATGGGGCCGGGACTTTGAACCTCCCTCTGGAAGCAGCTTCTGCTGCTGGCTCTTACTTGGTCAGCAGCTGACTTTCCTGACTCCCTGGAAGCCTTGAACTCCCCCTGAGGGGCCCTGCAGGCCTGTCAGGCAGTGCTCACACCCTTTCTATCCTCAAGAAACTCAACCTGCAAAGAAGGCAAGGAAAGAGTGGTGCCAGGAGCAGGAGCTCTCGGGAAAGCAGACCAGAGGCAGGCAGGGGAATTCAGTTTCTGCCGGGAGGGAGTGTTACTGTTACCCCCTCTTTGCTGGTGAGGAAATTGGAGCTTAGAGAAAGGAGGTCATCTTCCTAAGGCTACACAGCCAGTGAGGACAGAGTCAGGGTTTAAACCCACTTCCTTCCCTCCCCTACAGACGGATTCGAACTGAAATGCTTTCAATAGTCAGCCAAGCAGGGTCCTGAGACAGTTTACATTTTACCCCAACTCCAGCCTCGAGCAGCAAAATGAGATCTCCCTAGAAAGCAGTGGGGCACCTGGCTGGCTGGGTCTGAGGAGTGTGTGACTCTTGATCTCGGGGGTTGTGGGTTCAGGCCCCACGTGGGGTGTAGAGATAACTTAAATAAATAAACAACAACAAAAACTTAAAAAAACTTAAAAAAAGAAAGCACTGCAGACAAGATTCTCAAAGAGCTAGGGGAGATGCCAGCTGACCCCCACCCACCGAGCCATGGAGGATGCTGGAATCATGCATCACCAACGCATTCTCGGGAAATGTCAGTGCCTTTTATGATGACCTGAACGGACATGGACCAATGTGAATCTGCCAAAATATCTCAAAGCTGAGCAGGCAGGATACCTTGCCAGACCCCATTAGGCTTCAGAAAAGCCTGATTCATGGCTTTAGAAAACACCGGCTGGCAAGCTGCTTGCCAAGCTCTGGGATGACCACTGAACCCACCTCCTACAGTAGCCGCTGAAAGTCACCGAGAAACGGAGCTCACGGGGCTTCCAACTCTGCTTGATATAGTCGGAATCAGTGAACGTCAGCTCTCGGGGCTGTGGTTACTGATATTATCATTGTTAATTTTTTTTTTTTAAGATTTATTTATTTATTTATTTGAGAGAGAGAATGAGATAGAGAGAGCATGAGAGGGGGGAGGGTGAGAGGGAGAAGCAGACTCCCTGCCGAGCAGGGAGCCCGATGCGGGACTCGATCCAGGAACTCCAGGATCATGACCTGAGCTGAAAGCAGTCACTTAACCAACTGAGCCACCCAGGCACCCCTATCATTGTTAATATTAAACTTCTCCCCTCCCCCACTTCTTGTCTCCCGTACTCAACAGACTTTCCCATCTCCTTACATCTTCTCCCATCTGGGAAGATTCAGGACTGCATGCAAGAAAGGGAGTAGGATTAAAAACAAAAGTTCTTAAATTTCAACTTGTCCGTTGCCACCTACCCCTACCCCCCACCGCTTTCCACTTGGCAACGAACACATCCGTGACCATATCCCACAGGTTCGCTTCCTCTGACCACCGCCTCCATCTGTGTGGAGAGGAGGTGGCCTGGCTCACCCAGCCCTGAGGTCTTGCCTTGCAGAGACAGGAAGACAAGGAGGCTTTGTGTGGCCCAGCTCTGACACTTCTAGCCACTGAGGCCCTTTCCACGGGGCTGAGAGGTGGCGGGCCCCCATTTCCTGTCTCCCCTGGCCCCTTGCCTTGGGTGCCGGCTAGGAGAGCAAGCCTCTGCCCGCCTCCCCTCCCTTTGCCCCCGGCAGCACAGCGGCGGTAGGAGGCCCACGCATTCTGCAGGGAGGCCTGTGGAGACATGCGCTCCCTGGGAGCAAATCCCCACATTTCTACATGGGACCTGTGTGACACTGGGCCACCTCTTAACTTCTCTGAGCCTCACGCTGGGGATCTTGAAGCAACCTGCCAGGGTGACAGGAAGTGTTGAATGAAAAGGCTCTGCAAGTTACAGCACTTCATTTACGCAGGATGCTATGGGTGTTTCCCCTTGACTGCCAAGAACTTGCCACTCTGAGCCCCCAAATACCCCATTTGCCTTTTACTCACCTCCACCTCCCCCCAGACATCCAAACTACCTACTTAATGGCCTGGGGCCTGAGAGTCAAGAGGCCTGACACGACTTAAAAGCGTGGATTTTAGAATCAGATCTACCTGGCTTTCCACCTGGGGTCGGCCCTGCTCTGACCTTGACCAAGCATATCTTATTGGAAAAATGGAGGTAAGCATACCCACTTTATAGGTTTATTGGCACAAGGATTAAATGAGAAAACCCATGGACAGCCTTTGCCCAAGAGCAGGTTCCAAGAAGGTCACCAAGTAACAGAGTAACAAGACACAATGACGCTCATTGTCACTCGTCGCCCTGGCCGCCGACTTGTGAGGCCTGGCACAGGGTTGACATATTTCCCTAGTTCCTGGCACTGATGCCAGTTTTCCCCATTTTTAATTTTATTGGTCATTTCTGGAGAATGTTGGAAGGAGGATATTAACAAACTGTTTAATGTCGTCTGGCCCAGAAATTTTCCTGTGCGTGTTTAGGCTGATTTCTGTTGGTACGTGGAACTAAATTGATTTCCAGACATTCATCTCAGTCCAGTCAGTTCATGCAGTAACTCAGGTTGTTCTGGTTCTGCTGGATTTTCTAAGAAGGCAATGGACCCTTCTGCTATTAGGCACATTGTGTCTCCTTCAGAATTGTGCTTCAGTTGTGCTTCATTGCATCGATCACACTGTGCATAAATAGTGATTATAGTTGCATCTTTTTTTTCCATTGTGTGGAGCCCAATGCGGGGCTTGAACTCACAACCCTGTGATCAAGACCTGAGCCGAGACCAAGAGTCAGACGCTTAACCAACTGAGCCACCAGGTGCCCCCTATGCTTGCGTCTTTTTTTTAAGATTTTATTTATTTATTTGAGAGAGAGAATGAGATAGAGAGAGAGAGCATGAGACGGGGGAGGGTCAGAGGAGAAGCAGACTCCCCACCGAGCAGGGAGCCCGATGCGGGACTCGAGGATCATGACCTGAGCCGAAGGCAGTCGCTTAACCAACTGAGCCACCCAGGCGCCCATATGCTTGCGTCTTTACCTTATCCCTAGCCTAACCGGGAATGCCTCTCCCCTCCCTCCTGTACATGTGAATTGTTCTTGTGAGGCAAACACTGCTACCTTGTTAAGGAAATGTCCCTCTACTTCCTTTATTTCTACCTCTCAGAGTTTGTTGTTGTGTTTTGGTCTGGGATGGCTGTTTAGTTTCATCAAACAAGAGTTTCAGTCCTTACTGAAATGATAAGGTTCCCGCATTTTTGTTTCTTTGACCTTATGGCAGACATGATGGCTAGAGATTTTTCCAGAGCTCCACTTGGAAATGAATAGCTATTTTATCTTATGGTCCGATTAGTGGCTATGCAAGAAGGAGTGTTAGGATATTTAGATGCTCATTTGGGAAAAAAATTTAAGTTTGACTCTTTCTTTGCAACCATGTAAAAATCCTAGATGGATCAGAGTTTATACCTTAACAAATGCTTTATGCTAGTTGGCAAAGGTATTGGAAAGTATTTTTATAGTCTTGATGCGAGGAATCATAAAAGTTGTAAAACCTAGAAGCCGTAAAAGAACAGACTGAGAGACTTGGTCACCTAAATATCGAAAACTTCTGCAATGGATAATGAAAGACACTGCAAAGAAAGTTAAAGACCGTGGAAGAATGGAAGGAAACATTGCCAACATACATCACAGGTGCTGGATTAATAATCAGAATATGGGAAAAAAGGGAAAATAGAAAAAAGTATTTTTTAAGGTATTTATTTATTTATTTATTTATTTATTTGACAGAGACACAGCGAGAGAGGGAGCACAAGCAGGGGCAGCAGGAGAGGGAGAAGCAGGCCTCCCGTGGAGGAGGGAGCCTGATGCGGGGCTGGATCCCAGGACCCTGGGATCATGACCTGAGCCCCAGGCAGACACTTAACGACTGAGCCACCCAGGAGTCCTTAAAGTATCTTTTAACATTGCTGGGACCCCGGTAGCAGAACAGGAAGTTTCTGTAAACGGCAGACACCGCCTCTGCGTCCCTCTCTCAGGGCCAGACACTGCCCGATGGAATTAATGACCTATTCGTAGGTGGACGGGGAAAAGCTTCCACACTCGGTGCGCTCGGGGTGCAGGTCCGGGGCCGGAGCTGTGGGTGACCCGGAGGAAGGCGCTTCAGTGTGCTGGTCTGTGAAATGGGCTCCTGAACGCCGGGGCGAGGGGAGCGGTGGCCCGGAGCCCAGGCCTCGCCCCCTCCCGCTCCCCGGCGCCCGGGGGGGCGGGGGGCCCGGCTGGGGAGGCGCCCAGGCTGGCACGCCGACCCCTCCGCCCGCGGGGTCTCCGGAGGGGGCGGATCGCGCGAGCCCGAGAGCCCGGAGCCGCGCAGGAATTTTGGCTCGGGCGGCGAGCATTTCCTGCGGGCGGGCCGGCGCGGGCCCCGGGGGCAGACGCTGCGCTGCGCTCGGCCGGCCGGCAACATGCGGCCCCTGCTCTGCGCGCTGGCCGGGCTCGCCCTGCTCCGCGCCGCCGGTGAGTGGGGCCGGGCCGGGCGGGCCGGGGGTGGAACCGAGCCGGAGGGAGAGCAGAGAGCTGGAGAAGGGGGGACGGGCCAGGGAGGGGGGGATTGAACAGAGACGTGAGAGCGACCGAAAGGTAGAGAAAGAGTGGGGAGACCCGACGCCCCGAGGAGAGAGAGAGGAGGCAAGGATCGCAGGGAGGGAGGTTAAGTCTGCAGGGTGGGCACACATCCCCCCAGTACCCCGGGGCCAGCTGCCTCCAGAGGGCCTGCAGAGGCCCTCAGGCCTGGGGTTACGGGCACTGCCTTAGAAGCTGAGTTCCGGCAGGCGATGACCCAGGCCTGGACCCGCATGGCCAGCGGGCAGGCAGGCGACCCCAGGAGAAAGGCCACGGCTTCACCTGCCCTCTGGCCAGCCCGGAGGGCTCTGCGGTCTGGGTGCGGAGGCCAGTCTCCCTGCTTCCAGAGATCTTCCCTGAGGGCCTGAGCTGCCTTGGGTGATGAGGGGTTGGGGAGCTTGGGGTGCAGGAGGGAGAGGCCCTCTGGTTCTCCACCCCGCTGGGGGCCTTGCCTTGCACCGTCCCCTCTCCCCTCCCCTGACAACAGCCTTAGTGCTGCCCCTTCTCAGGTGAGGCTCAGATGGGGCGGCTGCAGAGAGCCTTATTTATTTATTTATTTATTTATTTATTTATTTATTTATTTATTTATTTATTT